>NC_134045.1:2636223-3007976 GCF_965140245.1 Athene noctua
GCTCTCTGGCGCCATTAGGCTAGGGATCAAACTTGGCCTCTGGCTAATGGGCTAGGGAACATAGGTGGCCTCTGGCTCCCTGGCTGATTGGCTAGGAGAGGAACTTGGCCTCTCGCTCTCTGGATGATGAGGTAGAGAATGAAGTTGGCCTTTGGCTCTCTGGCTAATGGGCTAGAGAAGGAAGGTAGCCTCTGAATGATGGGCTAGGCAAGGAAGGCAGCATCTGGCTCCCTGGTTAATGGATTAGGGGAAGAAGGTGGCTTCTGGCTCTCTGGCTAATGTCTAGGGAAGGAAGGTGACCTCTGTCTCTCTGGCTAATGAGCAGAGAGACCTGGTAAGAGGTAAGGTTGCCTCTGGCACTCTGACTAATTGCTAGGGAAGGAACGTGACCTCTAGGTCTCTGGCTAATTATCTAGGGAAGGAAGGTGGCTTCTGTCTCTTGATAATGGACTAGGGAATAAGGTGTGTGTGTCTGTCTGATGGGCTAGGGAAGTAAGTTGACCTCTGGCTCTGTGGCCAATGGGCTGGGCAGGGAAGGTGACCTCTGGCTCTGCAACTAATTGCTAAGGAAGGAAGGTGGACTCATGCTCTCTGGATAAGAGTTAGGGAAGGAAGGAGGCCTCTGTCTCTCTGGCTATTGTGCTAGGGAAGGATGGTGTCCTCTAGCTGTCTTGCTTCCCTAGCAAGAGACTAGCCACATCCTTCCCTAGACAGGCAACTGGCTCTCTGGCTTATTGGCTAAGAAGTAAGGTTGCCTCTGGCTCTCTTCTTTCCCTAGCCCATTGAATAGAAAACCAGAGGGCACCTTCCTGCCCTATTCCATCAGCAAGACAGCCAGAGGACACCATCCTTCCATAGCCCATTAGCCAGGGAGACAGAGGCCACATTCCTAGCCTAGCCATATAGCAAGTGAGACAGAGGCCACTTTCCCTCATTAGGCCATCAGCCACATAGCCAGAGGCCACCACTCTCTTTAGCCCATCAGCCAGAGAGACAGAAGCCACATTCATTTCTTAGCCCGTTACCCAGCGAGGCAGAGTCCACCATCCAACCCTAGACTATTTGCCAGAGAGCCAGACGCCACCTTCCTCACCTAGCCAATTACCAACCAAGACAGAGGCCACTTTCCCTCTCTAGCCCATCAGCCAGAGAGACAGAAGCCACCTTCGTTTCTTAGCCCATTAGCCAGACAGCCACAGGCCACCTTCCAACCCTAGCCTATTAGCCAGAAAGCCAGAGGCCGCCTTCCTTCCCTAGCCCATTAGCCAGAGGGCCAGAGGCCATCTTCCTTCCCTAGCACATCAGCCAGGGAGTAAGAAGCCACCATCCTTTCCTTGCCTATTAGCCAGAGACCCAGAGGCCACCTTCATTTCTTTGCCCATTCACCAGACAGCAGAGAGCCAAAGGCCACCTTCATTCCCTAGCCCATCACCCAGAGAGCCAGAGGCCACCTTCCTTCCCTACCTCATTAGCCAGGGAGCCAGAGGCCACCTATGTTCCCCAGCCCATTAGCCAGAGGCCAAGTTTGATCCCTAGCCTAATGGTGCCAGAGAGCCAGGGCGGCTTCTGCCGGTCTCTGATATTTTAGGGAAGGCAGGGGGTCTCTTGCTCTCTGGGAATGGTTAGGGAAGGGTTTTGGACTCTAGCTCCCTGGTTTATTGAATATGGGGGTGTGATTTGTGGGATATCTTTTTTTGTGGTGATTTGGTGGGATATGGGGGGTGTTTGGTGGAGATACATTGGGGTGATTTGTGGCATATGCATTGTTTGGGGGGGATTTGGTGGAATATGTGGGGTTGGATGTATATGGGGGTTTGATTTTGGGGCATATGGCGCGTTTTTGAGCTGATTTTGTGGGATAGGAGGGGTTTGGGGGGTATGGGGGCAGATTTGGGGGAGATATGGGGGGTATTTGGGAGTATATGGGGGACAAGCGTTATTTTGGAAGGATATGGGGGTTTTATGCAGTAATACGGGGAGGTTTTGAGGGGATTTGGGATATATATCCGGTTTAGGGAGGGTTTGGGTGCATATGGGAAGGTTTTGGGGATGATTTAGGGGATATAGGGGTGTTTGGGGTGATTTGGGTGATATAGAGAATGTTTGGGGGTGATATGGGCGGTGCTGGTGTGATACGGGGGTGATTTGGGGGTTTATGGGGATATGGGGATATATAGGGAAATTTGGCAGTTATTTGGGGGGAATATGGTGTATTTTGGTGCAATTTGGGAGGATATTGGGTTTGGTGGGACATGGTGGGTGATTTGGGGGGATATCAGGACGTTTTGGAGGTGATTTAAGGGATATGGCTGTGTTTGGGGTGATTTTGGGGAATATAGAGCATGTTTGGGGTGGTTTAGTAAGTTTAGGGTGATATGGGGGATATGGGGGGATATGGGGCAGTTCTGGGGATGATTTAGGGGATCGGGGGGGTGGGGGTGATTTGGCAGGATGCGTGTGGTTTCGGGGTTCTATGGATGATATGGGGTGATATGGGTGTGTTTTGGGATTATTTGGGGGATTGTGGATTTTTTGGGTGATATGTGGGATATGGGGGTATATAGATGATTTGGGGAGATATGGGGTGATTTGGGTTGATCTGAGAGGGTATGGGGTGTGCAGGGATATGGGGGTTTTGGGGAGGATATGGGGGTTTTGGGGGAGATTTGGTGGGGTATGGTGGGGTTTGGTGGGGACATGGGGGTGTGATTTGGAGAGATATAGGGGCTTTGGGGTAATATGGGGATATAAGGGGTATTTTGAAATTATATGGGTAGGTTTTGGGGTGATTTGGGGGATACATTTGGTGATATGAGTAGCTTTTGGGTGTATAGTGTGTTTGTGGGTGATATGGGGTATTTGATGGGATATGGAGGGTTTTTATGGTGATTTGGGGGTTTATGGAGGATTTGGGGGTGATATGGGGGATATGGGGAAGTTTTGGATGGTTTGGGGGGATATGGGGGGCTGGGCGATATGGGGTTGTGATTTGGGGGATATCAGTGTATTTGGGGCCCTTGGGCGCCATCACCTACCGGGGGCTGCCTGCATTGGGCCGGCTGGGCGGCAAGCAGGCCAAGCGCCCCGCGCCAGCCAGGGGCCCCAGGGCACAAGAGACCTCCCTGCGGGACAACATCCCACCCAAGAGGAGGAAGATGGTGGAGCAACGGGTGGGAAAACACTCAAAAACCCCGCGGGAGGTGAAGCCGGACAGGGACGGCGTGGCGGCAGGCAGCAGGCAGCAGGCGGGCAGCAGCAAGCGGAGAGCATCCGACGGCAACAACGTGCCCGCCAAGCGAGCCAGAACCCTGAGGGACGCCACGGGGCAGAGTGCCGCCCGCCCCCCGACCCCTTCCGACAGGCGGGCAGAGAAGACGTGGAGCCGGATCCCTGCCACACGCAGCCTGCGCCCGCCCGCTCCAGCCCCAGCCCCAGCTCTCTCCCATCTCTCTGTTTCTCACTTCATTAAAGGTTCGATGTTCGTTTCACAGCGCCTCTGCCTGGGCTCATCCCTGCAGCGGGAGGCGGGGGGCCAATGCAGCCCCTGACCCGTGTGTAGATCTGACCCTCCACCGCTTCACCCACTGCATGAGGAACCCCCCATGACTCTGGGTGGAGATGTTGAATCAGAACATTAGTTCCCAGACTCGTGTTCAACGAACTAGAAAGAGCTCTCAAAAATCCATCTGCTCCCATGGAAGCAAGAAAATTCTTTAGCTCTGAGAGCAGGACAAAGTCGTCTGGGACTCGACACGCTCACGCTGCAACAAGGAGGGGTCTGTGCAGGGATTCAACCTGTGTGCAGGGGTTCAACTGCGCCAGTGTTACAAATCTCAACAAATCTGTCACGTCCCGCTCAGACGAGGGGGACAAGTGACTCAGATTCGCAGATCCCCAATTGGCGCAGACAACAAGTCTCCAAGTCCAAGCATTTATTAACTACCCAAAATGTAGTACTTGAACACACGATAATTGGCTAAGTATATAGCAAGTGGTGGCGAGCAATGCAATGTGCCTTGCATTTCTTAATGGAAAAAGGAAAAGAGGGAGACAGAGGGAATGGGGGAATACAGATCACCGGTCTGGGTTCCTGCGCTGATCCCGGCAGTGAGGGTTCCAGGAGGCAGCTGTCTTTTTCGCTGGCATCTGTCTTTGCCGCTTACCTGCACTCTCCATGTCCCCCCCTTTCTCCCCCCCCTTGATTTATACCCACTTTCCTTGGGTCCGTCCCCTAGGTCGACCCCCACACCTCCGTATCCCATGTACGGGGAGGAGTCAGGTGTTCCGTGGGGTGATGTAATTAGCATGATGATGTTAGCCTTCGTTAGCATATTGAGGGTGTTAACTTTCATATGCATTCCGTGGATAATGAAGCAAAGGTCATTCACCGGACAGATGGCCCCTGAAGTCTGCCCGGGAGCCCCAGGGCAGAGCCGTCCTGCCTCGCAGGGCTCCCTCCCCCAGCTGCATCTCGTGTTCCTGGGGCAGCCTGATCAGCCTCGACCCCCCCCCTGCGACTCGGAGCTCTGTCTCGCCAGTGCTGGAGGCGTTTCTTCAATCAGCCCCAGGTTTTGCCTTCTCAGGCTGTTTTTCTTAGTTTCTCACAGGCCTCTCATCTCTCACAGTGGGGCGTACGGGGGGATACAGGGAAGCTTTGGGGCGATTTGGGAGGATGTGGAGGTACTGTGGGGATATGGGGGGGTTGGGGTGATTTGGTAAGATGTGGGTGGGTTTGGGTAATACGGGAGATATGGGGAGACATGGTGGTGATTTGGGGGGTTATGGGGGGTTTTGGGGTGATATGGGGGCTATGGGGGTATACGGTGGTGTTTTGGGGTGATTTGAGGGGATATGGGGAAATATGGGGAGTGATTTGGGAGTATATGGGGGGTTTGGGGGTGATTTGTGGGGATATGGGGGGGTTTAGCAGTGATATGGGAGTATGTGGTGGGGTTGGGGGGATATGGGGGATGATTTGGTGGTATATAGGGGGGTTGGGGGCATATGGGGGTAGATTTGGGGGGATATGGGGGTTTTGGGGTGATTTGGCAGGGTATGTGTAGTTTTGGGGTAATATGGGTGATATAGGGTAATATGGGTATTTTATGGAATGATTTGGGGGATTGGGGGGGTTTGGGGTGCTATGTGTGATATGGGAGTATATGGGGAATTCTGGGGTGGTATGGGGGAATATGGGGTGGTGTTGGTGTGATTTTGGGATATATGGGGGGTTGGGGGCATATGGGTGTTATTTGGGGGAACATGGGCTGATTTGGGGTTTATCGGGGATTTAAGCCTTATTTTGGAAGGATGTTGCTGGGTATTTGGGATTATAGGAGGGTTTTTGAGGTGATTTAGGGAGATACGGAGGGTTTGGGGGACGGGGGGATATGGAAGGGCTTGGGGGAATATTGGGAGGCTTTGGTGGTGATTTAGAGCATATGGGGAAGTTCTGGGATTCTTTGGGGCATATAGAGGTTGTTAGGGGAGTTTAGTGGGTTTGGGGTGATATGGGGGATTTGGGGGGATATAGGGACGTTTTGGAGGTGATTTAGGGGACATTGGAGGGTTTGGGAAATTTGGTGGGATACGTGTGGTTTTGGGTTCATATGAGTGCTATGGGGTGATATGTGTGTGTTTTGGAATGATTTGGGGGATTATGGGGGCTTTGGGGTGATATGTGGGACATGGGGGTATAGGGGGAGTTTTTCGGGTGATTTGGGGGGATATGTTGGGGCTGGGGATATGGGGTGTGATTTGGGGGGATATGGAGGAGTTTGGGGGGGGTTGGGGGGACATGGGAAGGGTTTGGGGGAGATATGTGTGGTTTTTGGGCGAATATGGGATGTTTTGTGGTGATTTGGGGGATATGTGTGAGTTTGGGGGAATATGGGGGGGTGATTTGGTGGGATATGTGGTGATTTGGAGTATATGGGAGATATAAGGTGTGTTTTGGAAGCATATGGGGGTTTGGGGGTGTAATGGCAGGTTTTGAGATGATTTGTGAGGATATGGCAAGACATGAAAGGGTTTGGGGGGTTTGGGGGATTATGTGTAGGTTTGCGGGGTGATTTAGGGGATATGGGGAGGTTTTGGTATGATTTGAGTGTTATGGGGGCTTTTGGGGTGTTGTGGGATATGGGGGTGTATGGGGAATTTTGGGGGTGATTTAGGGGATATGGGGGTGTTTGGGGTGATTTGGGGCATATAGAGGAGGTTTAGAAGTTATAGTGGGTTTGGGGGTGATATGGGAGGGTTTTAGGGTATATGAGGGTGTTTGGGGGTGATTTGGGGGGTTATTGTGGGTTTGGGGATGCTATGGGGATATGGGAGTATATGTGGAAGTTTTGGGGTGATTTGGGGGGATATGGGGGATTTGGGGGTGATTTGGGTGGATATGGGTGGTTGGTGTGATCTGGGGGGTGATTTGGGGGAATATGGGAGATTGGGGGATATTGGGGGATGATTTTGAGGGATATGGTGGTGTTTGGGGGAGATACAGTGGGGTGATTTGGGGACATAAGGGTGTTTTTCAGGGATTTGGAGGGATATGGGGGGGTATGGGTGTTTTTTGGGGTGAGTTGGTGGGATATGGGGGCGTTTGGGGGTATATGGGGAGGTTTTGGGGGTGATTTAGGGTATATGGGAGGGTTCTGGTGTGGTTTGGGGGATATGGGGGGGTTGGCATGATGTGTGGGTTATGGGGGTATATGGGGAGGTTTTGGTGTGATACAGGGGGGTTGGCGGGATATGGGGGGTTTTAGGGTAATTTGGGCGGATGTGGGGAGTTTGGGGGGATATGGGCAGGTTTTGAGGTGATTTGGGTGTATATAAGGGCATATGGGGGATTTAGAGGGGATTGGGGGGGATATGGGGGGGTTGGGGTGATTTATGGGATGGGGGATTTAGGATGATTTGTGGGATATAGAGGATGTTTGGGGGGATTAGTGGGTTTTGGGTGATACGGGGATTTGGGGGGATACGGGGATGTTTTGGGGGTGATTTAGGGGCTATGAAGGGTTGGGGTGCTTTGGCCGGATATGGGTGGGTTTGGGGTAATATGGGGGATATGTGGGATGTGGGTTTTTTTGGGGGTGATTTGATGGCATATGGGGAGTGTTTGGTGTGGATCGGGGGGGTGATTTGGGGAGAAATGGGAGGGGTTGGGGAGTGTATGGGGAAGTTTTTTTATGATTTACAGGATATTGGTTGGTTTGGGAATAATTTTGTGGGATTTGGGTGGTTTTGGGGTAATATGGGGTATATGGGATTTTTGGGGATGATTTGGGTGGTTATGGGGAGGGTTTGGGGGGATATGGGTTTTTTGTGGTGATTTGAGGGGATATGGGGGAGTTAGTGGGATATGGGGAGGTTTTGGGGGTGATTTAGGAGATATGTGGAGGTTTTGAGGTGATTTGTGGGGATTTGGAGAGATAATGAGGGTTTGGGGGGATTTGGGAGGATATGGGGGGATTGGGGGGTTTGGTTGCATATGGAGAGGTTTTCCGGGTGATTTAGGTGGTACGGTGGGGTTTGGGGTGATTTGGGACATATATAGGATATTTTGGGGCGTTTAGTAGCTTTGGGGGTGATATGGGGGGATTTTGGGGATATGGGGAGGTTTTGGGGGTGGTTTGGGGGTAATATGGGTGATATGGGGTATATGGGTGTGGTTTTAGGGGGATATGGGGGGGCTTTGGGGGAAATGGGATGATTTGGGGAGATATGGGGGGTTTGGGGGGATATGGGGATACAAGAAGGATTCTGGAAGGATATGGGGGGTTTTGTGGTGATAGTGGAAGATTTTGAGGTGATTTGTGGGGATTTGGGGAGATATGGAGGGTTTTGGGGAGACTTAGTAGGATATGGGGGTTTGGGGTGATATGGGGAGGTTTGGGGGGTGATTTAGGAGATATGGGGTGGTTGGGATTGATTTGGCCGGATCTGGGTTGTTTTGGGGTAATATGGGGATATGGGTTATATGGGATGTTTTTGTGGTGATTTGGGTGTTTATGGTGAGGGTTTGGGAAGATATGGGGGTGATTTGGGAGAATATGTTTTTTTGGGGGGATGATTTGAGGGGATATGGGGGGTTGGTGGGATATGGGGAGGTTTTGAGGTGATTTGTGGGGATTTGGGGATATAATGAGGATTTGGGGTGATTTGGGAGGATACGGGGGGTCTGGGGGGATCTGGAAGCGGTTTTGGGGGTGACTGTGGGGATATGGGGTGATTTGGGGCATCTAGAGGATGTTTTGGGGGTTTAGTGGTTTTGGGGGTGATATGGGGGGATTTGGGGAGGTTTTGGTGGTGATTTAGGGGATATGGGGAGGTTTTGGGGTGGTTTGAGGGGTTATGGGGGATTTTGAGGTGATATGTGGGATATAGGGGTATATGGTGAAGTTTTGGGGTGATTTGGAGGGATATGAGGTAGTTCGGGGTGATCTGAGGGGTTATGATGGGGTTGGGGGTATATGAGGGGTGATTTGGGGGGATATGGGGTGGTTTTGCTGGTGATTTAGGGGATATGGAGGGTTTGGGGTGGTTTGGCAGGATATGGGTGGGTTTTGGGTAATATGGGAGATATGGGGGTGTTTTGGGGTGATTTGGGTGGTTATGGAGGGTTTTGGTGTGATACGGGGGATATGGTGGAATATGTGGATGTTTTGGGGTGATTTTCGGGGATATGAGTATTGGGGAGGATATGGGGGTGATTTGGGGGTATATGGGGGGTTTGGGGGATATGGCTGGGTTTTGGGTTGATTTGAGAGGATATGGGGGAGTTTGGGGGGATATTGGCAGGTTTTGAGGTGATTTGGGATTATTTGTGGTGATATGGGGGATTTAGGGGGGATTGGGGGGCGTATGGGGAGGTTTTGGGTGTGATTTCAGGCATGGGGGGTTTTTGAGGTGATTTGTGGGATATAGAGGATGTTTGGGGGGATTAGTGGGTTTGGGGTGACATGGGGAGATTTGGGGGAATATGAGGAAGTTTTGGGGATGATTTAGGGGATACGGAGTGTTTGGGGTGATTTGGTGGGATACGTGTGGTTTTGGGGTAATATGGGTGATATGGGTGGGTTTTGGGGTGATATGTTGGATATGGGACTATACGGGGAAATTTTGGGGTGATTTGGGGGGATATGGGGCGGTTTGGGGGTTATCGGGGTGTAAGTGGTATTTCAGAAGGATATGGGTGGTTTGGGATTATAGGGGGGGTTTTGAGGGGATTTGGGGGTATTTGGGGGTGTAAGGGACTGTTTGGACTTTGTCTCAACATCGCTGCTTCGCAACCACCACTTCTGGGCCTTGGCGGCCCGCCGCTGTGCAGGAGTACGCTTGGAAGGAGACGGTCCAGCCCCGGAGAGCGCCCGGCGGCTGGAGCGGGGGAGGCGCCGGGGCCGGGCGGGCGCGGACTCCGCGCGGAGCCGGGCGCGAGCGCGCGGCCCCCCCCCGCGCAGGCGCACTCCCGCGCGGACGCGCGGCGGCTCCCCGGCCCCGCCCCCCGCGCACGCGCCCCCGGGCCGCACGCGCCGCCGTGACCCGGCCCGCAGCGGCACGCGCGCGGGGGAGGATCCGGCCCCGCCCGCGCGGCCCGGCCCGCGGCCCCGAGGCGGGGGAGCGGCGGCCGCCCCGCCCGAGCCGGCGGCGGACGGGGACGGCGCGGATCGCCCCGCGGCTCCGCTCCCGCGGTCAGGCTGCGCTCGGGGGGGCGGCCGGGCCGGTCGCGGGGGGGCGCGGAGCGAGGCGCGGGGCCGGCGCCGGGCGGCGGCGGGGGCTCTCGGCGCCGGCGCGGCCCCGCCGCTGCCCCTGGAGCCGGCGCCGGGCTCCGCGCCGAGGGGGCCCGCGGGAGCGGCTCCGCGCCCGCCCGCGGCCCCGCGCTGGGGACGCGCCGCCTCCGCCGCGCTCGGGCGGGGCCGGCGGGAAGCGGCTCCGTCGCCCCGAGGCCGCTGCCGGCCGCTCGCTCCGCTCGCCGCGTCTCGGTGTCGGCGCTGCGGCACTCGGCGCTGCCGGAGGGATCGCGCAGGGCCGTCGGGGCGGCGCTGCCGGAGGGATCGCGCAGGGCCGTCGGGGCCGGGTGCGGCCGCTCGGTCCCGGGACAGCGGTTCCTCCGGGCGGGGGATTCCCTCAGGCTCTGTGCGGGGACCCGGGACGGGCGGCCGGGAACACGCGGGGGGTGTGCGTGTCTGCGCGCACGTGTCATCTCCTGAGGGTCTGCGCGTGTTCGTGGGAGGGAGAGAAAATGCACGAGGGACGAATCGAAAGCTGCGAAGGACAGTTAAGAAAATGAGAATAAAATGGGGGTTTCTGGGCGCCAAGTCCGTGTGGCAATTGCACTTTGGGCAATAGTGAGGTTGAACAAAGGATTCGTTTTCCCGCTCCTTCCCGGTCTGACCGGGACTGTGGGTGTTTTCGGGGGTTTTGGAAAGCTGGAGGGGAGCTGTCTCGAGGGAACGCTGCCGTCAGACTCCCGGCGGTACCGGGCGTTCCCCTCCAGACCCATCTGCCGAGGTTCCCGGAGATCTGGGTTAGAGTCTGGCCCGCGATGGCTGCTATAAAACGCTTTAATCAAGGGAAGAGTGTAACGGCTCGAGAAACCAGAATTGATGCCCCGGCTGCTGCTGGGGGAAGGTGGGAAGGGAATGCATAGAAGTGTCAGAACTCTTTTTGGTGCAGGAGGAACCCCGGGCAGTGGTGCCAGGATCTCTGGGATCGGGTGTGTCTGGGATATACCCACGGTGAAGCGATGCTCCAGACCCTGGGTTTCTGCTCTTGATAACACATGACCGGCCGCACACATACCGAGAGCAGCCAGGGGTTGTTTTTCTGGTGGACTGAGCTTTTTTGCATTGCTGGTGGACTTTGTATGAAATGCGTAAGTGCAGATGTGAAGGGTTTTGCTTCAGAGGCGAGAGCCTGGAGCCTTTGCTGTGAGTTGGCAGCGCTGTGATTTCTCGTGTCCCTGGGCAGAGCCCGGGGTTGAGAAGAGCCCCGCTGCTGTGCGGAGCTCCAGGCGGCACACAGGGGACAGGGCTCCAGAAACACGGTGTCAGTGGGTGGCGCTGGGTTTACTGGTAAAGGTCAAACCGAGGTTTTTCCCCATTAACGTTTTTGCTTGTTTGTTTGTGTGTTTTGGTGTGCTTAACATATTTTAAAAGCAACAAATTAATTGTTTTAAATTAGTAATAGGTAGCTGAACTCTAAAGAACAGGCAAATCTCCATCTGTTGGGGAGGCCTTTTGTCTGTTACCTGACCTACTGTGCGTACCAGTCTGTGATAGGAGCTGGAGGAATCACACCGTTTCGTGGAGAGTTTGAACAGATTTTCTTGTAAACTGGTAACAGTTATTTCCTTGGGTAAGATAGTGGTGCTTCTAGTCAGGAGATACCCTGGTGAGTGTGTGAAGTGAGGTGATGCTTGGTCAGATCCCAGATGTCAGCAGTGCAGAGTGTGTTCTTGAGCAGCATCTTGGCACTGAACTTGTGCTTGTGCCACAGCGCTGTACGGCTCCGTGAGTGCTGAGAGCCTCTGGGTTCTAGTGCTGCTCCCTGCTGTGGGGGCTCGCGAGCTGCTTCTGTGTTATTTTGCACATATGTAAATATTTGTTGCTTTGTGTAAGGTGCCTGTGATTATGGATGTGAGGAGAAGCGTGTGACTTCAGCTGTGAAGGTGTGGAGGATGTCGGAAGTGATAACTGCCTGGAACAGTCAGGTGGTTCAAAACTCGTTTGTTATCAGTGTTATTTTTAACCAGCTAAAGTGCCAGCTAATTGTCCGTATAGTTTTTGGGACAAGCAAATTTTATATCTCTATGTGTGGCTTTACTAATAGACTGTGCAAGATATTCCCAAGGCCGTTGTGTGTTTTGTAATACAAACATAAAGGAAGAAGACTCCGGGAAGGAGGAGCCACAGGAGGAGCATCTCTCCCCATGGAAATCTCATCACTGCTTGGGGCATGAGGCAGCCGATTTCTCTCTATGTAATGACAGTACGATTGACCTCAGACTTTCAGTTGGCGTTCTGAAGGCAATGAGAATCAGGTCTTTAACTTTAATCTCGCGTTAAGTCTCTAGAGGATCCCCTGTGGCATAGCATGAGTTTGTTAAACCTCTGTTCGTGTCAATTAGTCTCCTATAGGTCAGCATCATAAAGCTCCTTGTAGGGCAGGGTGTGATTGTTCAGAAGGTGTGTAATTCCTTAGCCTGTGCACTCAGTGAGCATTAGTACAGTCTTTCACACAAGCCTGCAAAAGTTGTTCTGTCCAGTCTGGAAACTGTTGATGTGATGCAGATTCATTTTGTCTGATGTTCAGGATTTCAACTAATTCATTGGCTTATGTGGGGTTTGGGTTTCTTTGGGCTCTTGGAGATTCATTTGCTTTTCCTACAGAAAGGCAGATTTAGTTCATAAGCGTATCTTTCTGTTAAAAACCTGGGCCAATAATAAGGTGGCAGTATGAGAGTTGTCCTGGCAATATAGAATAGGACAATCCTGTCCTTAGCCCAGGATGTGAAAGGCTGTTGATCAAGCCTGTGACCTGCTAAAGTCAGGCTTCTGATACTTTTTAATTTTTACCAAGTTTTCCACCGAAAACTACTTGTGGAAATACACTTTCAAATGTATTAGTTTACTCTGTCTAAACCAAATGAGATTAATGTAAAACATTAATGTAAATTCACATATGAATATTAATCTGTGAGCGGTCACTTTTCTGGTTACTGGGTTGGGTTTTTCTCCTGATGTTTATCTCAGGTGAGAAGAAATCTTTGTTCACAAAATAGTTTGTGTTAATCATTGTTTGCTTTGCTGTCCCAAAGGAGCAAAGAGATGCAGTGTAAAGAACTGGAAGGTTGAGTCTGGGAAGACACTGATGTTTAGAGCATGTGTTGGAGATATCTTAGTTTCCTTAGAAATTGGATTTATTTATCTACGTTTGGATACTTTTCAATAAGAAAGGAGTAGCATCACTGCAGACCGCTTATCACAGCCCCTCATCTCCTCAGGGCCTGACACACCTGTGCCTGGGATGGGGTCAGATGGGAACAAGAACAGAGAGAAAATAATTAGAAGCTAATACCAATTTTTGGCTGCAACTTTTCCATTCTTGACAGTTCTGTCCCTTCTCGCAGCCTTTAAAGGTTTTTTATAAACAATGAAATAGTAGGATGGAGAGAGGGAAGAATGGGGGAAAAGGAACAGAAAATGCAGAAAAGGTGGAAAAAGGAAAGAAAAATAACGGAAGGTTGTAAGGAGAGAAGGGAGGAGCAGTACAGAAAAGGATCTAGCGAAGAAAATGAAAACCAAAAAGTGTAGCATTAAATTCTGGTTTAGTGGGTGTAAAATGTTGTTACTGTAGTCCTACAAAACTGATGAAAGCTGGAAAAATTGAACCCTTTAGAAGGACTTCTGGAAGCTTTTAATTAAGTTCTATTCAATTAAAATGGATAGATAAAAGTAGCTGCTGATAAGCATTTGAAAATGCTGTTGGTGATTTAAGAAAAATGGAAATGAAGTGCAACTATTCCTGAGAAGCTTCTGTGAACAGTCACATAATTCTGAAGCTGTTGTATTTCCTGTGGTCAGAGACACATTATAGGTGCCTGCCCTATATATCTCTCTATTAAGATATGCAGGAATTAAACACAACAGTCTGTTTTTCAGAGATGCTCCCCGTTTTATGCTAAACAGAAACTGAGATCTTCCTTGTAGTGATCTTTAGATTCCTCTGGAATACTGTGGTTAGCCAGGTAACAGTTTGTTTAGGTTTTTTATTTTAAAGTGTCGTACTGTAACATTGAAGGGATGGAATTTTTAGGTACAGAGTTTCCTTCTTTTTTTACACAGTAGAGCCTTCACACTTTGGATTGGAGTGTACTGGTGTCACGAGGTGTGACCTTGGACTTTGATTGATTTCTGCCAGGGGTCTTCTCATCCCAGGTGAGAAGGATTGCCCAGGTTCTGCCGTGCCGGCGCTGCTCTCCCAGCGTGTCCCTCGGCGCTGCCTTCCCCTGCACAGTGACGCCTCCTCCAGCCCTGCTCTGAGCAGCCGATAGAATGGGTGAACTTCCCCGCCTTCAGCCGCTTTCCATCTGGTTTATGTTCCTTTCCCATCCTCAGAAGCTCTGTGGGGAGGAGGAGGTGTTTTATTTTCTCCATGCAGACCTCAGCTGGCAGCGAAGGTGGCAGTGTGACTGGAGAAGGGGGTCAGAAACGCTGAGCAGGAGGCGAGGTGAGGGGAAAGGCAGGTGGCTGGATAAAAGGTGGCTGGTGGGGAGAAAAGGATTGGTGGGGGGGGGGACTGGGAGAGACAGAGCAAAGCACAGGGAAGGTGTTAGAATGAACATCCAATTGGAGAATTTTTTCACCTTTTAAAGGGTGTAATGTTTATCGAAGTGATGTACTTCACTTGCTAGATACTCTACTTATCTGTACAAGCAGATAAATAGTTACTGGAGGTATATATATTTATACATTAAAATTATATTAGATGTAATATTTAATATTTTTGGTGTATTTGAGTATATATTACTCTTTTTTTTTTCCTACAAAAGTGATGTACATAATGCAGTAGCAGTGGAGTAGTGCACTGTCCTATGGAAATATCTTCACTCCCATCATTTGATTGTTCCTCTTTCAGGCCGTAACCCTGTGTCCATACCCCAGTGTGTGGATAATTCAGTATCGCACTGCTAATGCTGCTTTGACAAGATGGAGCTCTCATGGGGATGCATGCTCAAGGCTGACTGTTCCAGAAATAACGGCTGCTCTGTGTCTGGCACCCGTGGAGATAAACTTACTCAGGTGCTGGAATTTCCAAAGCATTCTGCTGTATCTCCCAAATTAAATGTAATTCATCTTCTGACAGAAGTGTGCTTCAAAGCATGTGAGTATTACCGCACCTCGAGTTACTTAATACCTTTTCAGGACAAGGATGAGATGATGTTGGACGTTTTATGCAGCGTGACGGGGTCTCCCAGCAGAAAGGTCAGACGTGCCGAGATGGTACCGAGGAAGCGTTCAGCTGTGGAGTCTGCAGCGGCTGGGAGAGCAGCAGCCTTCACAGTGTGTGAGCACCAGGGCACAAGCAGCCCTGCCCTGTGTTTTTAAAGCTACTTCTGTGCTAGCCACAAACTGAAACAAAAAATTTGGAGATGGTAAAACCAGCTTCACACTGCAAATAGTGAGAAGATGGCATAAAGCAGTGGATTAAAAAAGGGACTTGACTGGCAGTTCTGAGGTCAGGTGGTTATGCCAGCTCCTGCATCTCAGGGGTCTGCACAGTAAAACAATTGGCATGACTCTAATTGGGTCGTTTAAGTTTCAGTTAACGCGAATTCTCTCATCTTACGTCATAAATGTAATTAAAATATATAGATGCACACTTTATAACACGCTGGAAGGCTGTATTACAGTCTGTTGATGGTAGGGCTTTTCTGACTGTCTGCAGCACTTGCAGTATTACTTGTTACAGGGTCATTCAGGTTCATTTGCTGGTTTAAAACAAAGAAGTGGAGTGAAAATCAGGGAAAGATACAACGCAGTAAGTTTATTTTTTCCCCCCAGATTGCTTAGCGGAGTACTCTAGCTGTCAGAGAGGTGAAATACGTGGCCTAACTGAAATTTCAGGTGAGCTGTTGGTCGTCCTGTTGCGGGCCCTGGCAGGTGCAGACACGCACTGCTGCATCTCCCCTGTGAGACAGGGGGGTGCCGGTGGAAGCGCCGCAGTTCTCTTGCCCTGGGCTGTGGAGGGCAGCCGGCCTGTGCAGAGGTGTGCTCTGCCCTCTCACACGCTCTGTCGGTGTCTCAAGAAAACAAGAATTTGGCCTAGAGAGCAGCGATGCTGCGTGTTGTGCTCTTGTCCCAGCACCGAGCTGGGTGGAGACCAGAGCTGGGACTTAAGCCAAACTGGTCCAGTCTGTCCTTAACTGAAGCATTGACCCCATCTAGCCTGCCAAATCAGATGGGGTGTTTGTTCACTTTTCTTATGACATCCTGGGGGATAGATTCCTGCAGTAGTTTCTGCCAGAGTGAGCCTTACTGCCAACAGTTTTTGTTGAATTGTTCCTTGCTGACGCTTTCTTCGTGGTCTGTACCACTCTTTAACAGTATTGGCTGTGGATCAGAGTCAAACTTCAGAACCATTTTAAGAGGCATGTTTTTATTTTGACATTTTTTTTTCACTTTCTGAAGTTGGGGATATTGAATATTTGCGATCTATGTTAAGTCATCCTTCCCTGTACATTACTTAACACCACCACTGAGCTGTGGCTTGCTGTGGAACACCCTGTATCAGATACAGCAGTTTAATAAAGTAATAGATTGATATGCAGGGTCATATTATGCATAGTAGCATCTTCTCTTTATATTTCAGGAAAGGGAGAACAGTCACTTAGGAGGAAAGCTGACAAAGTCTTACAGCTTTATGGCTTGATTATTTTTTTTCTTGCCCCTTTCACCCCCTCCTCAATCAACATAATCAGAATTTTGCCCATGGCATTTCTGAGTGGTGATTTTTTCATATGACAACAATAAGGGTGTTTTCCTTCCATTTGATTTTATTTTTGACATGGGCTACAAGCCTTACTGGTTTCCTCAATACAAATATAAGTGATAAATTTCAACAGGTATTTCGTAGTATGTAATCATGGTGATGTTCATGTATGCCTTTTATCTCAATTTCTCAAAAGTATGCTCTTGGAAACATGACTAAAATTTTTCTTTTGTACAAAAGGCTTTACCTGAAGTCCTCAAAGTGCTTGGAATTAATGCTTTACTTTAATATATAGCAGGTGAAAATTTATTCTGCTGACCATCTTGTGATAAGCATTCTTCTCTTCAGTAACACTGGCAGTAGAGTCCCTCTTTTATGTGAAACCACGATATTTATCGATTTTGCATCACTCTTTTTTCCTCAAATTCTGGAGAAGTGTAGCTGCCAGAACTTTCCAGACTGATTTACTGTTTCACTGAAACCTAATACTAAGTCTTCAGTCTTCTGAGCATCTTTCCCTGAATGTGAATTTCAGTTTCTCTCTTACCTGATGATGGTCAGTCTTTCTGCTGTTGAAAAACCTGGTTTTCATCTTTAGGTAACATTCACATTGCTCTACATTGCAGATCTTCTTTTAAACAGTGTGGAAAAATATAACCAGAGTGTAGTATTCTTCATCATTTCCATCAGCTTTGTGTTTTCTTTCCTTTTCTTGAGTTAAATGAAAACTTAAAAATGTCAGAAGCTTCTGAAGGTGGGTTTGGGGGGCTGTGACCTTGCTGATATTTTATGGGGAAAGAAAACCTACTTCAAAATTGTTTGATATTCTCCTTGCACTATAGAAAGCACTGAGTTCTGTCAGAGTCCAGGAGTGGTGGAATTAAGTATGACACTATTTAAGAGGGTAATAAATGTCAAGTAAAAATGAGCTCAGATGTTGCTTAGCTCAGAACAGAAGGCACAGGTAAGAGCACCTGAAGCTGTCTGGTAAAGCTATTAGGAAAAACCCTTTTCTAAAAGGTGCCACTAAAATTCCCAAGAACGAGAGTCACTGAGAAGCTGGTTATCGAGTGTCTGTTGTGTCAGACTTGTCAGATGTCACTTCAGTGCCAAAAGGAAGCAGCTCACAGTTGGATGTTTCAGCAGCATCGATGGGGTTTGTGCATGAAGAAGGGCTGTGCTAAAACTGCATCAGGGCTCCGGAGTTAAATGGCTCCTGTACGCTCAATCGCTGCCCCAAGTAGCTCTTCCCATCGCTGAGGGCTTCCTGGGAGGATTCTGTTCAGGCTGCACATACACGGGGAATAGAGTTTAACATTGCTGTTTGGTCTGGGTTTTTTATTAAGAAAAATAGAGCTGTAGAGCAAAATGCTAAACGTCAATCACACTCTTAAGAATGATTTTTTTTCTTGCTTTGCTAAAACTAGTTTTCTGTTTGAATTTAGATGTTTGAACCAGTTTCCATGGTGCAATATTTCATACAAGTTTTCATTCTTTTTGAAGTCAGAATCATGAAAGGTAGATTTAACCTGAACTTTTTGCTAGTCCACGATACAGTTTATCAAGGGAAGTAAACTGAGCCACACTTGAATGTTGTGGGTTTTTTGCTTTAAGGGTATTTTGTGACTTTCCTGAGCTCAAGCGTAAATGTGAATATATTACAGATACTATGGTGGTATTCGTGTCATCTGAGACAAATTCTTATTTTGAATGAATTTTGATTACAGCTACCTTAAACATTTCCCCCCCCGCCAAAGTCTAACTTCAAAAATACAAAACTTTGCGTATTAGGTGTTTCTTTACAAAATCTCTACTTTGCTATTTTGGTTTTTTGAAGGTCTTCATAAAAATTCTGTCTCAGTTTAGCAAACAATTACATATTTTCACATGTGCATCAGGCATTATGCCAAGTGCAGGGTCCTACACCTGGGTTGAGGCAATACCAGTACGGACTAGGGGATGGCTGGGCTGAGAGCAGCCCTGTGCAGAGGGACTTTGGGATATTGGTGGGCAAAAAATTGGACATGAGCTGGCAGCCAGGACAACAATCATCTCCTGGCCTGCATAACAAGAAGCATGGCCAGCAGGGCGAGGGGGGGGATTCTCCCCCTCTATTCCATTCTGGCGAGACCCCCCTGCAGGGCTGGGTCCAGCTCTGGGGACACCAACAGCAGAAGGACATGGACCTGCTCAAGCGGAGCCAGGCGAGGCCAGAAAGATGCTCGGGGGGCTGGAGCACCCCCTGTGAGGACAGGCTGGGAGAGTTGGGGGGTTCAGCTGGAGAAGAGAAGGCTCTGGGGAGACCTTAGAGTGGCCTCTATATATAAAGGGAGGTTTTATGAAAGATATAGAGAGACTTTTTACCAGGGCCTGTAGTGCCAAAACAGAGGGCAGCGGGTTAAAACTGAAGGAGTACGTTCAGACTAGACAGAAGGAGCGTACATTGTTTTTACCACGAGGGGGGTGAGGCCCTGGCACAGGTTTCCCAGAGCAGCTGTGGCTGCCCCATCCCTGGAAGGGTTCAAGGCCAGGTTAGATGGGGCTTTGGGCAACCTGGGCTGGCGAAAGATGTCTGTGCCCATGGCAGGGCCTTGGACTAGATGATCTTTAAAGTCCCTTCCAACCCAAACCATTCTAAGGTTATAAATAATAATAAGTAATAAATTGTCCTCTTTCCCACTGTAGTCTGCAAACTGACATCCAAGATGGCATATTTCAGTTCTTTTTTTTTTTCCTTTTTCTTCCCCCATACTTCCGTGGTTTGGAAATAGGATTTCCATAGAACAATCCTTTTCCTAATTTATCACTGTTATTTTTCACAGTCATTTTTCCCGTCATTTCATTTTTCTTCTCACAGTACTTTTTCTGTGTGGATGTACTCAATCAGAAACTTCCATGTGATAAATATTCTCTGGTATTTCTTAGAGAATAGTAAGGTTTGAGGCTCACCAGTCTTGACAGCTGGGAAACTGGAACTGAGCAGCTGAAAGCTGGTCTAGGATTGGGGCATCTGTGTTTGCTGGCACACTTGGAGTTAATTTGTTCTGTATTTGCTAAAGATTACTGAGAAGGTTGCTTTCTGTTATTCTAAGTGTGGGATGGACAAGCCTAAGAATAACCAAACAGTGTGTATATCCACACTCTGCATCTACAGGCACTCGACAAACCTTAGTCTGGAAATTACACTGTTAGAACACGTTCAGAAATACCCATTTGCTGCTGTGATTATAAATAAATCAGGATGTTACATGTCCTAAGAAAAAACCTGGCAAAGAGGAAAGTTGTCATCTGAGGCAAATATCTACAGATTTAGATGTTTAAAATGAAACTTAGTTATGTGCTGGCTTTTAAATAAGCTTTCCATAAGGCAGCTTTTAATCTGAATCTAATGATGAAAACATGGTTTTAATTGTGCGTTTGTGGCTGGTGCTTCAGTGTGAGAGTGCATTTCCTAGGCTGTCGGTGTCCCTGTGCAGCATTTGAACTGGAGAAGATGATGCTGATCAGTAGCTGCCCGCTGATTGCATTGTTTCAGGTTGAAGTGCTCTGCTCTGTGCTTATTTTGGTGCAATGTTATTTACAGATATATTAAAATTTAAGGGGAATAGGATTGCTTTGTAAATAAATTGGCAGTGGGAAAACATTCCTAGGAACTTACCTCTGTGGAACAAATTGTTTGCTCTACTTTGCTATGATCTAAATGATCTAAGACAGATAGGGTGTTGATTAAATCCAGAACTTCAAAGGACTTTTGAGATTTCCACAGAATATAATGTTCCACGTGGAGTTACACTTGCATTTTTCCCCAGTGTCTGCTGAAAGCTAATTTTGCTTATTGTTTCACCTTTTTTTTTTTTTTTTTAATCCTGTCATGGCAGTTGTGGTTTGTCTTTAGTTCATTTCAGTGGTTACAACATTTGCAGAGAGACAAACATAAGGGACCCATCATGGTATAAATGCTTGAGAGCTGGAAATCCAAACACTTCAGCATTTATAACTCTGTGAAGGAACTTGCAGGCAGTGATTTCCTAGAGGAACATAGAAGAGTGCTGTGAGACACAGGTGCCCAAGGGGATTAGATGTTGCTCTTCTGTCCATGCAGAGCCTGGGCATTGAACACTGAGCTCCAGACCTGGAATTTAGGAATTTCTCCTCACAGTGAGCAGACTGTTAAGAAAAAGAGTCTGTTGAGTTAGTGTGCAGTCTGCTCTTGGAACAGAGTGCTGCAGTGTGGGGCTTTTGAGAACAAGCTGATGAACAGTGGCAAGATATCCAACATTATTTATTTTGCATTGTCTGAGTTTGTGTTCTGTGCTGCCACATTTGATTGAACAGACAAGTGGAGGACAGTATCTGTTGTCTTAAATTTGTAGAGTTTTCACTTGCAGCACAGTTGAAATTTCAGTAGGAATCAGAGATGTCCTGTCTGCACACCTTGGGAACAGAATGAGCACCAGCCCGGGTCTTTGCGTTAACTCAGTATTGACTGTTTTCACCTTGACAGTGTTGTTCTGGAATGCTTTGCTCCTCTTAAAACATTTTGTTGCATTACCACTTCAGATCAGCCAAGTCCTCATTACAAAATCTTGAAAGGTATTTGGTTTTCCTCTCCAAGTGTAGAAAAAGTGAGAGGTAATGAGGTCTAAGGAAGAAAGATTGTATTTTCTTGCATTTGTCCTTAGTAATAAAAACAAAACAAAACAAAGTCTAGAAAATGTATGGTGGGAGGGGGAAGAACCAGAATTTTGTAAAGTGTTTCTGAGTGCTTTTGCTTGCTGGCTTGATTTCCACAGAGCTGTGTGGGTTTGCGTATGTCAGTCAATTGAAAGTAATTCTTCGCTTTGATTATGACTTGAGAATAAAATTAATGTTGCGTAGGGCTCAGTATATGTAAATTGATATCTAAATGCTGCTGTAAGTATAATTACTTTAATAGCAAAAGACAAAATCAAGTTGACTAGCAGTTTTTAATTAGATTAATATAAACCATTTTTGATTTAATACAATGCTGTCTACAAAATTAGATACTATATGCATGCACGTGAAATCAGTTCAGTAACATACTGGGTCCAAATTAGCTGTTCTTACCATTTCCGTGACTGAAAAGAAATTTGAGTTTTATGCTACAATTTTACTAGTCCAGTATCACTAACATACACGGGGAAGATGCATTAATTTTATTGCTGGGCATTCAACCTTGACCTACACTGGTTCTTATTGGCTTAGAACTTAACTTTGCAAATACAGCATCTGGCAAAGAGAAATCTTTCACCTAATTTGAAATCATATTCAGCTCAATAAGAGCAAGATATTGGAAATGCCATTGTATTACAGCTCCTTTAGATCCTCCTTTTACATTGCAGACTCTCCAAGTAAGAAAAAGGTTGGTAGGCCACTGCCAGTTAGCAAAGACTTTGGTATTTATTATTGTGAGCAGTAAAGCATCTATCTGTGGGAGTGATAAACCCAGTTAGCCAAATGTTTATTGTGCTTTTAAATGTTGTAGTCTTAGTACCGATTTCCATACCTGCGTGTGTGCTCAGTATGAACTTACTGAATTGTGCACTTTGAAAAGGGGTCAGTGGTGCACTTCTACCGTCTGCATCGTGAGCATTTGTAGAAATACTGGTTTAGATTATGTCCTTCAAAGGAGCCGGTCTTAGATACACAGTTCCAAGAACCCCTCGTTACTTAACTTGCATTTGATTTGTTTCTAAATAGTCAAAAGCCCGACTACTTGAGGCTTGGCTAGGACCCCGAGGATGGCTGTTAAAAGGCAGGTGGCTTTTTGTCCTGCGGAGGCCTCCAAGAACATCCTCACTGTCAGCGTGGAGTCACAGCAGCTGCTGGAAGAGTTTGAAGAAGTCACTGGCAACCTGAACTCCAACCCAGCAGGGCACAGGCGCAAGCAGCCCTCGCTCCAGCAAGTGGCGAAGGCGCCTCGGCTTTCCAGCTCTGCCTTGCTGAGCCGGGTGAGCAGCCTGAGCTGGGGTCACTGGAAGGGGACTTGGCCTGGGAAGGCACCTTTGACACCAGCCGCCACGGGGAATTCTCCCTTTTTGAGGATCTGGAGCTCACGCCCCCGAACAACCCTTGACAGGCAACCTGGGCTTGAGAGGAGAGGGGCAGCCCGTGGGCTGCGCCCAGGGGCAGGAGCAGGTCCTCACCGAATCCAGCCAGAACCCCCCCGAGTTGAAACCTTGATGGCCCCGTCCCTGCTGCAGCATCCCTGGGGTGAAGAGGCAGAAGATGACCTCTCCAGCTGGGACAACATCGGGCAGCTGTTTGAGCCCAGCGGTGCCTCTTTGCCAGCGGCATCTCTCGTCTAAGTTGATAAATTCAGCACGTTTGCTTCTTGAGATGTTTTTCTATAATCTATTATATAAGGTCTATTCAAAGAACCCTCTTTTTAGCACCAGCATCCCTTAACAGCAGGGCGATAGGGGAGGTGCAGTTTGGGTCTGGGTCGCGTTGGGGGGGGGGTTGGTAGCAGGTGAGGGGCTACAGGGGCAGCTCCTGTGAGAAGCTGCTGGAAGCTTCCCCGGCCCCGCTGCTGGCCAAGGCTGAGCCCGTCAGCGCCGGGGGTAGTGCCGCTGGGAGAAGGTATATGAGAAGTGGGGAAAAACCCCCAAGAAAGAGCTGGAAAAGCTGCGGCGGGGAGAGGAGGGCACAGTTTCTGTGTGCCCCGTGTGAGGGGCGTTCTGCGAGCGGGCGCGTCGCTGGGAGCTCGCAGGTGGGCGCAGGGGCGGGTGCACACGGGGTGGGTGCGTGCGGGGGGTGAGTGGGTGCATTCCGTGTGCTGCGGCGTGTCTGTCTGTGTGTGTCTGTGTCTCCGTCCCAGCGCTCTGTGTCCCCCATCGACTTTTCCTGTCCTCTTCCTGGCCCCGATGTGCCGGTCTTCCCTGGCCGGGGTGGCTCTGAGCACCCTCCTCCCCAGGAATCGAGAGCCCGTCCAGGAAAGGATTTATCTTATCTCTGGAACTTGGGGAAGCATCTCAGACAGTGACTTCTGGGGGGAAAAAAAGGGGGAATTAGGGAAGGATTGTTGGTCAGGAGTCCCCAGCTGGAGTTGCCCCTTTTGCTAGAAGAGGGAAAGTTCCGGCAGCGGTTTGCTGGCGGTGCAGTAAGGGCAGCGCGGGCGGGACGGGCCCCACCGGGGAGTTGTGAGGGGGCAGGAAACCCACCGTGAAGTGGAGGAGGAGGCAGTAACCCGTGGGGCTCTCGGCGCGGGTGCGGGAGGAAGAGGAGCTCGGTGGCTGGCGGGCGGGCAGCGTGCCCGTGGGCCTGATCCCGGGCGGGCGGCAGGGCCGGGCCGAGCTTGTCCCCTGCCCCCCCCCCTCCCGGTCGGCGTCCTGCGAGCGGCGGCAGCGGCGGAACGCGCCGGGGCTCCGCGGGCGATGGGGCCGTGGCAACCGCGGAACGCGCCGGGGCTCCGCGGGCAACCGGCCCGCAGTCGCGCAGCGGAGCAGCGATGGGCAGCAGCGGCGCTTCGGCTCCCGCAGCGTTTCTCGGCCCCGGGCCCCCCCCCGCGCCCCCGGCCCCGTCCCCTTCCCGCCGCGCCGGGCCCCCCCGGCCCGTCCCCGCCCCGCGGCTCTCGCCCTATTGGCGGTGGCGCCGCTGGATGGGCCGGCGCGGCTGGGCCTGGCGCGGCGCCGCCCCGCGGCTCTGCCCGGCCCGGGCCCGGACCCCGCTCCCGCCGGGGCCGGCGCGGAGCCGCCGGGCCGAGGCCGTCGCCGCCCCGCCCCGCCCCGCCCGCCCCGTCCCCGCCTCCTTCTCCCCGGGCTCCCCCGCCCGCCCGCGGCCGCTCGGCAGCCCGGGCGCCGGCCCCGAGCCCCCGGTGCCCGGCCCGGGTCGGGAGCGGCCGAGCCCGGCCCCGGCACGGGGCGAGGGGGCCGCGGTGCCGGAGATCGCCTCGGCGGCCCGTCTCCGTTCCGGGAGCGGCGGGGAGCGACGCGCGGCCGCAGCAGCGCCAGGTCGGAGCGGGCCGGGCCGGGCCGGGCGGGCGGGGGCCGTCGGGCGGCCGGGGCGGAGCGGTGACGGCCCGGTCTGGCCCGCAGGGAAGGAGAAGGGGCGGCTGGAGGAGCTGTACCGGCAGGGGCCGCTACTGGGGAGCGGCGGCTACGGCTCCGTGTACTCGGGCACCCGCCTCTCCGACGGCAGCCCGGTAAGCGGCGGGACGGTGGCGGGGCGCGGGGAGGAGGAGCGGGAGGCGGAGGCTCATCCCGCCGCTCCCCGTGGCTTGCAGGTGGCCATCAAACACGTGTCCCGGGAACGCGTCGCGGCGTGGGGTGAGCTGGTGAGCGACCGGGGCTGCCGGGAGAAACCGGGGCGTCGCGGGGCGGGGGATAAGGGGAGGCCCGAGAGGGTGGGAACGGGAACACCGCGGGGGGAGCGGGCGTGGAGTCGCGGGGGGACGCGGAGCATCCCGGGGAGGGGCTGCCCGGTACCGGGGAGGCCGGGCGGGGGGCCCTGGAGCACCCCCTTGGCAGGGGGCTGCCCGGGCACCGGTGGGGTCGGGTGGGGGCCGCCGGCCCCCCGCCCCGTCCCTCTGACGGCCCCGCGGCCCCCCGCAGCCCAGCGGCACTCGAGTCCCGATGGAGATCGTGTTGCTGAACGCCGTGGGCTCCTCCGGCTTCCGCGGCGTCATCCGCCTCCTCGACTGGTTCGAGCTGCCGGACGGCTTCGTCCTGGTGATGGAGCGTCCGGAGCTCGCGCAGGATCTCTTCGATTTCACCATCCAGAGGGGATCCTTGTCGGAGGAGGTGGCGCGGGGGCTGTTCCGGCAGGTGCTGGAGGCGGTGCGGCACTGCGATGCCTGCGGTGTCCTGCACCGCGACATCAAGGAGGAAAACATCATCGTCGACCTCGCCACCGGTGAGCTGAAGCTCATCGACTTCGGCTGTGGCACTTTCCTCCAGGACGCGGCCTACACCGAGTTTGCCGGTGAGCCCACACCCGGGGGCTGCTCCCGGCACTGCACGGCCCGGCCTGGCCGGGCACCGGTTCCCCCTTTGGAGGTGGGGGGGGCGGAATTCATTACTCATCCGGCTGCCAAGTTGGGTTTTGGCACGGGGCGGGGGAGATGTTGTGAAACGGGAGCCGGCTCCCAGCCGCTGCGGCCCACCCTGCCCGGGGCTGGGGTGGGGGGAGCCAGCCTGACAAAAACACCCGTGGGGGTAGCAGAGGGGAGGGGGGGTGTTGCAATTCCGTGTGCTGGCCACCGGTTTGGTTTGCAGGCGTGAAGGGCTTGTGCTGCTCCACCCTCCTTGTTTGCCTTGGCTTTGTTAACCCTTTTTTCTTTGGCTAAGGCAGGGGGGGAAGGCGTGGGTTTTTTCCCACCCGTGGGGGGTTTTTAGGTTTGGTGTTTTTTTTTTTTTTTAACGGTTGGGCCTTCCCTGGGCCCATGCTGCCCTCTTCCAGCACCGGCGACTGTTTTTTACAACCCAAAGTTTGTAAACAAGAGCCCCGTGTTGGCGAGGGGGTGGCGGGTCACACCGTGCATCATCCCCCTCCCCACCAGTGCAGCCCCCGTGTCCGCAAGGACGCTCGGGTGAGGATCCGGGAGCGGGCAGCATCCGCCTGACGAGCTCCGCCTGTCTCCCGCAGGAACACGAGAGTACAGCCCGCCGGAGTGGGTCTGCTACCACCGCTACCACGGCCGTTCAGCAACAGTCTGGTCCCTGGGCATCCTGCTCTATGACTTGGTCTGTGGGGACGTCCCCTTCGAGCAGGATGAGGACATCGTCAGGGGCCAGCTTTTCTTCCACCAGCCGATCTCCCTCGGTGGGTACCCGGCGTCGTGGCGGGCAGCGGGTTGGGGAGATGGCACCAGGTGCACGAGCATCCCCGCTCTTAGGGCTGTGGAGGAGGGTGATGTCCCGGGGTCAGCTGGGGGAGGTGGCACGTGTCCTGCCTTCCTGCTCTCCTCCAAAACAGCTCCTGGATCGGGAGGTTTGGGGTAGCTCTGAGCACAGCCAGCATGGCCGGGGCACTGCGGACGGTGGGGGAAGGTGGACAGGAGCCTTCTCTGACCGGCGGCGTCTGGTTTCTCTCCCCAGAGTGCCAGCATCTCATCAGGTGGTGTTTGTCCTTGCGGCCCTCTGATAGACCATCCCTGGAGGACATTTTCAACCACTCCTGGCTGCAAGGCGCTCACCACCCCTAGGAGATGGCAGCCACCCCACCTGCACGCTTTGGCCCGGGACCCTGGCCGGTAACAGCTCCGGGCCTCTCCTGGCCATAAGAAGCCAAGAAGACCAGGCTTCCTCACCACCGTAGCCTGAGCAGGGATCATGGGGACCACGCACGTCCTGTCCCGAAGCTGGGCTGAGACCTGATCTTCCAAGTGCTGGTGGCCACCATCCAACCCAGCTCTCCTGGGCTCCATCTGAATGACCCTGTCCCATTTGCTGGTCTTGCCAGCAATATCTTTTTTTTTTTTTTTTTTTGGTTCTGTCATTGGTGGAGAGGGGAGACCTTATTGCAAACCATCTGGTTTTGGTGGCTCCCAAACATCTTCCTGAGCACCGGAATTCAGGATGGCGAGAGGATCGGAGACCTTATTGCAAAGAGAAGCTTCAATGGGGGAAAGACTTGGGGAGGAGGACAGGTACTGTGGCCGAATCGCTGCCTCCTCCCCTGTCACCGTGCTCGAGTGCCTTCAGCTGAGATCTGGACTGTGCTGGAGGGAATACCTGTATTTTCCTACCCTGCTGCTTTTCCCAGACTCGCCTGGGTATATAATTCCTTTTCCCCTTTCAAAAATAAAACGGGTCAGAGGACATCTGGGAGCCAAGCAGGCGATCCCTCACCTCCCGTGCCTCCATCTTGCCTGGATTTTCTGGGTTTCTTTGCTTCCCAGTGCCCTCACGAATGCACGACCAATGCAAACGAACAGAGCTGTAAAGGTCTTCAGAGTTATACAGGAGCGAGGTTTGATCTACGGTATTTAATAGTGATGACGTTTGTCACGGTCCCCTCGGTGGACTCGTGATGGTTTGTTTGCTACAATCTCGAAAGTGCAAAAAGAAGGTGACCAACACCAAAGGGGATAGCAGTAATAAAACAGTGAAACTTCATTGTGTTGCCCATGAAGTGGCACGCGATAGTTAGAGATGGGTGAAAGAAAGGAAAAAAGTAAAGAAGGAAAGGAAAAAAGAGAGGAGAGAGAGGGGTTATAGCTGCCACCACTGATCTCACGACGTCCCAACGGTCCTGGGTCCAGCTGATGCTGCGTCGTCGATCGTCGTGGTCCTTGGTGGGGAAGCTTCCCATTTTCTTTGTCCAGAATTCATCCTTTTATGCTCAGTAACACACCTTGCTCCACCTCTGCCTCAGGGGTCTCCGCCCTTCTCGAGCGAGGCCATCGCACATGTGCAGCAGGGAGCGTCCGAGGCGTGGGCAGTCTTGGAGGCGGGCAGCCTTCCACCAGGAGGGGTGTTTTGGAATTATAATGAAGCAAAGTTCGTCTAAGGTTCACGATTTCTTCATTGATATTATGGCAACAGTTGCCATCCATCTTTTTTGACAGTGGCTATGCAATTATCTCCAACAGCTCTGGCTGGGCCCAGGAACCGAACAATAGCCCAGCGCCGCCTGCGCCGCCCGGTCAGCGCTCAGGGGAACAGCCCAGCGCCGCCTGCGCCGCCCGGTCGGCACTCAGGGGAACAGCCCAGCACTCGCCGTGCCACACAGTTCTGCATGCTGGAGCCACTGCACCGCATCCCACTCCAGGGATCGGCAAGGCCAAGCCGGCCGTTGTTGGGTACCTCACTGTCCATGTCCCTGATGACAATGTTGAGACAGTGCTGATCTTCTGACCGACTCTTAGAGATGTTTTACCTTTTTTTCTTTTTTCCAGTTTTTGTTTTTATTTATTTTCATGGATTTGTATATTAAAGAGAGAGAGTTCTAGCCGCCAGGATAACTTATTTATTTATGTATCATTCCCGTGGGTTTCCAACCCACACCTTGCTCCCACAGCTGCTGATCCCCCGGTTTTCTGTTCGGGCCTTCCCTCCGTGTCTGCCCCGTGTCCATCCCCACACGCAGTGTTTCTGTCTGGGGGGTGCGGAGCGGCTGCCTGCTCCCCAGCTGTCTCTGTACATAGTCCTGGTTGCTGTTGTTCCCTTGCCAGGTGTTTTGTTTTTCCCCGCGGGTGTCTTGTTTGGGACTGGGGAGGGGGGAGCTGCTCCGGGCTGTCCGCACTGTCAAGTCTTTGTTTTGGCCAGTGGGTTTTTTCTTAATAGTTCATATTGTACAGGGGAATTCAGAAATCTTATATTTTTTTAATGTGGTTTTAAATAAAAAGAACCTGCTCGACGTGCTGGAGACATCCCTTTACTGCGGGGCGGGATGAAGGATGCTGCGAACGCGCCGGGTACCGATGGCCACACCGTGGCGGGGCTACTGCAGGGACCGCCCGCTTGTCTCCAGCTGAGACTAACTCCGAAGGCCTCGCCCAAAGGCTCGCTGAGCCACGTCAGCCAGGACCAGCCAGCCGCCAGCACCACGGGGAAGGCTGGACTCTGCGGGGTGTTTCCAGGGCCGACTGCTCCTGGCAGGTCTGGAGGGATCACAGGGGCTGTGCAGCCCTTTGCGTTTCCGTTCACCCGCAGGCCGGTGCCGAGCGTGTGCTGGGCACGGCAAGGAAACAACCCTCAAAGCGACCTTGTGAAAGGCCGGGTGTTGTCAGCCAAATTAAATTTCAGTCAGGCAGATCCTGCTGCTCCAGCTCTGTTGGTGTGGAGCGGGTGTTGGGTGCCAGGGGGTGAAGGAAGCCGCCGGCGGGCTGTGCCACCTCCAGCTCGGCTGCGGCGAACGCGGAGCGAGAGGCAGTTGGTCTTGGGATTACGAGAAGTCGGTCGCTGTCAGTCAGCAGCAGTAAGGCTTCGCTCAAGCTTTTACCCTCCGAACTGTCAGACCCCACTGCCCAGCTCTGCGGTGCTTCGGCTTTGGGGGTGTTGTTTTGGGTTTTTGTTTTCACTCGGGATTTTTTTTTTAATGTGCTGAATTCTGAAGCCCTGTTCCTACTCGACCTCATGGCGCACCTGCTGCGCTGCGCCCGCAGGGCTGTGGCTACCCCAAGGAAGGGGCATGTTTCCCCTTCTGCAGGTTACTGTGCAAGTCCACCATATCTCAGACAACAGGACCATCCTTTCCTTGGCTTGCCCCAGGGCTTTCTTGCTTAAAGCCCCCGTGCCCAGGCAGCAGTCCCTCTCCCTGGCTCACCTGGGGCTTGCCAGCACTGCTGTCCAAACTGGGGGGCTGCTGTGCCATGGGGGGGTCCTGGAGCTACGTTCAGCCTCGTGGGGTGACCTGGTGTTCTGTGTCACTGCTGTGCCTCCACCTTCAGCAGAAAGCCTTAACTCAGTTTGGTTTGCCTTTTTTTTTTTTTTTTAATTCAGCCAGCATTGCACTCCCACCTCTATTTTGTTTATAAATAAATAACGTTTTATTGCTCCCCGCTGTCAGCAGGGGAAGGACCCACCTTTTGGAAAGCAGAAAAAAACGATGAAGCAGGAGCAGGATGAGATTTCAGACTGTTGGACCTTCCGTTCTGGGAGCACCAGAGTCCCATGGATGGCTCAGGACTTGCAAAGGGCCAGCACGCATCACACCTGTGGCTTCCTGTACCCATCCATCCCCAGCAAAGGTGCTTGGTGATGCAGAAAGACTGGCCAGGGCAGCCTGCAGCCACAGCAACAGCGATGGTTCCATTTTGCACGTCCCTGTCTGGGAATGAGTGATGAGCAACAGCCAAACCCCTGCCACGGCTATAAAAATGCAGATGAGCCCTGAGGAGGAAAAACGCCCTGGGGAGCGGGGGCCGGGCTCGCCACAGGGACCCGAAGAGCTGGAGACTCGGAGGTGGCATCTCACCCCATGTCCTGCTGCAAGGAAAACATCCAGCTGCCCCTGAGGTGGCGTCTGAAACCCTTTGGCCCTTCTCAGCACAGGGAGTCACAGGAGCTATTTTAAACACCTGCCTTAGGATGGGGTGAATTATCAGCAAACCAGGTGTCCCGCGGCTCCGCTCCCCACTAATGAATCCTGGTGGAAGTCGGTCTCCAAAGGCTTTTTGCCGTTGGTCTGTGGGGCAATAGCACCACCTCCACAGGGCAGGTGGGGAAACTGAGGCACGGTGCCCCAACTTGCTTGCTGTCCCACCTTTTGTGGTGGAGCTTGGGCTCACCTGCCTTTCCCTGCCCTATCCCTCCTTAGGCTGGGGCCAGCCGCAGAGGAGCTCCCAGCTTTAAACCCCTGTTGTCCCCACATTCCCCAGGCCGGGGATTTAGTCCTCCAGGAGTCGAGACTAAAGCCCTGCACCCCCCTCAGCATGAACCTGGGGTGAAATCTGTCCCTTCACATCCCTCCTCTGAAAAATGAACCCTGTGCTGTGACAGTGGGGGCAGCCAGGTGCTGGTTTCAGGCACCTGTAGCCCTGCTCAAGGCTAGAGTCCATGTTTTGTTGTTTACACCGACCTTCCTGAGAGTGGGATCTGCACTAACCCTGCCTGCGTGACACATCGAAACTGCATCACTCGGCCTGAGAGTTGGTAGGGGTTTTTAGGAGGAAAAAAACACTTTATTCACTGAAAACAAAAAAACCAACAACCAGACAAGAACTGCAAAACCTTTCCAGTTGAGTCAAATTTAGCAGCTTCAGCTAAGGAAACATTTTTTAAAGGAATAATTGGTGTGATTCTTTCATCCTTTTCCAAGCTTTTGGTCCTCTTTCTCCAGGGTAATATTTTTGTGTCCTTAATCCCCGTGTTTATTACAGTTCAGAGGGGGTTAAACAAGCCAAAAAATGGAGCAGCTGCTCCTGCTTCAAATTGAAGCGGCCGCTTCAGTTAACCTGAAATGACACGCAGGCACACGTGTGCCTTTGAACGGCTGCAGGGACGGAGATCTCACCCCGCTACAAAAGCTGTGAGAAAAACAGAAGCAGCAAAATGTCATTTCAGGCCAACCCCTGCCAAAAGTCTTCCTCTTGCCCCAGCTCCTCGAAACGGGCAGGCAGGGCCGGGCCCCCGGCACACACGCACGGCCTCGTGAGCCACCAGCACCGACCCCAAGGGAAACCGCCCCCGTGCTGCCACCCGCGCGGCACGGGTGTGCCACGGCAGCCGGGATCTCGGTGCCAGGCTACTACTCGTAGTAAATCACTCGCTGTAGCATCCCAAAATGTGCGCGTGGGTGCGAGCAGATCCCCCCAAAACACATACATTTGGCTCAGTTGTGCCCAGGTTGGCTCCTGCCGTCACCAGCTGAGACCTGACGGCAATCGAAGCACAGGGACTTGGATTCCAGTCCCTGTACCCCATCCTGTTGGGGGGGTTTCTCTCCTTTTGGGGAGAGGGGCAGGATGAGGGCCGCGAGGAGACAGTGAGCCACCTTCCCTCGCCGAGGCGGGGGGGTCACCCTCCCGCTGCTCTAGCAGGGTGTTTCCAAACAAAGTCTTAAAAGAGTTTATCCCCGTTTATTCAGGAGGCGACTGCTTGTGCCTCGTGGCTTGCCCCATAATGGCGGCTCCTCCCCCTCCGCGGCTGTCCTTACAAGGGGACATTTTGGCACCGGGGCTCGGCTGGGTGCTGGAAATGGCCCCAAAGGGCTTTGAACCCTTGAGGGGACCAGGACAGCCGCGGGTGCCGGCGGCGCCACCCCGGAGTGCCGCAGGGACCCGGACGGGCGCCGCCTCCCCCCAGAGCCGTGACCCCCGCCCGCGCCCGGCTCTGTCCGCCAGCTCCCTCCTGCGGCCCCGCGGGAGGTTGGAGCCGCTTCCTCCCGCCCTCTCCCCACGGTTCCGCCCCGGGGCTCGCTGGGCGCCTCCCCGCCCCGCCCCGCGAGCGCTCTCGCCCCTTCCCCGGGCGGTGTCTAACCCGGCCGGGCCCCCTCCTCAGCCCGCCGCCGGCCCCGCTCCCGCGGCCGCTCCCCCCGCCATGGGACGGGTCCTTCGCCCCGACGGTCTCCCCCGCCTCACGCGGACCCTCCGCCCCGCGGGCCCCGCCCCTCCTCTGACGTCACTCCCGCCGCCCGCTCGCCATTGGCCGGCCCATAGCTCTGTCCGCCCGGGTCCAAGATGGCGCCGCCGGGCGCTGCGGGCGGGTGGCGGTGAGGCGGCCCGCGGGGCCTGGCCGGCCGGGGGGCTCCATCGCCCGCCCGCTCGCTGCCGGGCCCGCCCCTCCCTGCCTCCCTGCCTCCCGCGGCAGCAGCAACAGCTCTGGCAGCGGAGCGCCAAGCCGCCGGACAGGTGAGCGCCGGCCCGGCCCGACCCCCAGCTCCTCCGGGGAAGGGGTGCAAGGGCCGCGGCTCCCCTCCCCAGCGGGGGGCGTTGGTGGGCGAGCTGGAGCAGCCCCTTGTCTCGGGAAGGGGCTGCCAGGAGCACCCTGCCTGGCCGTGGGGCTGGGGCCCCTGGGGTACCCCCTGCAAGGGTGGGGGGTACCGGGGGCGCCCACCCCGGCTGTGGGCCAGGGGAGTTGGCTGGGGGCCCTGGGGTTCCCCTCTGCAGTAAGGGGGATGCCGGGGGCACCGCGGGCTGTGGGGCAGGGGAACTGTGCTGGAGGAAATGCCCTTGGATCAGACAAGGGTAGTGCCAGGGTCGCCCCCTCATCTGTAGGGCAGGGCAGGTCCTTGGGGGGACCCCTGTGTGCACCCTCTGCCCCATGGGAAGCAGGGTGGGGGGGTCAGGGCCTCGAAGGACCCCTGGGGTGGCCTCAGAGCCAGGGCTGTACGCCCTCCTTTCCACAGATACTGAAGAAATCTCACCCCTTCCCGAAGCCCTTAGAGATTTCACCTTGGGTCGGAGCAACTCTGTCCCAGACAGGTGCCCCTGCCAACGTGTGTGCCCCTCTGTTATCCTCCCTGCGGGGTGTCACTCCTGGTCCACCTCTGCTCGATACGAGGGACTGTGGGGCCTCTCTGTGTGCACCTCCCCTGCTGTGGTACCTCTGGCTGGGATGTCCCTGTTCCTGCCGAGGCATCTGCACTCACCCGGGGATGGGAGAAACAAGTGACATGTCTGATTCCAGTGGTGCTTAGGAAGAAGAGGCTGGTGGGGATGAAGGAGATGCTCCCTACAAGGCCTCTGGAGCAAGGCTCCCATGGGCACAGGGCACTCGCCTCTCTGGGGAGGCTTTCACAAGTGCTGTTCCTGTCTGGTGCTCCTCACGGCTGCTCTCATTTCCCTTCCCCTCCTGCTGTGCAGACACAGTCTGAAATGCTTAGTTGGATCTAAATTTTGCTGGGCCAGTTAAATCTCTTTCTAATGTGCTTTCACTCGGTTCTTTGTCACTGCGCCGGCTCCCTCAGGTTGGTGGGACAGTCCAGTCCTGTGGCAAGCGAAGGGAAAGCAATGAGCACTATGTGTTCCTCCTCTCCTGCTCACGGGGAAGCAAATGTTGTGCTCTCCCTAGGTTGTTTCGTCTCCTGATTGCTCCCATCCCTCCCGGAGGTCACGGCCCTGCTCCCAGCTGGTGGTCTTAGACAGCATCTCTCTTCTTCAGTGGATGACTTCAGGCTTTGGCTTGGAAAGCTCAAACCTGGTGAACCTGTCTGGGAGGCAGCCAGTCCTGCCTAGACAATACACTCCAAGTCAAGGTTTTGGCAAAGTTCTCCCCTGATCCTAACTGCCTGCTGCCCAGGAGGCTTGCTGCCACCTCGAAATCCCCCACATGCCTGTCCTTCCCAGGGACAGCTATGACAGGGCTTGGGCGACACAACAAGTGAGCCCCGCTGTCACTGGCTGGAGTCCTTCCCTGTCCCACAGGGCTTGGAAATGTGAATTCCCAAACCTGGAAATCCCCTTGAAGGAAAAAAAGAATTAACATCAGTGTGTAAGGCACAGGGACTGAGACATGTGGTCACTCAGAGCGAATTGGTGGTGCAGAAAAGAGCAGATCTTAAATCCCAGCTCAGGCTGGAGAGACCCTAGCTCTTAGGGTCTCTCCAGCCTGAGCTTAGGGTCTCTTTGCTGCTGCAAAGAACAAATCTTCAGCCAAATGTGGCACTTTGGATCTAAGGCTTTGAAGACCGAAGATTCTTGAGGCTGCCTTTGGTCTGTATTCAGCTCCCAACAACAGGAAAGAAGGGCAACCCCAGAGTAGGCTGAGGAGATTATTTCTGGGTGCTGTGTGACTTTTTGCATTGTTGTCTTTTTCTTTCCCTTTTCTGCAGCATTCAACCTGTCTGTGGAGCACAGTATCCTCTGCTGGATCCCCGGCTCACCAAAAAGTAAGTGTTTATCTTCTAGATGCAGGCCACAAGGCTTTGCAGGGTTTTTGCTCAGTTCTGCAGTGGGTGGAGGTCCCCAGCACCCTCTGGCACAGTGATGTTCCTGCCGAGAAGGGCAGCAGTGGCATGTGGCGCTGCCTTGAGCTCTGCGAAAGCTCGCGGGGAAAGCTCATGTGCTGGTGTCCTTTGTGGCCAGAAATCCACATTGTACCAGCCACATCAAAGGAGACAGGCGTATTTTTTAGCAATGGTGTCTGAGCCCTCTGCTCCCCTTTGGAGACAGAAGTACTAAGGGAAGGGGAGGTAAAGCTGCCTGGCAGCTGCGAGGCTGGAGAACCACAGCCCCTTCCCGGCAGGAGAAGGCAGAGCTGATCTGAACTGCCTCCTTGTCTCTGTCTTGTGCTGTGTAGTGGTGAAGGTTCCCCCTTTTCTGTGATGCTTCAGGTGGTGGACTTTGACTCCTGTAGCTGAACGGTAAATGCAAAGGCTCCTTTTGTGCCTGAGAGAAGAACCAGGCTGGCCTGTCTGCTGGGAGCCATCGCAGCTGTATCGGGAGCATCCGCGAGCGCAGACTGGCTCTAACTCCTGACATGCCTCTCCCCAGGTCACTGGACTTTTTTTGGGTGTTAATCTACCAGTTTTCTCTAGGGTGGGGGGAGGCAGAGCTGGAGGAGTCGTACATCTCTCCCCTTTGCCCTTCTGAGCTGGGAAGTCTGGCACCTCTCCAGCTGTGTGCTGGCACTGTGGCCTCTGTGCCCTGCCATCGTACCAGCTCGGGCTCTGCCTCCAGCCAGCAGGCAGCGCAGAGAGTCTTAGCATGTTCTGTGGGTTTGGGAGGAGGAATGGGGAAACTGTAAGAATGGACTGGCTGGTTGGAGTGAGGACGTAGGGAAGGGAAGAAAATGAAGTGGTCTGACAGCATGGCTCTGATACTGTTTCTCGCTGGCTCCCAGCTTCATCAGGGACCACTCCAACATGCTGCCTATGAAAGGCAAGAAGGCCTTCAGCTTCTGTGAGTTCTCCCACAACACCAGTGATTCCTGGGACATCGGTGGTGATGAAGATGAAGACTTCTCTTCCTCCTCTTCTTTGCAAACTCTGAACTCTAAAAGTGGCCAAGGCCACAGCAGCCCAGGTTCTGGGGAACCACAGCAAGCTGCAGGTGAAACCCGAGCGGGCCCAATCTGCTCTCAGCGACGTGCCCACCAACTGCAAGGTTGTCAAGTCCAGCAGCGAGGCCCAGCTCTCCAGGACAGCTGGTAAGAGCCGTCCCCAGCAGCGGCCTCATGCTCTGGCGCTCCGCTGACTGGCTGCTGAACTCAGCCCCTTGCTGCTGCTCGCATGTTAGAGACGAGAGGCTGTGGCACAGCTGGTAGGCTCAACAGAGCCTTTCACCTCCTTGTAGTATCCTGTACTCCAGGGAACCATTTCTGGAGGCCTGGCCTTAATGCCTCAGTCTCCTCTGCTGCTCAGTATCCTGCGTACAGGCCCAGAGGATCCCGCGTTCTGGGTGCTGGCGGATTGTGGAGTTGTGTTAAGCACTTGCGTGGAGTTGCTCACTGTCTGCTTTCTTTGTGGCCCAGTGTGCTGCTCTTAGTCAAGGTCTGGATGAGGTCCTGCTGACCCCAGGTGGGGGCAGTTTGGGCAGAGAACTGGGCAGCGTCAGCCCCTGCTCGTGGCAGGTGGCCGGCTGCCTGTGCTGTGGAAGTTACCCAGCAGGTCCCTGCTGCCAGCAGGTGGCATTGGCAGCCCATCGCCTCCTCTCTATGCTAGCAATTAGCTCGATCACTCTTCAGATCAGCGGCGAGCAGGACAGATCTGAAGGCTGGTTCTTGTGGGATTCCCACAGCTCCTTCTGCCTCATCTCCTGTGCCCTTCTGCCCATCGCTTCCCATGGGAAGAGGGAATTCTGATCCCCTGGCAGCCAGGTGTCTGATGCAGGAGGAAGAGAGTGAGGGAGAAATGGGGGGAAATGATGGAAGAGCCACAACAGATGCCTGTGAACCAGCTGATCCACCAGAGTGGGCCAGCGGTGCTCTGTTTGCTGGGACTGGGGAAGAGAGGGGTGCAGTCTGCAGCGGCAGGTCTCTGACAGTGGCCAGAAGAGCGAGGTGGGGTTGGAGAGGTGCAGACTCTGTCCCCACCTCACCACAGCATCTGCTCCTTGCAGAGGAGGCCTGTGTGTGGACCCCTTCAGAAGCAGCAGTCCCTTCCCCTTTGGCCTGTCATTCTACTCATCGCCCGAATCTCTGACGAGAACGCTTCGGGTGCTGCCCCCGAGATGCTGAGGGAGAAAACCCGCCCGGAGAAGTTTTGGCAGCTCCTTTCCAGCCACAGCACGGACCTGGGTGAGTGTAGCAAAACGGGGGTGCCTGTGGGTGGGAAGTGAAAGGCAGAGGGGGCCTGCTGCCTCTTCAGGTCGCAGTCAGGTCTGCTCTGACACGGATGAAAGGACTACCTGCAGTTGCTCCAAGTGGGATAGTTGCACAGACTGCTCTGTTGGCAGGTGGTTATGTCCTCCACCAGCTGCCTGTCCGTTTCCAGTCTTCCTCCATCTCACAAATGATGGTTGTGATCACTGGGGACTGTTGGGCTCTGCATGAGAACTGAGGCTCTGGAGGATTGGAGCCCCTGCAGCCACCAGTCCTGTGCCCAGACTGAGCTGTAAACGTCTCTCCTCCCCTTGCTGCAGACACACGTCCCCCGTCATTGCTGATGTGGAGCCTTCCTGGAGGCTCGAGTGTCTCCAGAGCCTGCAGGAGCAGACTGGGCTTTCCTCTCCTTCTGGGTGTAGTGGTACCTGGACGTGCCTAGGATCTAACCCACTGCCACCACTGTCCCTTTGCAGATGAGCTGAGGAAATGCAGCTGGCCCGGTGTGCCCGGAGACATCCGGCCCGTGATGTGGCGTCTCCTCTCAGTGAGTACCCAGAGCTGTGACACAGGGGTCTGGGGGGACTGTGCCGATCCAGGGACATGCGCTGCTAGACCTTCGTTGTGTCCCGTAACCAGTTTTGCTCATTTTGTATCTGTGCCCAGCCTACGGGTGAGCTGTAGGTTGGGTTTTTTTTGTGGGGGAGTGTAGTTGCTACATCCTCTCTGAGTACAAAGCCCAGACTGGTGCTGGGAACCAGTCTGTGTGGTTCCCTCTTGTTTTGGGAAACTGAATCCCATGAAGGTGGGTTGCTCCAAGATCAGTAAAGGCATCAGGGGCTGGGAAAGCCAAAACCCGTGAAAGCTCTTTCCCCAGCTCCTGAGTCTCTGTGCCTGATGCTTCCAGGCGCACAGCTGACCGGCAGGATTTCAGGGGGCGGTTTGTGCTGAGGGAAGGGGCTTTGCCCTGACACAGCTTTTCCTGCCACAGGGTTATCTCCCTGCAAACATGGAGCAGTGAAAGCTGACCCTGCAGCGCAAGCGGGAGGAGTGCTTCAGCTTCATCCAGCAGTGTTGCGATTCCCAGGACAAGAAGCACCATCAGGACACCTACTGACAGGTACGAGCCCTCTGCCTGTTGCCTGGCTTTCTGCCTTGGTTATGTCCTTTTCCTCCCTCTTGCCGCCACTTGTCCATGTGGTTGAGGGCATGCAGGGACTTCCTCTAGCTGTAGCTATCGGGAGTCTTCTCCTTGGGGACAGGACACCATGTTTCTGTCTGTCTTCTTACAGGCAGTAGTTTAAGCCTTCCCTAAATCGACCTCATAACTAGAATTCAGACCCCAGCTCTTTCCCAGCTCAGGGTACCTGCCCATGCCTGGGCAGAGGAGACTGGAGATTAAGCTGTTTTTCTGATTTTTCTCAGTGCAGCCGTCATCTGCAGCCTTCACTGTGCTTGTCAGCAAGTGCAGCTCTTGCCTGGGGGGACACTGAGGGGTGGATTCCCCTCTGTTAGCCCATGAGGAGTTACTGTGCCCCTGGAAAGCACAGCTGGTGTGTGTGACCCACCCTCTCTTCCAGACCCACATGGACATTCCAAGGACCAACGCACTCATCCTCTTCCAGCAGCTGCTCATCCAGGAGGTAAGAGGGGGAGCGAAGCTCCTGCCCCACATTTGCCGTGGGGTGTGTGGGGGGTTAGACCAGCACTGCCACGAGTGAGTTGGTTTTGCAGGGAAACTTCCCTGGCTGACAGCTCCTGATGCGAATACCTGCCGAAACTTTGTCCCATGTTTCTGAAATCAGACCTGGAGCTCAGGAGTGATGAGATCAGCTCTTTTGTGGCAAGATGTAGCCAAAAACTGGTAGAAGACCTGAATCTTTGCTTTTGAGACAAATTCAAGGTGTTTGAACCAAAGGAGATGAGTTGTGTGCTAAGAAACCTCTTTTGTGTGAAGCAGGATGTGAGAAACACAGGCAGGGAGGGGTTTGCGAGGTGGCCAGGAGGTGTGAGGAGTATCTGTCCTCTTCAGAAACAAGCTCAGCGTGTGTGCCTATGTCAGAGCACAGTGTCCTGGGGCTGGGGCAGTCTGGAAATAACATGCCGGTTGTTGGGGGGAGGCTGCTCTACTGGGAACTCTCCTGACCCGTGATGTTTTGTCGGGAGAACTGTGCTGATCACAGCCTTGGCTTTCCACCTGACGCTCAGCAGGGTGTGCTGCTCTGCTAAGGGGCAGCCCTGCCCTAGGGGTGGAAGGCTCTTAAGCCACCTGGATCTTGCAAAGCCTGGTCTGCACTTCTTCAAACAGAGGCTCTGAGGAGCCTGGGCTGCTTTGTTTGGTGAAATGTGGGCTGGCCTGTGTGGGGGGTCTGTGGATCATACCAGAGCCTCTCCGAGGACTTGCATGCTTCTTATCTCACCCGTACTGCTGCAGAAAAGCCTGTCAGCACATGATCTCTGCTCCCTTAGTTTAGCAGTTATACTTTTCTGCCTTTCCTTTGTGCAGGGCTGATGCAGGTACCTGCTTTCCCTCATTCTTCGCTAGATCTTTCAAGAATCCTGTTTATCTGAGCAATTCGACACCCAGCCGGTGGCTGGGAATCAATGACCTGGTGACTCCATTCTTGGTTGGGCTCCTCTCTGAGTATGTTGGTAAGTGACTTTTGCTGTTTGAAGCACAGTGTTTGAAATGGTTGAAGCGCTGGCATCGGGCGGGTTTGCCTTGCTGGAGGCGATGATGTGTGTGTTCTTCCTTCCTAGAACATGGTTATTTTTAAAGGTAAAACAGCTCACTAGGTTCTAGGGACTGGGTGGTTTAAAGGAGCAGTTACAGAAGCTAAACCTTTACTTCCCAAGTTGCTGACTCAATTCCCATTCACGTATTAGTGAGCAATGTTGCCATCTGACAGCTGCCTGCAGCTCACATCAAACTGAGATGGTGGTACAAGTCCAGTCCTTGAGGCTGAAGGGAAACCGGAGGAAAAAAAAAAAAAAGCCCTTCTAATTTGTCCTGCAGGTGGGGGCCCTGTGGGCACCCTTGGCTGAGTGCTAAGAACAGAGATGGGAGACGCACATGTGGCGTGCTCTGCCTGGAAAGACTGCTCATCCCAGTGAGTAAAGTGACCGGTCCTTTGCAGGTCAGGGTGTCACTCATGCTCCAAGGTGCCTCTTAACAGAAATGACCCCACTAGCCAAATGGGAACCTTAAAATGTGGTGGAGGTCATGGGCTTTCTGTTAGCTGAGAGATGTGTACCTGCTGGGTCAATTTTCTTTGAAAAGACTCATGTTTGAAGAAGTTATAATTTCTGAAAAACACGTACAATTGCTTTGGCATTCCTGAAAGTCCTTATGTCTTCCCAGTGTAACACACTTCAAGGCTTTGCAGGAATAAGGAAACAAAATTTGACCTCTTTGATGAATTGGCTCCTACCTGTGCAGAGACAACAGCAGATCGTAGATCGATACGGTGCTAACGTGGTGTCGTTATACCCCACAGGTGTTACCTCCAGAACTTGCCTGTAATCAGAATATTACTGATCTCATACCTTGATTTCAAGTCACTAAAAAGCTGCATAGCCCCTCTAGGGGATAAGAAGATTGTAAAGGAAAGATTGGAATGGACAACACAGGGAAAATAATCAGTGATGCCTGAGTTCCAGGAAACAGACGCTCTCCTGGGAAAATGTCTTTTCCATCACTTATAGTTACAGCTGCCCACTGATGACCCCAGGGCCAGGGTGACAGAGTAGATTAAGACCATCAGGGGTGCTGGATGGCACAGCCTGGCTGATTTAATGAGCTGTACAATAGGTATTGTAACTGATGTGAATTAATCTCTTCACTGCATGACTGGATCTCGTTGCCTGCTCTGGCAGATGGTGCAGCCTGGCAGATCAGCTCAGCAAGCAAGGCTAAGCCACTGGAAAGTGTCTTTTCTTAGGCAGAGTTGTGGTTCTACCTGCTATTTAAATACTACTCCATTCTTTCTCTAATTCATGAGGGTGGTATGGGGATGCTGCCCAGTCTTCAGAGAGGAACAAAATCAGAGTTTGTTACAGTGTTGGTCTCCTCTTGGTGAAAAACCAGAGCGGAAGAACTCGCCTCACATGGAGTTGGCCAATCTCCTCACTCCTGTGTCCTCACAAGTTTTATTTAGAGATACCCAGGTCACATGCCAGCTGTCCCTTGTGGATGGTTAGTGGCAAATGCAACTCACCTCTCATGCACAGGAGGGTTTGGGAGAGGAGGGATCTGTAGTCAGTGCTGGGAAGGAGAGGTGTGGGATGAGAGCAAGAAGCCCAGGACATGCCTTTTTAGTCAACTTACAGTCCTACTGTAACATCAGCAGACCCTGATGAAAGGGTAAAAAAAGCAAAGGGGTTGATTTTTGAGTCTGTGTTCAGGAAACTGAACATATTCGATAAAATATGGCTGTGTAGGTACTTAAGCATGTTGGAATATATTGGGCTTGGTTAGTGCTAAAAATACCTTCTTGATTCTTTGTTACCTTTGTTCTCATTGTAAAGTAATTGATGAGTTTGTCTTTGAACAGTGAGGCTCACCTGAAGTTTTGCAGCATTTAGACAGCTTTGTGGCTGGTTGCCTTTTTTCAAGGCCAGGAGGAGGATATGAAATACATTGACTGATGCATAACCCTTAGGGTGAGGCACCAGAAGCAAGTCAAGAAGGCAAACTGGAGAGCCAAGTTGCTGATTATACTTCATGTGTCAAATATTCTTCTCAGAAACAAAAGGCATTAGACATGAATAGGACAAATGTCTGTACCCTCACACCATGCACAGGTTAAATTCTTTCTCTTCACATGTTCTGATTAATAAAGGACATTGTTTAAAGTTGATTAAATTAGTTTCACACATCTTGGAAGCCATGGAAAGATGAAGAGCAGCAGAGAGGTGAGATGTTCAGGAGAAACTCACTTCCTGTATCTGACTTGGAGGCTGCCCCATCCCAATGGCGTGTCACTGCCTTGTGTTCTTTCTGAAAAATTCATTAATTCAGATCACTTTTTTAGCAAAAGCTTTTGTCATGGAAAACATAAAACCTCTGCACTGAGCCTGTGCAAGAAGTAGTTAGTTGTCTTTGCCTGTTACAATGCAACCCTCTTGCCCTGCAGCTTCTGTACTTGCAGAGCTGGGCAGTTTCAGGGAGAAAAAGTAGAGATGTCCCAAATTCAGACAGTGATTAACACACGCTTTCCCAGCACTGCTTACACTGAAATCACTGATAGGTTTTGGAGTTAGCATTGCTCTGGTGTGGCAGGATCCCATTATAGCTCTTGCCCTAATGCCTGATTCACATTTTTAAGGCACTCCCAAGAAATCAGAGAAGCAAGCAGTAATTCATTGAGCTGCCTGCCATAAGCCAGCTTGATGAAAACCAAGACACCAGATCATCCAGCAAAAATTAGATGGCCTGGGATGTGGTGGGAACCCAGCTGGCTAATTTAGGCTAGATACCTCAATCTTGGATGGCTCATGTGAGGAGACCCAAGGCCTGTCTGGGTTCTCATGTGTTGGCCTAACCAGGTTCATACCAGAGTAATTCCGTTTGTCCGTGCAGGTGTGAGAGGAGAACGAGGTCTTTAAATAGAGATTTGTAACCACGGGGTATAAAGTAGGTGCTCTCTTGTGGCTTTTCATTGCCATGTTAGTTCTGTGTGCTGCTTGAATGCTTCGTTCAAGGCTTTTAATAGCTACAAAAGACATCATCACCTCTGTTAAGAGTGAGACTAAATGTGATGCCTGCTACGCTGTAGAGTAAGAGCTTGCAGCCTCTGTCCTTGTTACTTGCACTTCAAAACTTTTACTTCACTCTTTTCAAAGGAACACTGTGTGAACTAAAACCTGACTTCAGTCTGAGTTTTTAATTTTAAATTTGTGGCAGGATGTGCTTAAACTTGTTATAAATGCAGCAAAGTAAGGAACAGTTTTTTTCTAATTCTTTTCAAAGGCATGACTGTGTGTGCTGAGTTGGTGGTGTCAGGAAAGGGAGTCAAACTTCAGCTGGTGGAGGGGGCCTCATTTTCTTAGAGGTAAGAGGTTTCAGAAGTCTCTTGTCCCCTGGCAGGGATGGGGAGAGGTGCCTGATCTCGTGCTGACAGTTCTCTGCATTCCTACACATACCATCAGGCTTACTCTTTTTTTCATCTGGGCCTGGGAAAGAAGCACTGAAAAATGTGTTTGTGAAAATGTAAATTATCAGCAGGCTGTAGGCATAGCTTGCTCTTCTCTAATTGTAACTCATATTTATTTAGGACTTGACATTGTGCGACGGGTGGAGGAAGCAAGCAGCCGATTCAATGTGAATGACAGAGCAAGCTTCAACTTTATTGAAAGAAATCACCCCTTATATAAGCACTCTACAATAATCATGCACACTACTCACAGATCTATTGGATACATGTAACAGGCTACATTATAATATCCCAGCCCCTTGTGGCATTTCAGACATGTCACAACATCTTCCCTCTTCTGGCCTGCCTCCTTTCCCAAGGTTGTTTTTACCATCAAGGCTGTTCTGTACGTCAGTTTCTCTCTTTGTTAACATAACAGTCCTTTGTTAGCATAACTGTACCCTGGGTTTTTCCTTTGTTTACCTCAGGTGGCTGCAATCAGCTCCTGCAGAGACCCATGGCCTTGCTCTCTGCAAGCCGTTCTCCACACCTCAGAACTGTTAGGATCTAAAATCAAATTTCACAACTGGAAATTAACCTGAAAAAAGTAAACTTCAACAAGTTACTTGCTGTAAAGTGGCTACTTTTACTGATACAGGAATGTGGGGAAGTTGAGTGGCCCATTTCAGGGTAACAACTTGATAAACATTCAACATTTTACTATGGCTTCCAATGAGAGTGTTTATTGTTCCTTCTTTCACTGTTAAAGATATAAAAATAGTTTTAGGATGAAAGATTTTCAAAAGCCAGTATTTTTCTTTGAGGCTTATGTCATTACACTACTTTTTCTTTTCCTTTTAAGCCATTACTTGTTATAAATGAATTTAATATATATTAAAGTGTCAAAAGTTATGAAAGTTACATTGACAATAACCAAGGACGTATGTGATTAATTGTGGATACAAATTTCAACTGCATACTACACAACACATGCCACAAATTTCCAAGGTTCTAGCCAGCCATGTTTGGTAATTCAAAACATGATGAACAAAGACTCATAACTGCCATGTTGGCATGCCAGGATAGATATGACAAAAGATACACTGGTTAAATATCAGCTACTTATACTCTTCATTAATTCATTGATTTATGAACACTAATTGAAATGTGTGCATTAACAGAGCTTATTTATAGTATAATTTAAATCAGAATCATAAAATAAGAAGATCATTAAGATCATAAAGTCTAAAATAAAACACAGGATCAAAAATATATCAGATAGATTTTGAAACATTAATATAGAATAGACATTAAGAATCTGTAGTTCTATAGTGGAATCCAACCAAGTTGCTTCCACACAATATAAGAAATTAGTTTCATCTCCTAACTTTATTTGATTTTTTTACCTATCAGTAAATGACAGAAGTTCCTCAAACACTAGTTTACTCTTCCAAAATCTCTCATTCTTACATGTTTGTTGTTTTGGTAGCCTGGGAAAACGCATCTACACTAGACAAGTACCTCAACCTGGTGATAAGAAAATATCTATTTAGATTCTAAAAATGTTGACACTTCACACTAAGTAACATCTTAAAATAAACCCGATTCATCCAAAAAGAGAGCTCCAATTCCAGACTTTTTACACATCAACAGCTTATTCAGAAAAATATATTTATTCACTGAAAAAAAAAAATCTTAGCTGCAAAAGCAATGTTGAGTTTTCCTTTTACAAACCTGAACAATAAGGAATGAAGCAACTTGGACTGTAATCAAGTTTTTTCATGAATCGAATTTGCCCATTATCCTTAAGGCAAAAGCAGTTTCTCTCACCAAACACAAAACCAGAATAAACTGCCTCATTAAAGGAGACAACGCATTATCCAGTGCTTGCTCTCCGATGTTTAAAACCCAATCCACCTGCAAATGAAAAAACATGCTCCAGAGATCAGTTGACAGCTGCATCTTAAAGACAAAACTTAAGAGAAGACTCAGAACTCATCAAGGTACAGGAATATCATTAACATTGATAGAAAAGCAAAATCAAGTTCTTTTTTGAAGGAGAGTTATCGTCTCTTTTGAAGGCAGTTGGTAACTTTCCTTACTGTGAGTAGAGCAGCAAAAGCATCCACTTTCTGAAATAGTCATGAATTGATGGCTATATGTAGTTCACTTAAGTATATTTAAATTTTAGAAGACACATCCCATTCAAAATGAAAATGCTTTATACTTTAACTATTAAACCCAAGAACAGAATATTAGAATCATTTAAATCTGCCTCCGTACATGTCCTTAGATATTAAGGGCAAGATTAGAGAGCAAAAGGTGATAACTTCTTCTACCACTACATGTAAATGGAAAAACAGATGAAGTTTTAGGCATATAAGCCAATATTCATGCTTGCAGTCACTCATGCACACCATTCAATCTGAGGAATGTTTGTGTGTATCGTAGCTTCTCTACTTTTCCAACTACATACACTGATATCATAAGCAACTACTTACAAATCCTGCCTTGCCTGTATCCTTCCATCTTTAAACAATATTACTCAGCTCCTCTGAGAAATTTCAACTAATTTACACATGCAAAAATTGCTTTTGACTGCTGCCAAGCTGTTTAAACAGAAATTCAGAATTTCTCAAGTAGATAAGTATCAAAGTTCAACTGTCAGCACTTTCTATATGAACAGTATCATTAATTTTGCTTAAAGAACATAGAATGAATGAGTAAATACACCAGCACATCTGATATGTGAAGTGGCAAGTTCCACCTTAACAATCAAAGGGAAAAAAAAGCCAGGCTTAATACATTTTTCTCCACCTATGCTTCTCAATTTAGATTTTAAAAACTTATTTAATTTGAAGCATATCTGATGAATCTTCCAAATTTCTTACTCAAAAACTGTGTCTTCTCCTAATTCAAGATGTAGGATTCAGACTGACTTACAGTTCGAAAAATTTCTATGATTAGAGACTGGAAGGAAGATGCTCTCCCAATATTTTACTGTCATACCTGAGATATGCTGAATCTAGCATTTTACGCAGTACATTTAGCAGACAGGCAATTCTGCTGCAGGACTACAGAGAATTAAATTCTATTCCTCGTAACAGGAGACAGATCAAATACGAAACAGTTACAGGGGCCTCCTGAAGACCATTGAAACCACAGGGTTTTGACAAAGAATCCAGGATACTGACTATTTATGGAAACATTTTTCACTGCTGAGTTTTCTCTGAGTACAGATGATTCCCCAAGTAGAATGAGGTTAACTTTGTGAATAAATTCAATACAAAGTCACAAATAGTCTTACATTGGAAACATGAGAAATATTTTAGGTATACCTGTATATGTCTTTTACTGCAGTTTAGGTCCTGTATTACAAAGACTGCATTAGAAATAAATAGTTGTTTCCAGTACACAGTTCTTTCTTTTTTCCTCCTCCTTAGAACAACAGTGAGTTTTAAGGCCCAACCTTCAACAACTGAGGCTCAAAGAAATCTTAATAGAAATCTGCTGGCGTCTTTCCATTGCCTTTAATGGCAATTGGATTGGGTCCTTTGTCAGCAGACAGTGTTTCCATCCGTTACTTAGCACTGGTCTTTTCAACATGTATGCAATGTACCATACTAGTTATGTAAAATAAACAGGTTTTACCACAAGTTTTTTTCCAGAACTAAGTTTTGCTGTTCTGTTTCTTGTCTTTCATCAGCATCTGTCGCAAATGCCAACACCTGCTATCTGTGATAGGAAGTTTAAAAAAGTGAAAAATAAAATATCTTTGTAGTCAATACCCTTACATTAAGTAAAAAATAAAAGATAAAAGTCATATTATGAGTATACATACACAGTAAAAGCACGGTCTAAAAGGATTGTTAGAAAGCCTAGTGCAACACATCTATCATCAGCAAAGACGTTAAGATAAATATCATGGTAGGATAACACAGCTGTAAAGGCAGAAATTAAAACAAATGTTTCCATTCAGATTTTATCTGGTGTTAAATTCAACAGCTAGATATATTAGAGGATAGAAATCTAGACCACAAAGAAGCAAAAAACCAACATATTTTCAAACTGTGAAATTAGGACTCTAACAAAAAATAAACTTTTTTGCTCTTATTAAGCTTTAAAAAACCTCCTAAACTACCCTGAAATACAATGGGCTATATCTAATAGTTACACTCTCAAGCACATCCACTAAGTAAACTTAAGTGGTTCCAGTCCAAGAGGTAACAGTAAACTGCACCAGCAGTGACACATCTGGCAAACATGGGAGGTTTGTGGGTTCGTGGGGCTTTTACTGTTTTGTAACTGCCAACCAACCATACTAAGAAAAACTGGTAATGAAGGAATTAGAACAAAACTGCCATAAAATCTCAGCACATCTACCTGTCATTATTTACACCCATGCAATCCTCAATGTTCAGACTGTGTCATCATTAACTCTTCGGCATCTATTTCTTTCCTGAATTTGTGCTGGTGTTCTCTCTGAAATACCCTGCTTCCCATGTATGCACATTAGGTAATCTACAGAATACTAAAGTTTCCTACAAAAGTGAAATAAACAACAAAAAAACCCACAAAAAATTTATCCAAAAGATAGCATTCTGGAAGTCATGGAGTACCATCAGCTCCTAAGCTCAAACGAATGCAATTCTGAATGTTCCGATTCAAACCTAACACATAAAAAGTAAGTATTTTTGTATATTGTCAGAATTACAGCTTTAGAACTGTAAGACCAGCAGCCTTCACATTTCGGATGCATATAGTGGTGCTCATTACTGAAGAATTTTTGTATCTAAAATTATTTTACTTGCAGAAGTAAATTGTGTACTTGGAATAAGAAATTTAATGGTTTAATACGAATCCTATGACCCAGTTAAAAATACTAAATAAACCGCATTTAGTACAATTATCATGTCTTTGTGTCCTCTATATGAACAAATTCACTTTCCTTTTTCAGTTTAACACATTTATAAGAGAAGTTGCAGATTCTGACCTAATAAAATCTTCTCTTTTCACCATATTTTATTTATAGTCTTGGCTACCACATTATCATTTTATTAACTAGCCAGGGACTAACACACAGTTTTCAAACCAAACTCCCACTGAACTGCAATATGTGTTGACGTTTAAGTACCAACTACCCGCGTACAAGTCTTCCATCACAAAAAAATGAACCACAGATGACCAACACAAACTTTCAATTCAGCTATGGCATCAAGTATACAACCATTTAAATAGAAGGCATTTTGCTTTTAGATCTTGAAACAATTCAGAATCAGCCCAGGAAATACTGCTTTCAAGTGAAGGCATTGGTCAGTGTGAGCTACAGGAAGACGGATAATTTGAAGTTTGGCAACTTGTTCTGCTAAAAACACTAGACAGAACTACTGCATTTTTTCATTTACTATAACAAGAAAAAAACATGTTTAATCCCATAAAAAGAACCTCTTCTCTCCTTACCATATCTATTTCCTTCACTTTAGAAGGATTACTTAACTCTGTTCTAACGTCCTAATAGTTCAGACACACGTCAGAGATTAGTACCACAGTGTCTTGGCACTGAGGACCAATAACCAAGGGAAGAATCCCTTTCAAACTACACCTTCCTACAATAAAGACAGCACATGTGAATCAGTGATAACTTCAGAAAAATTTTAGCTACACTGGTTGTAAAAGTCAAGAATCTAAACATAATGAAAATGCATGAGATTTTTTCTTGAAAATTAGTATTTCTTTATTCCTTACCAATGTTAATAAATTCTATTTCTTCAGAAAAACATGCATTTTCTATTAAATTACTTTTACGTGAAGCACATACATCTTCTCCTGTATTAGGAAAACCCCCCCACGATATCTATAATCTGTTCATGCATTACCTAGAATCTAAAAAACACGTGATCAAGCTTAAGCAGAGTAAGAGCACTGCTTGAGAAATTCAGGTGATAGACTGGGGTAGTGTGACAAAGCATTCCCCAGAGTCGATTCCCAAGGCATAATCCATAAAAGGTCATGTTCTTATATTTTTTAATATGATTACCTCTGAAAAAATTCTTAAGGTACCTGTCAGACCATTTCTCCAGCTTGATGAACTTCCTCTGAGTGGCAGCCCTACCCTCTTTCTATTGACCACTTCCTACAACTTGGCATCGTCCTTGAATTTCAGGACATGCATTCTGTCCTGTTGTCCAGGATGGAGATGTTAAAGAAATACTGGCTCCACTATCAGCTCCTGAGGAACATCACTCATCTTTGACTGCTAGTTAGAACTGCGGACCACTATTACCCTGTAGCTTGACAGCTCTGCCACTTTTTCTTCCATTCTTTGTTTCTTTTTTTTATCATGGCTAATAGCTCTGCCCCAAACACCACCCCACCCCAATTTACTGCTAGCCACAGAGATTTAAAAGAGCCTAAGAGCAGACCTTGCCAGTTTCAGTGGAGAAAGGATGAGGCAAAGCAAGCAATAAGTTCCTTGGTCTTTTCAAACCTTTGTTAAAGTTGCCTAATGCGTTCAGTAGTGGGTCAATTTCCTGGATCTGCCTTTTACATCTGAGGTACCTGTGGAATTCCTTGTTCTTCAGACCCTCTACCAGGAGAAGTTTTAACCAAGCTTCTATCTTCTTGTTCCAATCCCCTGAATGCCCACAGGTTGTTTATATTCCTCCTTAGTAGTCCATATTAACTTCCATCTCATACATTTCCTTTTTTCCAATTGAACTTAGCTGCGTCAACAGAGGCACGGACTCTCCACTGACGTGCAGAAGGAAAGACCCTTTATTCTTACAATAGCACATACTTATGCTCTCGCCAAAGCTCTTACTTTATAATTAGCAAATCAGCAATTAGACAGTTATCAATCCTTTCTCCTGTCAGCACCAGACCACTCTCACACGCTGTGCAGACCAATCCCCTGCTTGCTCAGGCGCTGTTCACGCGGCGGGAACTCCTCACAGTTCATGACTGTCCCACAGCTCAGTGTTGCAGCCATCCCTTGTTTTTCCCTGACACCTTGGCACAACTTTACAGCTTCTCATCTATCTTCCAAGGCCTGTTTTCCATCAAAGCCTAGCACTTTCTCAGAGGCTGTGTAGGGCCGACAGGCCGATGCCTCCTACATCTCCCCTTTCTTTGTTCTGCAGCTGCACCTGCAAGACTTGTTTGAGAGCTGTATCAGTTAAGGGTTAGACAAACTTCATACTTAAAATAATTCCACAGAAGGCTAAAAACAATACCGCAGTTACAATTACTAGTTAAAAAGAGTAGGGCAATTTCACTACCCATACAAAAATAAACAGTAAGGAAAGTACGGAATAGCACACTTAATTAATAGAAGTACTAACATTCAGATCCGCAGTTGCTGGGGAACCCTGGATGCAGCGAGGATTTAGAGTGCCCTTCCTCGCAGACTGGAAATCCTACATGATGCGTCCATCCGTAGGTGAGGCATCCGAAGTCGCTGCAAGCAGGTCCAGCCTTTAAATCAACAGGCCAAAATAACGGGCAACTTTCTTTGAGTGGAAACATCTGATTTCATCCTCCTGTTGGGTTCCACCCAGAGCCTGGCCAGCACTCCAGGGGGAAAACCAAGGGAGTTTCTAAATAAGGTAAACACTTGAGCTCTTAATTCTTAATATTGCTAAACAAAGAAAGTTGAATACACACATTCTTACAGCATTTCATCCTTATTAATAACTACATTCCATCTAAACTACATCTTTCACTAGTGACTAGTAAGCCTATATATCTCATTAAGGAGTTGCAATTACTGTTAGCATTTTCTCTTAAAAAAATTGGCAGCCGCAGTGTATTTTGTCCTGTTGCAGTAGCAAACATTACCCAGACATTCTGCTTAAATGATCAGTCGAAGAGATCACAAACTGTCAGCACAGGGGCACCCACAGCACCCACAGCTGGATCCTGAGTGCTGGCTGCCTCTCACCCTCAGGTGTGGTTGCACACACCCTGCCGGTAACCACCAGAGACCGTGACCTGTGGAGACACAAGCATAACCTCTTCCCCAGGTTATTAAAGGAAATGGTCCTTCCCAGTTACCCCTTTCTAGGTTTTTTTGTTAACACTTGAGCCTTGTCCTGGACTTCTTGTTGATCTGGTATCTGTGATGAGAAATGACACAATACTGGTGGCACCTGTGAGACAGTGGGAATCGTTAAAAAGTTCATGACACATAATGCCTTATTTAGCCTTCCGTGAGGTGTAGATTGATAGCCTGCATCTCCCCGCCTTTTGTTGCTGTTGTTGTTGTAACAGACGCTTCAGTTTGCCAGGGATACGCTCCACAATGTCCTGTCCCGTCAGTGAGCGGGGAATACCAGTCAGATGCTTGACCCCCCACTGTATGGCAGGATGCAAACAGTGCTCCAGAACAGGCATCAACAGACACATGTACATATTTTAACATTCCAAATACAGCTAAGTGAGTGACATCAGATTGGCATAATTCTGAGGAGGTGAGTCCCCAAGGGTTGACTCCACTAGCTGTTGAAGAGAGGGAGTCTGTCTGGTATTCAGGGCAAGTGGCAGTGATGTCTTTAGCCTGACGCCTTGATAAAGAAAACTGGTTTTGTATTGCCCTGGCATTCTGGTGGAAAAAATGCATGTGAAAGCTGTGCTTGCTTGAAGACATTTGTATGAGCCACTCTAACGTGTGCACAGTAACCGGAACAATGACACACACAGGTTCCTGACCAGCAAGTAATAGTAGCCGCTGCCGACCTTTCATGATCACTTTGGCAAACATTTCTGGACAAGTAGTGACCGTCTTGTGCATTTGGTGTCACAAAAAAAGTCCATTCAATAATAGATCATGTAAAAGTCACCATTTACACCTGAGCTAACAGCCAATCTGCTCACAGATATTACGGTCACATCCACACCAGTATCTAAAATGCCTGTCAGCTCAACAGATTCTTTAGCTTTAGTGAGAGTACACTTTACCCGAGGTCAACCTTGTGTCACTGTCTGAGCCCAAAATATCTGAGGAGTACCTGTTGATCCAAATCCTAAGACACTGGCTTCTCAGCATACTATTAGGGGGAACCACAGTAAAAATAAACAAGCTGAGAAATTTTTGACCCTTTTGTCACTGAACACGGGTGTACAGGGGTCCAGGACACGATTCTGATTTCCCCTTCATAATCGGCATCTATGACCCCCGGTAAAACGAACAACCCCTGTAAGGTTGTAGATGATCTTCTGACAATATCCCCCTCAGGCAGATGGTTCAGAGGTGCACTCTCCCCGCAGAGTACTTGCCTAAATTCAAGACAACAATGAACACAGAATTGCTGCCTCCCGCTAGAGGAGATATTTCACCTGAGACACTTAAAACCCTGAGCCCAAACAAACAGCAGCACCAGGGCCCCATCGGGCGGGCACCAGGCTCTGCCCTAAGGGATGTTCCCTCGCCCTGCACTGCCCCCGTGCAGAGTCTGCCCTGCGCCTCGTTCCTCCCCGGCGCGTCCCCAGCGGGTCAGAGAACCCCGCGCTGCGCAGCGGCAGCTGGGCCGCGCCTCACACCCGCACAACAGCCACCCAGAGAGGCGCCTTACACTGACACTGACACAACATAAAATGACAAATACTACAAATATCAAAACACCATCGAGAATATATAAAGCCACTGCCAGTTGATGATGTGGTGCTGACAGACAAGGGACGGTGCATCACAGTGTCACACCTGCTGGGCAAACCGCCGCTTTTGGGGCCGAGAGCGCGGTGCCAGAGGCCGCAGGCGGCCGCTCCGCAGCGGGGGCTCGGGGAGGCCCCGGGCTGCCACCGCCAGCTCCGCGCCTGCAGGTGTGGGAGCACGAATGCTGAGCACAGAGATCCACACGCTCGGTTTTCCAGACAGAGTGCTGTGCCGGCGTGAATGCTGTTTTAAAAAGTGCCAGCCAGTTCCACGGGATCAATCGATACCCGTGAGCGAATCCCTCCAGTACAGCTGTTGTAAGTGAGTTTTGCAGCCCGTCCTCATCAACGCTTTTCTGTAGATCTTTAATAACAGAAAAATGCCGTCCTTCCCTACGGGGCTGATGTCCCAGCTCATAGATTACAGAAGCAAGAATCTTTCTCGCCATGTCCATATCCCCTTGCGCCAAGGCTTCTTGCCTCACTTTTACCCACGGATCATCCCCAGCTAACAGAGGACACAGGACAGATTCTATTTTAGGATTTACAGTGTCAGGGTCTAAAACATTCTCACAGTCAAAAGACCTAGCATTATCAATCTTACTCCTGAGGTTCAAAATAGGCATCCTCGCCCTCTGTGTTCTCATTCTCTGTGTTAACAACCTGGCTGAGTTCATTACTTTGTTTTTTTATTATCTCAAAAATAATTCTCCATGCTGGTAAGAATTCTGCCGCAACCTGATTCCCTCGCGTTGCAGTCCCATAATCTTACTCTGGCTTTATCCCATGTTAGAACAGTGAATATAGTAAACGTGGTGCTACCCACTTTAAAATTCTCTTCAAGGCATGCAAGTTAACATGAACTTTATATTTAGCCAACAGTCTTTCCATCAGTGAAAGCACTGACTTTTCTTGTGAGGGTATTAACCTACCCATCGCTTCCCACAGCTCACCTTGCTCACCCTGCAATGGTGATCGATTGCCGGCTCCTGCTTCCTTCAGCAGCTACTTAAGTTCTGTGGGGGTTGCCACCGGAGCGATCCAAGATGGTCACGCTTATTCCCCACTCACACGGGGCACCACTTGTGGCAACTGAGGCACGGACTCTCCACTGAAGTGCAAAAGGAAAGACCCTTTATTCTTACAATAGCACATACTTATGCTCTCGCCAAAGCTCTTACTTCATAATTAGCAAATCAGCAATTAGACAGTTATAAATCCTTTCTCCTGTCAGCACCAGACCACTCTCACATGCTGTGCAGACCAATCCCCTGCTCGCTCAGGCGCTGTTCACATGGCGGTAAAGTCTCACAGTTCTGGACTTCTCCACAGTTCAGTGTTGCAGCTGTCCCTTGTTTTTCCCTGGCACCTTGGCACAACTTAACAGCTTCTCATCTATCTTCCAAGGCCTGTTTTCCATCAAAGCCTAGCACTTTCTCAGAGGCTGGGTAGGGCCGACAGGCCGATGCCTCCTACACTTAGCCAGAAGCTACCTGTCAATTCAAGCTGTCTTCTGCTATTTCTCATTTTCTTTAACATTTAAATGGATAGTTCATCATCTTTGAGAGGGTTATGCATGAAGATTCACCAGCTCTCCGGAGCCCTTTGGCCCTTCAGGGCAGCCTCTCACTGGATACTGCCTACCAGTTCCTTGAACAAGTCCAAGTCTGTTCTTGAAATCTACAGTCTTTGGTCCACGGCTTATCTTCCTCATTTCTCTGGGGATCTTAATCTGTATCATCTCATGGTCACTGCAGCCAGTATCTGCCAACAGTCAGCAGCAGATATCGACTATTCCTTCTTTAAACGTTTCTTTTGGAGTTGTGGATTCAGCAAAGCATCTTCCCTATCTTCCCTAGCCAGGCTGTCTAGCACCTGCATCAAAAAGTTTTCCTGAATGCACCTCAGAAACCTTACGCATTGCTGAAGTCCGTTATGTTGCCCTCCCAGCAGACATTAGTCCTCCATGAGAACAAGGGCCTACCCTTGGGAAACTTCTTGTTTAAAAGAGGCTTTGTAGCAGACATCCACCACAGCATTCCCCTCCTCAAGCATCCACCTGATTCTGAACAGACGGATGCTCGATAAGCTCTCAGCATGGTGGTTCCATAAGAGAGCCCCATGTATTCAAGCTGCTCCTCCACGGAGAACACAGATCCCCCCTTGTCTGTCTTTTCTTCCTGAAGAGTCATCAATCACAGCACCTCAGCCATGCAATCTACCCTGTCACATCTCTAACTGCACACACAACTTCTAGTCCCTCCTCTTTGATGCCAAGGCAGTAGGTGTTTGCCAATATGCCCTTAATATGGGCCCCCACCCATCTCACTTCATCTAAGATATTATGAAAGCAACCCCCTTTGTGCACTTGACCCTTCTACCCTAGACCATCCCTTACACGCTGGATTTAGCACCTATCCCCCGGTCTAGCAGTCAAGGCGGTTAAGAGGCATCATCCTCTGTCCCTTTCTCAGGTGGATTCCATCTCTTCCCACCAGCCCTTATTCCTTCAAAAGGATTCTGTGATCACAAAAGCCAAAGCCCTGTCTCCAATCTCTTCTGAAAACTGAACAGACTAACACCTATTTGCATCAAAATAAAAATACTGTGGAAACAACTGGAAAGAACATCTTGCTCAAGTAGCATAGTGCAGACAACACTGAAAGCACAGATTAGACTGAACTAAAGCAGGGAAAAAACTGGCACTTGCAGGACAACATGATGTGCCTTGATAAGGTAGTAAACAAGACATTTATACAAATAAAATAGGACCATAAAGTCCTCAGCACACACAGGATGCTTTCTTCTGTGACTGTACAGAGACAGTAATCACTCAACAACATACAACATTTTATTTTCCTTCTTTCCTGCAACTACCTATCACCTGCTTTGGCATACAATACTGGGAAAGGCAATAAAAATCAGACATTATTAGTTTGGTTTACATACTAAGTCACAGCACCAAACTATGCTTTAACTGCTGAACACATACTTGTAACTCTCAATCTGTCGACAAGAAGACACTGTAATGAAAGAGTCTGTCCGAGAGCTGTAAGTCAAGGGACCAGGCAGAAAAAAAAAAAAAAGGGTAAAAAACGGCCAAAAGCATAGCTTTCCTGTTCAAACAACAGGAGCATCCCATCCATGCACTGTATGCATAACAAATCTCAACCTGAGGAAAGCAAAAAAAAGATATACAAAGAAAACAAAGCAATGTTATTTATGTAGCTTTAATCCTAAAACTGTTAGTAAATTAAAATTGTACTCGTAATTAATCCTAACAAAAGTAAGATTCATGTTAGTTTACACAAGTGTTTACTATGAAGAACACTAAATATTCCAACCTCAATAAAAGCTTACTTACTAAAATAAACAAACTAGATTTTGAGGGGAACAACATTCAGAATATATTAAGAGATAAGAAGGAATTAGATATTTTATCTCAAAAATTCCTAAAGCTATAATTATTACAATTCCAGTTTAAATAAATGTTTCAATACTTCCAACCCCCCAAATTATTCTGGCTCTTAGATGCCACTATACCTTACAAGCAGTCATAATGACTGTGGTTTAAAAATAACCAATTCCACTCTTTCAAGTCTACTTAAGCAACATAACAGAAAGTCCTACAAATATGTATTGTTGTGAAAGTAATACAATGGTAATATTTTTTCACAACTTGCATTCGCCTTTCCTGTCTTCAAGAAAATTAAAAAACAACAGTTCTATTCCATGTTACCAACAAGACAAAAAAAAAAAAATCAGCTTGGAGTAAATTACTTCAAGCCTCATCCTTTATTCAGCAGCCTTAGGACATGACTCAAGTACACCAATCCAAATTCAAAGTCCCATTTGGAAGATTTCCGAGATCAGAAGCTGATTATGCAACTTGTATTTCATATGCAAAGTAACAATTCAAATAAACAATATTTTGCATGCATCCAAAGAGAGCCATACCAGTAAGACTAACACCTTCTGCAGCTCAAGTATTTCCCCTGAATTCAGAGATAAGCCCCTATCTTGCAAACTTAACACGAAATACTTGTAATTCAAAATGTCTAAAATAATCCATTGTGTCCCTGGAATCATTCTCTATGCATGGAGGACCCAAACAAATTGTCTGTTCACTAAGCTCCATCCTCAATCGTTTAAGAACTGTTTTCAAACACAGGAAGGTGAAGCAAAACAAAAATAGACTAAAACTTCATTGTTACACTTAGATAAAGGTAAAAAAGGTCAAAGAGATAGTCAGTATCTGAAAAAGCAACAAATACAAAGTACAGTGCAAAACATTGTTCATCTCCACTACGATTCTTCACAGAAACTTTAACTCGTTAAACTAGTGTAATTGGTCAGCACTACATCATGTTATTTGTCCTTGTGATTAAAACATACAATAAAAATATAGCTTAGGGTAAGAACAGAAAAAAATGAAAGGAAGGTAAAACAGCTGAGTCCTTTCCTCCCTCACCCCTTTTTCAGATTTTCCAATTTTCTAAAAATTAAGTTCTCCCATCCTTCTTTCCCGATTCTGCATATAATTTACTGTCTGTTCTACACCAGTCGCAAATATCAACCATTTGATAGGAAGGACCTTTGAAAGTGTAATTCATTTCATTTGTTGGGTAGAGGCAAAGTTGAACCTTTCGGTCTCTTACGAAAAAGCTAAAATACCTCAATCCTTCTTACCAATGATTATATAGACAGAGCTGCAAAACAACTTCAGCAGTGTAATTTCAGTAACATCAATGGCATTTCAAGCATGTAATCACACGTTTCTTCCCTTATCTTCTACGTAGATCTTTTCTGAAAACCTTAAAGGTCATTCTTGTTTAGTGGAGTTTTGTTGGTTTTGTCTGTATTTGGAGGGATAACATTAACTGACACCATCAAATACTTAAATTTTGCTTTAGCAAGGAAGTAATAGCACTTCCAATTACAATTTAATAAATTCAAAGGTAGAAAATAATTTTTTTCAATGATAGAAAATCTCTTATTCCATATTAAAAAATAGAGAAATATTCTATTGATCAAGAATCCTGGCTGGCTTCAGAAAGAAACTCAGCTGAGAAACAGTGGAAACTCATCTTCCTGAACTGAAAAATGTCAGAATCCGTACTAATAACACGTTATACAAAAGCAATTCAAAGTGGAAATCGTTAAAGTACTGTTCAAAATTAGTCAGACTGAGATTTTGCCTGATACTGAAGTCAAACTAATATATCTTTGGGTTTTTTTCTACTACTGCAAGTGAGAAAATTTAAATATATATCATCTTTATAGCAGCTCATTAAACCAGTGACCGCTTGTCACCAGCAGCTTCAGTTTGATGATTTAAGTCTCAAAAGTTTAATCTATAACATTCTGAAGTTTGTACCACTACACTGGAAACCTGAAACATTTTAAATGCTTCCTCTTCTACGTGCACATTAAAGCCATACACCCTTCTAGAAAACTTAAACTTTTTACCTCTGTTAACAGCAAAACTCAAAGAAATGTTTCCTGTGACTAAATGCAATCATTTCTGAAAGAATTCTGGGTTTGACGTAGAGCTCCAAAAGCATTTGCTAAACAGTCCAATTGTTTAGAGCTAGGGTTTTCCTAGGATTTTCTACACAGACTTTTTTAATTAGAAAGCAGGGTCTAGCGCTTGCTGTTCAATCTTAGAATTTATTGTTTATAAAATTAAAAACACATTCTACAGTATGCAAACACATTAGATACACATATATACACACATCCCTCTTAAATGTCCATAACTAGTATGCTTCCTCTGGAATTATTTGTATAAAGCAACTTTATTAAGTCTTTAAGAATCATTTCCCCTCTTAAAATATTCTTCATAGGACAGACTTCAGAATTGTTTGATTTATTCATAACTTGTAGTTGACATTCTGCACCTGAAATACGCGGTACTCAAGGGGTTACTGATCTTAGTCACAATGAACATTTGGTTTGCTGCTTATGCTGAGTCTCTGAAGCACTAGCCAAGAACACTGCAATGACTTTACTAACATATGATTCAAAAATGAGAGAGAGCTATAAATAAAGTACCTTATATGTTTCAATTAAAAAAATAAAGATGCATATGTGAATTTGAAAGTTATTTATTATTAAGGTTCTACAATTCTGAAGGTGCTCCTCTTCATCACTAACAGCTCACACTATTATTAGTGTAATTTAAAAAAAAAAGTATTCATAAAAGAAATGCAGCAACTATACAAGTTCAAAGAGCATCAGTCAAGGCACACGAAGGCTGTGAGTAGACAAATGAGTGAAACCAATCTACTGCTTTGCTGCTGCTGGTAGGAGCAGCCCTGCTCCTCCTGGCCTCCAGCTGCCCTTGCTCAGGTCACACCGTTCCTCCCCACTCCCAAGGCAGATCTGGCACTTATCCGACGGCTGCTCAGCTCATGGTACAACACCATCCTGAATTTGTAACTTTTTTAAAAAGTTCCAGATGAGTGAACCATCACCCCACATAAATAACTCTGTGCAAGCTCAGCAACTGACAGGGGCGACCTGGAAATTATCCAATGCGACACGGCTCCGGGGGTGATGGTTGAGGGCGTGAGAACCCAAGTGATTTTCCTCCTTGAGCCTGCGGAGGAAGGGGAAGGGCATGAGAAAGACCGGCCGTATCCTGTGGGCCAACAACTGGTTGCACAGCAGGCATCCACGGCAGAGCGTTCTTGTACGACCATGTGACCCTTTTTGAGGGCTGACAGCTGTGTGGAAGAGACAGGATCCTCTGAATAAATCCAACAAAAGTATCTTTGCCAACTGCCTGGCCAACTTAGTAAGAGCAGCTTTAAAGTAGGAATGACGGGGCAGGAGAGATTTTACATTAAGAGAGAGAGCGGTAGATGGGGCAGGCAAGCAAAAGGCCCCAGGATGATGTGAACCAAAGGGACACGGCAATCAACAAAACAGGGCTGGAGCCGAGTCACCTGAAGTGCAGGAATCCAACCAAAGAAGAGCCCATGGATCAGCAACCACATGGAGAAAGCTCTCATGTCCTTTTTCAGTGCGTTTGAAAAGCCTCTACAGTAACGCACATACTAATACAGGATACTTAAAACTTACTAACAACCATGGCTAATGATTATGCTAGTAGCTACAGTTACTGCACACCTGGGGATAAGCATAACATGGGTCAGGTGAGACACTGAAATTGATAAAGAATAGGCTTTGTATTCTTATTATCATAGGCCATACCTTACAAAATAACTAGAATGTCCTGGATGTCCTGGTTTCAGCTGGGATCATAAAGAGCGTATAGAATTGGGTTGAGAATCAGTTATTTGACAACCTGACAAAGTGATTAATCCATCCATTCACTTGGCAATGAAACCAACTTTTGAGTGTCCTGAAAGTGAACTTCCTTCATTATAATACTAAAAACCACACCACAGGTCAAAAAGACCTCTGCCCAGGATAACACCTTCCCCTGACCATGCGTAACAGTAGAAGCATTAGGTAAGCCGTATTATAAGTGCTTGTTAATTACGAACCAATCTATCTAATAGGCACGTTATGGAAAACTACTCACCTCTGATTTTTATAAATTTATAAAAATATTCTTTTGAATATTTTGAATTCTTTGAAACCTGCTGTTTGTGTGCTTGATTTGTGGAAAAGTCCACCAAGCACCCAGGCCTGAATAAATACAGTATCTCTCCTGAGTGTGTTAAGATTGGTTTATTGCATGCCGGGCATGAATTCACTCTCTGAATAACAACAGTGTGGGGAAAAACAAGGAACTGGAAGTCTGTGTGCAGTTACAGGGCGATGACCTCACTGGGATCCCAGAGACATAGTGGGCTGGCTCACATGACTGGAGTGCTAAGATGATAAGATAGATCACTAGAGTGAGAAGCTCCAGGCCCTTTAGGAAGGGCAGGCCAGGATGGTGATGCGGAGTTGCCCTTTTTAACATGGGATGGAATTCTGTCTGGGCACAGGTCACAAGCCAGTCAAGAGCTGACGGGTCAGGATTATTGAGCAGACCAACATGAGGGTCTGTCATACACCACCTGATCAGGAATGTAGACAAGGCACTCTTTAGACAACTGGCAGAAGCCTCACATTTGGTGGCTCTGGTCTTCGTGGGGGAATTGAAACACTCCTTGTATCTGTAAGGACAACAGCAAGGCACAAGAAACTCAAGACGTTTCTGTAACACACCGATAAAAACTTCCCCACTCGGGTGACTGATGAGTCAAACACAAGCGCTCTGCTGGACCTGATACTTACAGACAAGGATGGATGTGAAGGCTGGGGTACAGTGACTATGAGATGGTCAGGAGGATGATCGGGATAAGTTCGGGAGTATAAGAGGAGTGAGCAAGACATAAAACAGGACCACAGCCCTAGACTTCAGGAGAGTAGACTTTAGCCTCTTCATGGATCTGCCAATGAGTATCTAATGGGGTATGGCTCTGGAGAGAAAAGGGGTCCAAGAGCTGGTTGAATATTCAGGGATCACCTCCAAGTTCAAGAACAAGCAGGAAGTCAAGCTAAGACAACAGCCAGGACCAAGCCCCTGCTGCCACAGGATGGTACTGTCTTGGATTCCCAAGCAGCCTTCCTGAAGTTGTCAACATATCTCAGTCTGAAGGTATCTCCCTGCTTTGTCATCTTTTAGTTCTTGCATCTGAGCAAACTTCAGATGTTTTTAAGAGGCTATTTGCTGACAAGTTCTGGATTTCACAGGAGACAGTAAACCAGCACTTGACAAACTTTGCAGTCTTACATATACATACATGCCTTTGCTCTCACACACACTAAATAACATTCCCAATTTTATAGCTGTGTGAAGAAAAATCCACTTGACTGCAATACTATTTAATAGAAGACGCAGGTGCAAATCCGTGTTAGAATCTTCTTCCCCTCCTTCTTTCCCCAGAAGATCAAGAAATGGAGGTGGCACGAAGGTTTACACCCCTCCTCGATTACAAAGGATTATTGCCATTCTCCATCTTTTTTCTTTCTTATTATCTCAGCCTACCAGTTTCTTCCTCTGCCATCCCCTTCCCTATCACACATACCCAGTTGCACAGTGCTGCCGACACTCCTGCCCCCAATGCCTCACATGTGTCTGAGTCAGAAAAAACATGAAAATAATCCTTTCTTAAATCAGTGGTACAAACAGGGGGGATGTTTTAAGATGCTCCTGCAACTCCCACTGTTTTATTACCACAGGATCTACGCCAGTAGAGTGCGAAGGAATAAATCAAACTTTCCGAGATAGAGGCTGGAAGTATCTCTTCTTTCTTCCATCAATATTTCTTTCTAGCTTGGCCAGTATAAAAATCAGGTCTCAGAAGGCAAGGAAAGGTAGGGAAAAAAAAAATGGACTCAGATATGATGGATGGCCTTCCCCACTAAGGTATTCAAATTTTGAAAAAAAATATTAGAAATACTGTACATCAGCCACGTGTTTTTACAACTCTAAAAGTTATTTTACACTGTAAGTAATATTTTCCATGTATACCCAGTAAGCTGAATCTGTAAGAGAAATTCAACAGAGATCGCTTTAACAACGAAGAGATAATATGGACCATTGTCACTTTTGACGCGCTACTGCTCGATTCTGCCCCAGAGGGTGACTGCCCGCAGACAGCTAACAGCCCCTGCACGTGGGCAGAGCAGACAGACGGTGTTTGGTTCTCGGCTGCCAAGCTTTGTAAGCAACAGACTCTCTCTTCCATTAATGAAAAGCACAATCAAAGCTTCCACTCACTACAGAAAGGCTTTGAAGAGACAGGCTGTACATTTTCTTTGCCTCTAAGCTTCCACATTTTCCCTGAGCCGGACTGTGACAACACTAAACTCACTATTATGCCTTTAACCTCAGGAGGCCACATCTTGCCCTCCTGCTCTAAGGCTTCAGGACAGAACTAAGCGAGGAAAGCTCACCAAGTCCTGGGAGAACAGACAAGCAAAGGAACATGATACCAAGCTGGGAGTGACTCTGTGAGTACCTATTCCGTGATTACCTTCACCCAGGAGACAGTTACTCAGAAAGCAGTAAACCTCTGTCTTTTGGAGTGGGGGACATTAAGGAACTCATAGTAATGCATAATTTCTAAAATAAAAAAAGCAAAATTCTTACCCACTGACATCACAAGAGCTTTGCTTGACTACTCAGGATACGGCCAGTATGAAAATTCTTAGGAAAAAATTGTTATGAGGGAGGAATTGTTAGTCATCATCTTTATCACACATATATTCCAATTTCAAAGCTTCTGTGATACCAACACAATGCTTTAGTATCAAGCATTTAAAATGGTATATTTTCTTCCAATTAAAAGTCATCAGGATTGAGAACTTTATCTCAACAAAACACATCCACACACATTTGCTACAAGGAGCAAAATATAGCTTGTTTGTTCTATCAGAACAATGACAATTTCTTCAAGGAAAAAGAAGAGAGTTTGTAAATTTTTTTTTTTTTTTTGCTTTGGCAAAAAAAGCATTAGAGAACTTTTCCAAAGAGAGTTTTTCCAACATCCAAAAGTTAAAATTGCATCCCAGTATCCCTCCTTCCCTTGAAGCTCATGTCTTTAGTTTCACCTTAGAAATTGTGTTTTGGGACCCGTTATGAAACTTTCTCCTGTTTACTTGTATCTCCATCAATTCAATTAAACTGAAGTGAACACTGGCTTCACATTAGTCCTACTGTAGTTATCAGAGTTGATAGAAAGAAAAACTTGATAAGCTAAGTTTTTGTTTGGTTTGGGTTTGGTTTTTTACCATACAGCAATGCAGAAATTTGCTTTTACTTGTCAATTGATAATGTTGCTTTCATTCAAAGATTCATCAATCAGGATATGGCTGGATACAGTTGCTAAATACCAAGATTTCTTTCAAATGTTTCTACCAAAACCAGTAACACCAAATCTGATGTTCTCTGCAGGGGAATGAGCAAGGGAAGAAAAAAACCCTAGACGTATTCCATTCTGTACATCACCTGCAGTAAGAGCCACAGGCTTTCAACAGACTGAGAGTCATGAGAATATGTATAAGGTGGAGCTTTCATGGAGACTCACTCAACTTCAACAGAAAAGGCATCTAGAAATTTCTAAAGTGAGCTGAAGGAAGCCAGAGGGACTTCAACAGGATCACCACCTCTCTTTGGTTTTGTGAGCATCTGTTTAGTGTTGCTGGATTTCCCCATAGTATTTAAAACTCATGAAATCAACAAGTACACACACAATCTGATCCATGACACCAATATTTGCATACTCTGAGGAATCTTCAGAGGAAGAGTCCAGTATTTTGCGGTATATTTTCAAGAAAAGCCTCAATCGATGACAGGTGATTAAAAGGGTACTGGAAGGAGCAGATGCAAGTGAGCAGTGTCCATGATGTGGAACTCCTGGAGTTTTGTCAGCCTTAGAGCCTGCACACTGACCTCGTATATGCCCAAACAAAGGGACATCATCGGTGGAGAAACCACTTCAGACACAAGGAAATTTTCAGGAAACATATTCCTGAGTCTCCGCTGCCTTCTCCAAATGACCAGAAAGCAGACGATGGCCACTGTCTCTGGATATCGCTCTATTCTCCCTGGCTGAGCTCCAAGGCATCTGTTCATAAGCAAAGTCTAATGAGAACGGCTGCCTCGACCCAGAGGGCTGACACCTGTTCACCACGGGAAGAACCTGTCCGCTAACAGCATTCCCGTGAGCCTGACTGCCACGCCTGAAGAGCAGACTGAGTCCATAGCCTGTTCCCAAGGACTGCAGAGACCTCAGAGCTTTTCCCTCTAGGCACTGCAGCCTTGATGGAAAATCGATGAGGGTCTGGTTTTACAATCTAACAGGGCTCTACGCTGCTTTGGAAAGAAGACAAACATATGGACTGCCACAACTATTAGAACTTAGTATGAAATCACAGAAGTGTTATCAGCATGGAGCTTTCATGATCTGTTTCACATGTATTTGCAACAATTTTCCAAAATGAAGTTAAGATACCAGTGCACAAACAGACAGTTTGCAACCTCTGTCCCTCTACATCAAGAAACAAGCTGTTTCTAAGCAGCTGAGCCAACAACACCTGTTCTTCGGGTATTCTATTTTGTATTTATCTCCCTCATAACAAGCTCCCTTGGCTCCTAGTCTCCTGCCAGTCTGTAGGGACAAGAGACAGCATTTGCTGTGCCTGGTTTTAAGCTTCACACAGGCCAGGTTGCCAGCTGGCAGATCCAACAGAATCAATGATAATTTCAGCTCACAGCAGAGCCTTTCCCCCTCAGCAGCACTAAGCTGGCTCTCTCCTCTCACCACACCACTGGTTTTCTCTTGTAAGAACATAAGACTTCTGAGACCCTCTCTTGCCAAATTCAACAAGTTGGACAAGTTCAAAGGCTACCGGGAGGGAACGACGGGAAGGCAGGGAAGGATAGTTGGCTGACAACCAGAATAACAGCATAATTTTTATTCCAAGGAAAACAAGACCAAAACTAGATTTTGGCGAGAATAAATGCACAGCTAACACTTAAAGGCACCGAGCGGACAATATACAATGAGAAATGTGTCTCTAACCAATAGCCATATAAATCTGTTTTCCATGGAAAAAAAGCTTCTGTGGTCACGTTGTCTGTTCAACTCTCACTCTTCCCCCCTGCACTGCGACAGCTTTGGAAGCTGGTGACCAGTTCCAACCAGAGCTGACCCAGGGCATGGCAGATGCCATTCCACCCGAAACAGAGACTATATAGAACAGCTTTAAAATATAAACTGATGTAACCACTGTGGTGAGGATACTCGTAGTACCCAGTTCTAAGGAAAACCATGTTTCTGTATGTCAAGTATTTGGCAACTGCATGAAACATAAAAGCTGGAGTTTATAAGTTTTACACATTTCCTCCTCCTGCCGTCTTTACCCCCTCCCCAGTTAGGTTATCCATATAACTATGTGCTGCCAGCAGTAAAAGTTACAATACTGTAAAAGAAGCATATATGTGCTAATTTTACAGGCACGCTATTTGTAAGGACAGAAGCATCTCCTAAGCTTGACATAAAAAGATAATAATTGGAATTCTAAGAAAAAATTAATAAACTATCAATAAATATTTATGGATCTAACATATGCACTCCTCTAGGAGATCTGGCAAATAAAGAACAACAACCAAACCCACAATCAGCCCTGTTGACATTTTGAAGAATAAACCCATTTGGAAGGTGATTTTCTAGTACCCCACGCACAACAGTTGAGAAGGAAATTAAACGGAGAATCCACAGAGAGGCTGAGAAGACACATGCTGCCATGTGCATGGAAGTTTGTGCAGCTGCAAGGCTACAAAACTTAAAATTTCTCAAATTGGTTAAATTTGGTTAAAACCAAAATTTATTTAAAACAAAAATTGAAATATTGGAAAAAAATCCCAAAGACACTCGAAATTCATTACAGAAAAATAACTGTCATGAGGTTGCAAATACAAGCTATTCTGTAGTAGAAATGAGAGGGGTGCTACTCTCTATGTAACATTACAACTGTTATTTTAAGAAAAACTGTAAGCCGTGTACATGGTAGTAGTTTATTCAGACTTTTTACAAAAACAAAGTAGCCCAAATGCACTTAGAAGTATTAGAGGATTTAGGTGTGCCCTCAAACTACAGAGTACCATCGTGCCCCTAAGAGTCACTTCATCTCAATGTTTACCAACAGAACGACCCTTGAACAGAACAGTAATCACTATCTAGAAACTGAAACAAAAATTAAAAATATGTATTTCTACCACTGATACATTCTTGATACCAGACCTCTCAACTGGACTTCAAAGCATATGTTGTGGAAAACGCTTGAAATAATTATGTGACCGTTCCCATATCTGAATTGAACGGCACACTTACACAGCTCAAGTCAATCTCACTTGAACCTTGAGGATTCTTCAAAAATTTGGAATAAAGAGAACAGAACAGTTGTATTGCTTTCAGACCAAGTTCCAATTTTTCCAAGTCTTTTTTCCCTCACTTGCTCCTCAGTAGAAGAGAGAACAAGGCATAGAAATGCCTGAAGTTCAATTCCACAACTGAACTTACAGTTGCCAGAATATCATGCCTTACTTTACTTGCTGTGTTCTATGAAGGAAGGTGCATTTCCTGCTCTCTTCAAGAAGCAACTGAATGTTCAAGGCTTTGAGCCCCAGAGAGATGCTAAGGGTTCCATTGGCTACTATTTAGTTTCTTTTCTTTTCGACAGCAGGGTTCCCACAGCTGCCCCAGGAGCAAGGGCGTCTCAGGCTGACTGCTGTGATGTTACAGAGAGGCAATCTGCACAGGGCAGCGCACGCTGTGTGCTGACTGTCACACTCGCTACCAGGGGACTGGAGGATTTCAGAGAAAGGTCAATGTCTTCAGCAACTCCTCTTGCAGAGAAATGGGAGGTTGCTCAAAGTATTGAACTGTCACACAAGACATGAAGAAGCAACTGATTTAAGCAGGGATGTAACTGTCCCTTTTGACGCAGCACTTTGGGATTTATACAGGCCACATTTTGCTCACAGAGGCACCCGGCACCTGAAACTACATGACAACTCCACCCTCTAACACACTGAGCAGCTTTGTCATATTCTCAGTCCCACAATCTCCCTGTGCCAGAAAGGGCTGGCAATGCACCATGGCAATTCGTACATCGTTTTGGATGTTTTTATTGCCACAGAAACTGAGTGTAGGCATTTAAACATAGCCACAGACCTTTTATAGCACTTTCTTGGATATCAAATCAGCATGTTGTCTTATTTTCTAAGCCGATGCTCAGAAGATAAGTACACAATACGAATGTACAGTACTCACCTTCAAAAGGAAGAAAAAACCTCCCAACTTCACAACCTCTGAATCATGTGAGAGACAGAGAAGTGTAAAGCATATTGTTAGTTCAAAGGATTTTGTTCTGAGAAAGCTTATCATTACTACCTAAGGACAAGATCAGGTGAAAAACTTTGTTGATTTGTGCCCATTTTGTAAAAAGATGGGCAAGAAATGTGCAAGGTTGTGCTCTGAAGGGAAAAACTTTCCATCGACTCTGATCTTTAAGCAACAGAAAAAGGGCAAGTGTCTTCATATTAAGAGGAGCCAGATTCTCGGAAGGGATCAAAATTCACCAAGACAGGCCCCTAGTTCACACGCCTGGGCAAAGCTCCACACATTACAAACACAGCAACAGTGATGTACAAGAAGCAAGAGTTCGACCTGCTATGTGGTTTGATACAATTCATCATTTCCATAATAAGAAGGGCTACTTTTCTCCGGTATAGTATCCTTCTGTGGGTCCTTTAGGTTCTCTATCCTTCCTGCAACTGAAAAGTGAAAAACACCTCTTGGTGTTTAATGTAATTTCTGAACACATTCCTAGACATGGAAACACCAAGCAGCAACAGGACAGATTTCCTGGGGGATCTTTAGGTATTATTCACTTTTTTGTTATGGTCATATGTCAGCTTTGTAAAGGATAAGGAAATTCTTTGTAAAGGACAAGGAAATTCTCCTGCATAGTTTACAGGCAGGCTTACAAGTTAGGACAGAAAAGAGATCTCCCTCTGCCCACAGATCCCCCAGATCTTTAAACAGATCACAAACCTTGAAACAGCATTCCCTTTCCAGGCACAAGACATTTGACGCTTCTTTTTCCTGCAGGTACACACCTCTCTAAGCACAGCAAATAGATGAGGCAAGAGAACTCCATGGCATGGAAGGAACAGACACACAGGACCCCTGAAACGAGAAGCTTTCACATCTGTCTCTTTCCGGTACCAACTCCCTGCACCTCAGCTCTCATACTCTTTGTCTTACGCCATACTCGTGTCTTATCCAGCTTTTCAAAAAGCGATCTCTCACCATACTATCACTAAAAGCTGTCGGAAAGCAGACTGAGCCAGAAGAGGATGAAAGGAGGCGGGGCTGAAGGCTGGAACTATCAATCTGACTGCTAGATAATTCTTAACTTCCACTGCTTCTGTCCCAGAAAAATAGGACTACAGTTACTAAAACGGACTCAAATATATGAAAAGAGAGGAGGTAGGGAGGTGTACAGGTTTCACGTCCACAGACAGTTTAGAGCTTAATCCAGAGAGATGTAAAGCAGATGGATTTATAGAAGTTAAATGCATTGATAATCCTAGATAATTTATCATAGCGCTGATGTTAAAACACAATTTTCACTATGTAGAAATGAACAACTTGTATTTTTTGTATTAAATTACACTTACTGTCATCATAACATCGTTACTGAAGATAAATTTACACATAGGCACTATATTATATATTCTAAGTTACACAATAAAAAAGGATTGCATGGAATAAGAACAATAGTTGCTGAAATGCTACAGAAGATCATTTATTAGAAATATATACTTAGTTCAGACGTGGAGGAGTTAGACACAATTAGTTATTCCAGTCCATAGACATAGTTAAAAATAACTTATTAAAACTTAAATGCCTTCTCAATACTGTCTACAGTAGAACATCCTTGCACAAGCTCAAGGGATACATAAAATGTATCCCTTACGTACAAGTAACGTAACACCAGGGAGTCAGAAGGATGGCCTTTGGAGGCTCGAAAATACAAGAACATTAAAAGAGTAAGCACTCTCTAGTATTCAGCATCTGATATACTAGACTGTTCTGAATTCCCACTGTCAGTTCTAATACACTTTCTGTGCACTGCATCATTGGATTATTAAGCTTCACGTTTGTATAATTATTGATTTGGGATACCATTGCTGACTTAAAACATGAAGGTCAGCCAGGAGATTAACCCAAAAGTACTGAGCTGTTCACTAATGATAGTCCAGAGAAAAATTGAAGGAAAATTAATTACAAGTTTTGCAACCAGATCTGAAATGTTTTAACAGGAAAGATTCATTCATCACTTTCTCTTGGAGCTGGATGAATGGAACTTTCGTTACAGCACACACAACACCTACTACACCAAATATCAATGCAGTAGCTGTCAGCACTTGCAGGAGCACTGCCTGTGCTCAGGACTCTAAATTCACCTCATCTCTGCACAGCATAAACAACAACTACTGTCTAATCACTCCAAGAGAATTACATATGGCTTGGCAGTGGGATGTATGTGCCCCCACCAATTAACTCCCTATTTTCTTGATTTTCACAGCCCTGGCTTACAAAAGTAGCTCAGTACATATTCATGCTAAGTTTCATGAGTTGGGCTCCCTAAGTTTAAAGATTTTTATCTGTGCCTTTGGAGAGATGAACACAAGCCCTAAATCCTGGTCATACTGAAATAATTGAGAGTTCTGCCTTTAGGGCTGAAGTACAGATTTCATGAAGTATATGAAGATTTCATACAGGAACTCCACCTTTGGGGCACAACCATTTCAAGTACAAACTTTGAACAACAGCAGATGAGTGATCTTGCTAGACTTTTTTTTTTTTTTTTTCCTAGTTTTGGCTTTAATTGGGCAGTCTGAGAGTGAAGGACTTTAACTCAAAAGGCTTATTAGGGTAGAAAGAGTCGTACATGTTTTCATTTGAGCTTCTGATGGGCACGGGATAAAGCCATAAATTCTCCATCATACGCATAAAGTAATGCTTAGAAAATAATTATATACAAGAAGATTCCCATACTATTTTGAAGAATTTATCCTTCAGGATTTAAAAGATGTTGTATTAAAGATGTTGTTCATTATCCTTTGTGCACATACATAATTGCCCTCCATGGGATAAAAAAGAAGCATGTTGTAGCTGACAAAATATAAGTGGCAAGACATGATTATATGTTCTATTCTTTATTCAGTGACTGAAGTATAAAGATTTTTAATCAGACAGGCTAAAAATCTGCAGCAAAAGTGACAAAATTTTCACTTAAAACCAGAGTTCTATGATATGATTCTTCATACCTCATTTTAACAACATTCTAAAAGTACTTCTATCAGTTAAAACTTTTGTCCTATCACATGTAGAATGCATTTCTGCCAATCTCAGGTCCACCTCACAAGTGCCAACGAGCACTGACAATTTTGTTTACTCAGTTAATTGGATTAGCCATCCGCATTTTATTTCTCCTCAACTGCATGAAAAACATTAACTAGTTCAAGTTATGCCCAAGGTTTCCTGTGTGCCTTCATTTTCTCGCACAGAATATTTTTTCTAATTTCAAGATTTAATCTTGCATTCGATTTGTGCTTTCTGGGGGTTTTCTTGCTTGTATGTTGCCACCACTACAGTGTACATACAAGCGAAGTCACCTTATCTCACGGCTGCCAGCCACTGTGCATCCACTGTGTATGCGGCTCTAGCGCTGGGGCAATCTCATCTGCCAGCTTCATCCAGACAGGAGGAAAAAACAAAACAACAACAGGTCTGATAAGCAAATACATGGCAAAAAAATAGACAAGGCAAAACATGCAATAAACTTTCCACATCTGGGACTCACGCACCTGCTGAATACTAAATGCTGGCTGGAATCTAGAATGCTCCAGCTGAAATGTATGCTGGTTCCGCAGGACGGTGTCAGTCAGCATTCACTCTGCCAGTCAGCCGAGCAGCTGTGAGAGATTATTTACCAAAACCTCACAAAACTTTATGGTACTTCAAATCCTGCTTATGCAGCAACTTTTCTAGATGAGCCTTCTGAGAGGCAGGAGTTTTGCTTCCAACTTTCTACAGCAGAAGAGAAGCACTTCATATGAATCAGGAAGGTTAAAAAATATTCAACTGCAGAACAAAATAAAAGTCTGCAGAACAAGATAAGGAGACATATGCTGGAGACCAAGCATCTTAAGGAGAACATTTATATTGACAACAACGTAAATAAAGCTTGCTCTGAGGTCATACACATAAGTCTGTAAACTCGGTCATGTTACGTGGAAAGATTTGAGACCTTAGAGAGAAATACTCAAAATGCTTGCAAAAAAACTAATTAAGCCATAGCGAGTCTCTTTATTTATAAAGCTAACGTTTTTCTCAGTCTCCAAGTAGCCAGCTAATAAACTCTATGTGAGAAACAGAGTCCAAGAAACAAAATGTCAGTCTGTTTAGCAGCACTCATTGCCAGATAATCAATAAAGTGTTCCAGACTGACACACACAGTTTAAATGGCCCCGTCCTTCTGGACAAATGTTACACAAAGCATTTACAGAAACCATTGTATTTTCATCTCCCATATTCATGCCTTGCCTTTTTTTTTTTCCTCCTCCCTTTAAGAAAGTGGTTTGAAAAGTGAAGTTCTTATAAAAGCACCATATTAAGACATTTGTAATAGTTTACAGGGAAAGCAAAATAGTATCAAAAATTTAAACTTTTGTGGGCAAGGAATTTATTCTGTTTCCATGCCCTTTAAATCTAGCCTGCCAAGAAGCTAAATATACTGAATACTTCTTAGCACACACAGAGTCTTCCAAGGTCATCGACACATTTCACTTAGTCTATTGGACTGTTTTCTGAGGTTCAGCTTCAATTTCTGCTAATAGCAATTAAAACCTTAGCATGTGTCCAAGTAATGTGTTTAATACATGGTTAAATGATTGTCTGTGTTGTATGGAAAAATCTTCTGGGAAGATGATCTAAATGAAAAAAACTGCACTCATACCCTTTCATATTTTTGAAAAGAAAAGGTTTTTCAAAGCAAAGACGATGTTCCAGAAGACTTGACACAATCATGGCCACTGGGTGAGTAATTTTCCACAGAGAACATCTCCCCCCAGAGCTCATTTTCTGTTTGGATTTGGGGGGTGGGGGGTGCGTATGAGGGTTTGAAAAGGATCTACAACAGCAGGATTCCAGAAAAAGAGGAAGGATGAAATTTTACAATCACTTTTCTGGGGATCTTTTTAGAAACCTGAAGAAGTTAGTTGTCGCTATAACTAAGCTCCATCTTACCTTGTCTGTGAGAAGTCAGACAGAAGTGAAGGACTGGGAGAAAAAAATTCTGAAGTATGACAGGCTTCTCCTTGCACATGGATGTATGTGCATATAATAGCATACGACATTTCTACTAAACACACGCTAAGAGTTTGGCAGTGTCAGAATACAATGTTAACGGACTGTGCATATTCAGTATCACCACATGTGCACAGCTAAATGCTTGTCTGCCTCAAAGAAGCACTGCAAGGAGAAAGCTGGGACCAAGAGAATCATTTATTCTGCTTTTTCCTAGCTTCACATAGAAGTACCTGTTGGGCATAAGACAGTTGCCTCATTCTTTGCCAACGTTTAAAAGGATGCATTTCCAGTGAAGATTTTGGTCAGATCACCCTCAAAGCACACTGCATTTCTGTCATGCCTCCAGAACGGCCCAAAGCACAGTTTTATGACACGTTGCAAAGATATACGGGTATCATGAGACTCCAAAATACTTTTTCTCTGCCTGCTCCTTATCACGCTCCTCTTTTCATGCTTCCCTCTGACCTCAGATCTAACACTTAATAACCCCTCTACATTTCTTCCCATACTTCAGTCTGATCGTAATTTCCTGGTGGGTGTTTCTTAATGGACAACCAGGTGACCTGTTTTTCTCTATGTTCTCTTCTAGGATTCTCTTCAAGGTGAATGTCCTAGTTCCAAAAGACACAAGTCTTTTTGGTCAAAAACATCAGCAAAATCAGACAGATTTTGGTTTAGTTATGAGCAAGATTTTCTGGTTTTCATATACATATTCATCATATGCAGAATTCTAAAAAATGTTCATCTATCCATCTAAAAGAAATGTTTAAGCCTCTATCACCAGTCTTGTATAAAGAAAATCAACACCAAAAAATCTGATATGCAGATACCCTAGCCTATATTTAAATATCTATATATCAACAAATGAAAATCAATGGCGCTTTATGATACACTGAACTTTCACAAGAGACTGACATGCTTTTACTAGGCAATTCATATTCAGAATTGGATCATGTCATACTGCAAGAAGTCAATGAAACATTCGGTGTTGGGTTTTAATCACCAGAGCAAGTGATTCTGCTTTCTGAGATAGTGTTTGCTTTATTTAAAACATACAGTCTCCATCCAGAACTGCTTCAGATCTTTCTTTCACCTTCTATCCCATAACAGAAAATAAAACCCAAATCCAAGACAAAACCAAAACAACTCCAGTATTAGTCAGAGATACCTACCTGAAGAAAGAGAACATAAATATAACAGGGAACATGTGAGAATCCAGTAACTTTGACCAGATACAATGATCCTGGAACTGACAGAGTTTAACTAAATGTTAAGCCTATTAATTAGCCTTGCTTCCAGCCATTGTATAATATATTCTGATGCCAACATTGTAGTAAAGTGTAGTAAGAAAAAAAGTTGCCCGCATGATATGTGACTGTGCCAACAAGTACAGCCATGCAGATACACTAACGACGGTGTCGCGTCTGGTAGTGTCACAGTACCGGGCTGCGCAGCGGATGTTGTAGCACAAGGTGCCAGTGCTGACAGGGGCACAGCACCCTGCAGGTCCCAGGCTGGCAGCGAGCTCACATTACCTCTTCCTCCCTCCAGTAAGGCTGGAACAGACTGGAAACAGCTCTTCTGGTTTTATCATAGAGATCAAACAGGGCAGGCTGAGAGCGACTCCACTTTTACCTCCCATCCCACAGATGTTCATCAGAACATTCAGGCTTTTACCAGAAGGACGAGAACAGCTGGCAGCAGCCTGGCATCGAAAGCCCCTTTCTCCTACCCTGGGTGGGATTCGAACACAAGCATGTGCTCAAATCCCCCGAGCAGTGCACCATAGGCTAAGGAATGTAAACACAGCATGGACAAAAACATGCCCCCAAAACACACCCCTCCGCACAGGGATGGAGATGACGGCGGTGTAGGCTTGGACAGATCAGTGTGTTCCCTAGAACGAGCTGCAGAGCTTTTACCAGGGGAAGGAAGAAAACTCCTCAGTACTGCTTCACCATTCTCCCGTGACAGTCAGCATCGGTTATATTTGCAGAGGAGTCTTTCAGTTAGGAAAAATGACTGCCGGCGTTCCCTTTCCCTGGAAACGCTTCCACTGTTTCCTGAGCTAATCACCTGTCTTCTTTGGGGTGCTGCCTCTGTTTCCCAGAAAAGCTATGTACTTGTCCTGGATGCCTGCATCATTCTCCAAAGCAGCGTGTCAACTGAAGCTTCTAACTGCCCTTCCTCCCTGACTGTGAGCTGCAAAGCATTTCTGGGTCCTGAAGCCTGGCGACTGTACAGCACAATTCAATCACATGTTCCCTGGGGGAAGAACTGGAGAATAAAAGGCAGCTGCAGGCAGAGAAATAAACCAAGGAGGGTATCAGCTGTAAAGCAGCCAATTCCACAGCCAAAGCGCTGAGCTGCATGACACTGCGAGACGCACACATGACGTAGCTATAGAATTAGAGCATTCCAGGCAGCCGGAGATTTAAATACAACTCACCCTTCCCTGAGCTGTTGCTCCACGCTTTGCAAACATACTCAGAACTTCACTTGACTTCCCCCCCCCCCCCAACTGTACATTAAGATGATATTTCTTTTTTGAAACAATACAGAGTTCAAAAAATAGTTATTTCCTTGAGAAGAATACTCGACAATTTTCATCCCTCTTCATGCATTGAAACCCATATTTCTTTTGAACAGTTTTATTAATACTAGAAAATATTTTAACTGTGTGGGGTGAAGGAACTTATTCAAGACACCAAGAAAAACAGTTTTTCTTAGTTGATTCCTCAATATAAACACAACAAAATAACCCTCATCCTTGTCCTCATCCTCGGAACCCACATGCTGTCTTTCATACCAGAATCAGTTATGCCAGATACTAGTAATGCCACAAACTACAAGTTTCTGCATTGCAGTACTTCTAAAAATTGCTTTAACAGTATGACGACACTGTCTTGGTATAACAATCCTTTTTTTTTTCTTAAATTAATGTAATTAAAATATTTGAGCAATACAACCTACATTTGTGCAGCTACAGACTGCAATTTGCATATGATTATTTATATGGACAACTACGTCTTTAAAATACATGTAACATACTTTTTACACTCAGTTACAAGCATGAAATACCACATACCAAAGGCATTTACCTAAAAATATGTTCCTCTATAACCATCACTTTAAAGAATTGAGTAGCCCATCAAGAAAGTATGGTATAGCCTTTAATATTTTCAGATGAGTTTGTGGGGAGAGGTAGTAAATCATAAATTAGGAAAAGGAAAATAAGGAAAGCCCCCAAATCCTTTGTTCAATCGATTCACAAACACCAATCTTCATTTGATACTGAGAAAAAAGCCAGGGAAAATAACTATGGCACAGAGATAAATACAGCCTACCTGCTAATTTTTTGTTAAAAATAGCCGATAAGTTAACAATCCCTTCTTTTGAAATCTTAGTCCTCTTGGGAAAACCCTGCAGTTGCAATTTTGACAGGAAGCAATTATCATTTTAAAAGAATAGGATACAATTAAATCAGAAGTATTATCAGGTACAAAAGTTTCTTTCCCCCCAACAAAACAGAGCTTGGGTGAAGAAAAGCGTGCTGAATACCATGTTGTACCCATCTCACTTTCAGACTACAGGGACAGCTGCTGTGAACAGACCTGAGCCCCTGATTTCTGTAAGGCAAAGCCTGGCCCACAGGACAGCAACAGAAAGCATGCTGAGCAAGCACATCAGGATACTGGGCTTCAGAGCCCCCTGCCCTTTCACTCAGACGGCTCTTTTCACACACGGTGTGTTGTGATGACCGAGTTTACGTCCAGCTGAACTGGAGCTCTGAAAACCTTCAGTACAAAGCAAACAACTGAGAGGGAACAGCATGAATCAGGAGCAATTCAGCCGATGGGACAGTGAGGTGCAGACAAGCTATTTCACCTACAGAAAAGAATATGCACAATTATCTGATAGCAATGATACATATAAGAACTTAAGATGTAAAATCTCATATTATCAGATTGCCACCTTAAAAAAGTAAGAAATGAAACTTTAAATAAGTATGTCCAAATACCACAGAATTTTACAAGCCACAGAAATCAGAATATATATATATATATAGCTAAGTCAATGCTCTGCACAGCTCCATCTTTTTCCTTTGGTAAAGATACACTAGATAGACCTAGACAGAGCTGTATAAATAGGGCCTAAAACTACACTAGACTGCTGAAGAAGCTTCAGCAGAATTTGATCAGCTTGAATTTCATCGGGATTCATTCAAATCTGGAACAAAATAAAGATCTTCTGTGTTCTGAAATGAAAACCAAAATACCCAGTTACGCCTCTATTGTACAGGTAACAGAAGGAAACGGGGGGGGCTGGAATTCAGCCCCTACCTGGGCTCTGCTCTTCTGCAGTTACACATTGTCATCCTAAATTTAGAAGGGAAGAGAAAAGCAATCACCACAACAACCACCACCCAAAACAAACAAAAATCTCTAAGTACAGCTACTGAACTTCTTATCTGTACATTCTGGAGAAAAGTCCTCTCAAATCCAAATCATAACTACTAATCTATACCAATTATAATCCATTCTATCCCTAGATGACCAGACTATCCCTCCCATACTTTCTATTTTAAGCTATATGAAGTCTGCTGCTACTTCCAAGGAGAAAGCAGCTCACCATCAAACAGAAGAGCCAACAAACAGATGTTTACACCAAGTGGTTTGGCGATTAAACTGTTAAAGCACCTGACATCACGAGGGGCCAACAAAAGGTGTGCGGAAGTCACCTTAGCGATTTGAATTTTACATATAAAATTCTATTGGGATTCCTTTGATTTGTGTTAGTAAGTCTTCTTACCAGCAGGAATCCCACTGGAGTGATGTGCAATTGTTCTTGCATCACAGATTTGAAAAAAGATAATGACAAGTGAAAAGGCTGCTTAGAAAGTGCTTTTAAGGTTTTTGACTACATTTTTTACTACAGACCACATGTACACATGCAAATTAAGTGGAAGTCAACTGAACATATGTAATGATTTGGGGAACTGTTATATGTATCAGTGAGGAATAATAAATCATACAGTACTATCACTATGAAAACTGCTGTACCCATAGAACAAGTTTATTTCTGCGAGAATATATTCACCAAGCTAGGAATAATGGAAAAGGCTGAAATTTCTCCACTGATCTGAATGAAAAAGTATAATGTTAAGGATATTGGCTAGAGTTAGAAAGAGCTACTACTTTTATCCTCAGGGATGGAGTTTGGGAGTCACCCTTCCTTAAACATGAAAAAAAAAAGAAGTCGTCGTCTCTTGGGAAGAAGTCATGCACTAAGTCCACAGAAACAAAGAAGAGACTAGCATAACCTTCAAATCTTCATAAAGCTGGGAAAAGGAAAGAATAAGGAACATGCAAGGTAAGTAGCAAAAACCTAGTCAGGATAAAATGTACCAAGTTGGACAACTTCATGGTTTACAAGACAATGACAAGAGAGATCCTGGACATCTTTCATCCCTCAGGGTATTTTTCATGCCATTAAATAAACACTGATGTTATTTTAGGACTCCCTCAAACTATTGGTTTTTGTATTGCTTCTATCATTTTTGGAAGAGCTGAACTACAGCCGTTAGACAACATAGCTGTGGAGGAATGTGAGGAACCTGTTTGAGGACAAATAACTGACTAGCAGGACAGAAAAGCCAACATTCAAGATGTTTCCAAACCAGCTGGGATTTAGACTCCTATTGTGAAGCAGCAGCAGAGGAAAAACACCGGAGCCCGAGGAGGAAAGCATGTCAGTGCGTACCAACACCCTTGGAAGCTTACTGCATCCAAGCCTTATGGGCTCAGTACAGACGTGTAGCAAAAACTTGAACAAGAAGAGAATGACCACATTTGCAGCAAAATTTGAGAGCAGATCACATGTTTAAACTCTTACAAGCACACCAAGTCATGAGGCACCTCATCAAAGTATCTATTGTTTGCTAAAACATATATTCAATTGAAGTTCATTTCTCAGGTTTTCCAAGAATGAAAAAAATGTTTCAGCATGATTAAAACCAAACTACCCTTGCATTACAGAAAAAAACACATTCACTTAACAGAAGACCGCCATGTAAAGAGAAGAAAATTTCATAAATCAGAAATGGTATTTGAAAAGTTCCAGGATTTCCTCTAATAATTCCTTCCAAACGGATTTCCTCAAATTATTTCCTTCCTGAGGGTGACTTAGCAGTTACTTGCCATATTGCTATCCAGTTTTTCAACACTTCAGTCAGAAGGCTAAAGATGCCTTTGGACAAAATATAATTCTTCTATATCGGGTCTGGTTACCAAAGAACACCTCAGGTCCCTTTTTAGTATGGTAATACTGCCTTGCCTTTTGTGTACATCTTAATTTGCTTGGACATTTTGGTAACACATGCTATGACAAGTAAATTTTGTTATATAATGCGTGACTGGGTCTCCACTCACCTGCAGAGGAACAAATTGTAATAATTTACTACTAATTTTCATGTTCTGTCCCTATACTTAGCTAGATCAATCTATAATCCACGGGATATGCTGTCTTCTTAAGAGAAAGTATTCTAATATTTCGTCATTCTTATAAATTAAGAATGATGTGGTACAACAGCTACTTTTTTTAAAAAGATTTTTTGCTAAACAGCTTCTTAAAAGCGACTGCATAAAATTTTTGTCAGCAAAACTTAATCAGAACCACTGAGGAAAGTGGTAGTTGTCGCCCATGCTGTCTCTAGGGCAGAAGCTTGCTACAAGGATAGCTGCCATTTCTTCACTGCCCACACAGTACAGTGGTTTTCTGAAAAACCTCGTCCCAAACTGCTGCTACTGGCAATGGCAAGACACACCCTTCAGCACACGGATGCCACAGTGTTGTTGGAGAGAGGCCAACACAAGACAGAAAAAAATACCCATTTACAAAGTGCATTAGAGACAGAAACGTGGAATATACATATGTACACAAATACACAGGGAAAATTAACTTGCATGGAGAGTACTGCAGATGGAGGGAAAAAAAGAAAGGTAAGAAAGCACAAGATTGGAAAGACTGAAATACATAAAGATCACAGCCGTCAAGAGAATGTTGGAGAATGCAAAGCTTGTGTGTGTTTGCAGCAGAAGGGCAATCCCTCCATACAGCCAAGAGAAAAATTTGCATATATTTTTGACCTTGAGATTTGTGATTTTTGACCTTGAGATCATTTCAGATAAGGTTGGATAGTTTCTTCCTGAAGTCCAAAAGTAATGTGGGGTGGTTTTTTTATTTAACTGGTTGGGTTTGGGTTAAAGTTTTGGGTTGTTTTTGTGGGTTTTTTGAGCTTTCCCAGGTTTGAAGCCAATTCCCCTCCTCTTCCCTCTCTTCCTAATTGCTTTTTAAACTAATAAATTTTATTTTCTTTGCTACATGTAGTAACCTTTTTATTAATTCAGAAAAATTCCACCTCTGCCTTCTTCCCCAGACCTTAGTTCCCACAGCACTTTGCACAAAAGATTCTCTGCCAGCTGAGTTGAGTCTTTGTGCTGACCCACACACCGATGGGATGGGACTGCCATAGATCACCAGGTGAATCCTTGTGACGTGCTGTAAAACTGAAGATAAACGGTGGGTGCCTATTATAAATTACTTTTTCCTGATGCTCTACAATAATCAAGCACATTTTCTGATCAGTAGCAGTAACTTAGAAGGCTTCATTTTGCTATTGTTTGCCACCCTGTTCTCTTTCAAAGGTGGATTAACACAGCAGTTGGAAGCATGGATGAAAAATTCATTTTGTCTTAATGGATCTTTCAACCTACCACCTTGCTTCTTGACACTATTTCTGGTCCAGATTGCAAGATTCCTCTTTGTTCTTCATGCAACTTCAGACTTGGACCAGTACCTTTTGGTGTCCTAAAAGATGCAGCAAATTACACAGTCCCCTGACATGCCTCTGAAATCCCAGGTTTTCAACAGGAAGCTGCAAATGCCTCACCCACAGACAGTGACATCCAGAGAAAGCCTCCAAAACAAACCCCCTCTGTTTTCTAGACACTGCATGAGAGAATTTTTGGTGCTACTAAAATATATACGTATACATACAAACATATGGCAAACACATGAACTATAACATGAGCTCTTTAACTCCATAATTTTTTTAAAGAATATTAAAGAAAAACTTCTTTTAGCTTGACCATGAGAAAAGCCTTAAGCTAGTAAGATGTTACCTTTTAGCCAAATCACAGGACCTTTAGGACAATTCCTCCGACTGTTAGAATTTAACTCCTTCAAAGCAACAGGCACAAGGAGTGGGGAAGAAGGGCTGTTGGCATTTGCACGGGAGAATGAAGATACAGTACTGCAAAGAAGGAATGTTAAGCTGACGTCCTGCCCAGGGAAGGGTCTGAAGTTATTGAAAATCCTGACCACAGGTTAACATATTTTAAAAACAGGATTATGGAATGTTTTACTGATGCAACACTTAAAGAAAGAAAAAAATAATCACCAACCCCCAAAAGCCTTCAGCAACATGAGAACTAATTCTTAGCCAGAAGAGAAACAATCTAAAATCACTGAAATTACATCCAAATGTGTCGCCCCTAAACCAAACTGCTGAACAACAGTTCAACAATTTCTATGCTGAATATACATGTTATGCTCTTTTTAATTAAAGAAAGCCACACATGCTCTACATTCAAATAATCTATATACACAAATTTAAGAAGTGGAAGGAAGAAATAAACGACAGATGTTCTTTTTAAAGCCTATGAGCTTTTGATCCCATGTGCTGTCTTACCTACAGTGGGGTAACTGCATGTTTGTCCTGCAGGAGTAACTTTATTCTTTTTCCTACGAACTCAATGTCATCAACTGACTTTAAAAAAAATAGAGGCTCTCCTTTGAACCTCTTCTGAACCTTCTTAGGCCCACTTTAAGTGAGATATTGAAGACAGTCTGGGCATTGCAGTAACTGAATTAGCTTTGCGCTGGGATTGCTGGGCTAGTGCTTAAGCCAGCTCATTTGTGCTGCCTCAGTCCCATGTGTCACACTCCAGCCTGCAGTGCGCAGGGGCTACAGTTTGATAAATTCTTACAAGGTAAGTCATCTGAAGAAGCAGCCTGAAATGGTCTACTTCAATTTAGCTCCTGTGTAATCCTGCATTAGTCTACAAAACTGAGATTTGGTGGAGCAGTATGCTCAGCTAATGGTCTGAACATGTTGAGTTATAGCACAAAACCAGAAAGGAAATTAAAATATCTGTCCCAAATTCAACCTCTTGCCTTGCTGAGGTCTCTCATTTCTTTCATCTGGGATGGATTCTTCACACACAGAGTAATTTCTCTGTTCATGGTATGAAGCAGAAATAATGCAGCACTAAGTAAACAGATACAACTATTAAACAGTCTTTTTGAACTGCATGACAAATGCTCAAATGTGAAAACTTTGCAAAAATGTTGTCATCCTTATACTCTGTGCATGCAAGAGTACAGCATCTGCATTGCTATATAACTCGGGCAACAACATCCTGGCAACCCCATTTCAGTGGAACAAACCCAGGTAATTAAAGTGACTAGATCTACCATCCTTCTCTATCACCCTACTTGACAGGCCACATTTACTCCTTTGGGAAGTGAGGGTCAAAAATCTGCCACATACAGGTAAGACATTTTCTGTCTCTGAGAGACAGGGACTTTAATTTTGATTGCAACTGTCCATTCAGCTGTCTCTGTCACAGCACGACCTTTCTGAGAACTTCAGAAAGGAACTTCACTGTCTCGTACGTGTTATGCTTTTTAGACATATGCACAGTGTGGTGGATTTCATTAATACTTGACTAATAATCCTGTCAGTCTTTGTATTTTATGTATGAAGGCTAGAAGGATTACATTCACTGCACCACTCTGTTCTCACTCTCTGTAGCTAAGGTTGCTAGTACTTCCACAGTGACCCATTTTAGCAAAGCCAAACACGCTGGGGAATCTCATGGGGAACTGAGGGGAAAAAAGGAAGGAAGTAACTCGCTCTTTCAAGAAGGCTGACTCATTCGCTTTTACAAATTTACTGTCACAGCCCTATCGCGTTAAAACAGGCTTGAAAGCACAATGTGAAGTAGCTCGGATTCCCTTAATTATATTTTGCCTGGTTAAGACACTAGCCTAACACAGCGGGTCGTAAGTATGAACAAATCTGGCTCTGAACTATGCTCAAACCTGCAAATACATACAGATGCACAGCCCCAGCTCTTCTTCTGGAACCACAGACAAAACACAGCTTTGGAACAGTCTGTCAACATCTGTCCACACCGTTATTCTCTTTTTCTTCTCAAAATTTCCCTTGCCAATAAACAAAAAATATTTGTACCTATTTGATTACATGCTCAGTCACCACCAGCTCGTACTCTACTGCCCAACTATTGTGCTGAAACTTGAGATACAGGACTGGGGAAACCTGAGAGCATTTTTCAAACTTACAGCAAAAGACAAAAACACACACACACAACATCCTCGGCTTCCCAAGTACACAAAACACAACACGACCACAGGAACACTGCTATCAGCTTCTGCACAGAGGACACCCTTCTAGCGTCTGAAAAGGACAAGAGTATTTTAACTACAAACCATGAAGCAGAGCAGCTTTTGCCACGGATTCAGAACAAATAGCTCACACATTCCTCTGTAAATAACAGACTGCCTGAAACGGCTGGGGCATCTAATCGAAAGACACTACGACAGCCTAGCAAAAAGGAACAGATGGGAGCTGAATGATTCCATTTATACCTTTACAAGCTGCTTTTAATTTAGCTTTTAAAGTACCTAAAGATTTTATTATTTTCAATAGATCTTTTTAAAAATTTCATTGACTGATCTCATTTCTTTACAGAAACTCTGGAGTTTTGAAAGTTACTGTCTGTTGTTCTGCAGTCCACAAGCAATTTTTCTCATGGAAAATGAACTGCACCAATCTGACAGCGTATAGGCTGCAGCTACCCATCACACACAGAGATCACACAATGAAAGAAAAAAAAGGGGCAGCACATTTGCAACGTTCAGTGGGGAAGATGGGTCTTAAATCTATCTTCTTAGAGACTACTAACATATATAATAGACCATGCATAAAATTAATATGTAAAAAAATTAAAGTTAATAAACATATTAAATATGAGCGTATGAGAAAGGTTATGTTGATTACGAACTAGGCATTGCAATTCTAACCACATTTAACTGAATCTACACAGCAGCCCCTGCAGCATACAGAAAGAATGAGCATTCCTTAATGAACCTTTGAACTGCTGTTGAACTTTCAACAAGAGGGGAGCATAAACTTCCAGTCTGGGAAACATTACTTTTCTTCAGCATTTCGAAGACCAGGTAAAGGCCAGTGAAAACTGTGTCAGCTGTTAGACTCAGTGATCAAAGTCACAATGATCAATGGTCACATTTTAAACTTGCCGAAAGCTAACTTTTATCAACGTTCCCTTGAACAAGTGATGTCATGCTGAATCAGTATAATGGTGGTATCGTCACTCAGAAGAGAACAGTGGATGAGAAGGAAGCAGCACCAGAGTGGTGCCCAGAGATCGCAGGCAGTATCCACTCTGCTAAGGATGCCATTTTCTGTTATTATTAGAGCTGAGTTCAGCAAGTTTGACTTGAATAGTAAGTTCAAGATGTAAATACTATTTCCTCTGTATTTCATGAAAAAAGGAGGAAAAACCATAAACATTTATAAACTACTAGCAATAGCTCACAGGGGTAAAACAGAGTGTGCAACTGCCACAACATCACTAGACACTCTACTAAATCCTGGCTTTGCTGAGAGCTGCACAGCTACAACCGCCAGCACACAGATCCTGCCTCTGCACATGCTTGAAACGGTGGCGGATCTGCCTGTTGTTTCCACACGTGGTTCTGTGGTGAGCAAGCCCGAGAAAAGACTGATCACACAGCTGAGTCTTTAGGAGAGAAGTTACTGCTTCATCGCCTCCTCGGAGTACTTGCATTTCTCACAGCAAGTCTGACATTCTTTGGAGACTATAAAAGGCAGCAACAGATAAATTAATGCAATTTTTAGAACAGAGCAATAAAACGTTTTGAAGCTGCAAGCAACTAAAAATGGAAATCAAACAGCCATAACATCAGGTGAATGACAAAGTCATCTGAGATTTGGTACAAAATTCAGCCTGCCCTATTCTTATGAGACGATTATTCAGATACACGTTCAGTAAAGTTTTATTGATTTTTACATTTTAAACTTCTCCTAAAGCCACAGTTCACAGAAGTTATTCCACATAAATCTTATAGTTTAAAAAAGGATCAAATATCAGCTGTACCTCATTTAGGTTTAAGCAAAGCATTTTTACCTCACATGGTAAAAATTTGTTTCAGTATCTGTTTAGCTGCCGGTAAGCACAAACTTCATTCCTTGCAGCAGCTGACATGTCACAGCCGCTGGGTGCTTGAGCCCTGAGAGTTGCTGCCACATGCTTTTCAGTCTTCCTACCCAGTCTTCAAACTTTGCTGATCACTTTTTAGACTTTACGTGTAGCCTAGTGAATCAGGAGCCAGAAACAAAGAGAGTAAGTTCTACATCCCTTTCTCTCTCACAAGAGCATATCACACATACATTTAGCTCAAAAAAACATGATTAGAAACTCCAGCCTTCAATTGTTTCTCTAATATTGCTGGCCATCCCAGTGTTCCAGTTTTTGGTTTACATAAGTCTTCATGATTTCGTTGATCTTTATTTCCCTTTCCTCAGCTTCTGACTATTTTGCCCAGAATAAGTAACTTCCTTGCACTTTCCAGACAACATGGGTTTCAACTTCTAATTAAATAACCATTTTCCCAATTCAACATCCAGAGCTCACTGGAGCTGTTCTGTTCTGTTGAACTCAGAACTGTGACCTCTCAGAAAATGTGAAAAGTTATTTTGACACTTAATCTATCCCCAGGGGCTAAAACTTTGCTGTAAGTAAAAGCAGTACTTACTGAAGCAAACCCGAGCCAATACGGTTGCCCGTTTCTTATACAGTACTCTGCCAATAGTCAAACCACCTTACATGCTAATATACTGCTTTTCCCCATCGATCTGAAGTCAGCGAGTGCACTGGGTACAGTTACTCTGAACAACACCACACACACGGAAGGTTCATTACAAGATAGGGAGAAACAGCACCTGAGCATCAGGTGAAAAGATTATCTCAGAAATCCAGGGTTTGCCAAATCGCACTGCACTACTTCCCTTCGCACCCTAAAACTGCACTGTACTGCCAAAATTGCTTTTGCAAGGCTGAGAGATTATAAACTCATATACATTTGGTGCAGACTGATTTTACCGAAAAGATGCTCAGAAAAATAAAGTCACATGAGATTTACTTTACAACACATTTATGCCTCCACCAGCATAATCTCTTCTTTCAAAACGGGCAGTTTTACATTAGTAAGTGCTCTGAAAATTCTATTTGAAGTATGCAAGTGCTAATAAACATGCCCTTTGTTTACAGCAGGAAACCAAGAGTTAGTCACATTTAACTTTGTCTTACAGACTGCCTGTAACTCCACTGAAACTGAAAGACTTGATGAAGAAAATTTTATTTAACAACTGCAAGGGTAATTTCTGAAAATATACCTACTGAGAATACAATTAAGAGACCTGTGTCTCAGTTGTTTTGTGTTTGGGTTGGGGGTTTTTTTTAATCTGTTATTAAGTGCTAATGCACTCTATTGATTTTGCCTTCCAGGTTTATTCCGGATTCGGAGGACAATGATCCAAAAGTAATACAAGCACTCATTTAAATACTTCATTTGTGTGCCAGATCCCCAAGTAAAGATTTTGTTTTAAAAGTTGTGAAAGTCAGCTGTGCAAATCCTCTCCGTCAGAAGGCCGAGGGAAGAAAAACATGAAGCTGAGATGTTTTCAGAGACAAAGATGTGATTAATTCTGGCATGATGCAAGAAAAACTAAGCAAAACCAAAAAGTCACATGTGATTACTCATTTATTTCCTACAAAACTTCAAAATTCAATTGCTTAGAAAGGTTCCCAAGTCCAGACAGGGCTGTGAAGACTGGGAGCAGCATGAGTTCAGGCCCAGCAAGTGCTGTAAGAGACATTAACAGAGATTTTTGAGGACTTACAGCAGTCAAACACTCCTTCCTTTTAAATAGGGATAATACTAACTAATCCAAAAACGCTGAGAAAAAATGTATGTTTGACAAGGGGTGACAGTATGACACCAGAAGAATGTCATTCAATAGTAATTGTTTCTAAAATTCAGGGCACCATCTAAACGATACAACACACACACAAACACAAGTTTGCAACTGCCCCAGTCAACGTCTGCTTAAGAGGCTTTAAGCACCAAAAGCCTTCTAAATATAATTTCCTAATGGAATGCCTAATTTACAGTCTTCAAATTCTTTAAAAAACAGATTTTGTTTGAAGACAAAAGACATTAGAGTATCAACAGCCCTATCTTTTCCTGCCAACTGAGGGGAACCTTAAATCTTTTTAATTAAAAATGTCCAGAAATTAGAATAAAACAAGCTGATTTTGTGTCTTAACAAAATAGTTTTTAAGTTAAATTAGTTTATTTTGGTCAGCTCTATATTGAACCAATAATCCTTGTTGGCTGAGCCATTTATTTTTATAAGATTTGTTTTACAGTTCAGCCTCCAAACTAACCATCAATTAAATTTCAGACCTCAGACTTTTTGGTTTAGTACCTCACTACAACTCCCACAGCTCTCCAGGATTAAGACATCTAGAAGCCAAAGATTAATTACTTCTTGAAAACCTCACCCGTCTAACTGTACGTTGGACTCTTTCTTTTGGCTCTGACTTCAGTATTTTTGGAAGCAGCACATTCTACAATAAATGAAGAGAGTAAGAACAGAGAAACATATACAACCCAGAGGCATAAGGAAGTGACGTTGATGCACCAAACAGGAACAGAAACAATTCCCCCTCATTCTTAAAACCCAGCAATCCTCTTATCCAAAACAGACAATGCTCATTATACCATACGTAAGCACTGTCAGCATTCATAAAAACACAGATACTACATCCTAAACACATATATTACACACACTCCTATGAAACTCAAACCAACATCGCCATCACACAGGCTGGGATAAAGCACCCTGCCTACTGCAAAAACAAAACTAAGTGGAAAGGGCTGTGTGACGGTTTCACATGCAATTTTGCTTTCTGAAGTCAACAGGCTCCACTATGCAGAACACCAGGTGTTCATCTAACAAATAATTAACCTTAAGATAGATCCATACACACACAGAATTAGATGAGCAAAACCGTGTGTGCTGTACACAGATTAAAGAAACAGAAAACAGCCTTGCTCTCTTCCACTCTTCAGTACAAAGCATCACTTACTGTACACGTACCCACGGAGTCGGTTCTGATGAATTATGGCATTAAGGTCAGTTAAGTCAACAGAAGAGTCCAGTGACAGGAGAGTCTGAATATCCATAAGTACAAATTCATTTCCTACCCTTTCTAAATAAACCTGGTGTTGCAGTACACCTTTATATTAATCCAGCAGATCCTGCACTGACAACGACTGAAATCATGAACTGGACTGACAGACCAGAGCTGCTGTACCATTTCCTAAGTCTTCAGATTGATCGCGGTGCATTTGTACTCCCACTACAAGGCTCCTGATGCGGATAAACATGTGAAACCTGACTGTGAGGCAACGTGGACCTCACACGCATCAGCTACATCGTCCATTCAAAATGAAGTTCCACAATTACTAATAAATGAACACAGATAGAAACTTGCTCCAGAGAGCTCCCATTTCTGGCTGAAGTGGAATGATTTTGAGATCTGGTCACCAGCACCGGGCCCCAGAGCTCTCCCAGCTCAGCAATTACTGTATTCCCACAGACAGAAACTGCTTTTAACCTTCACTTGGAGAGTCCGTTTGCTGAACCTGTGGCAGCTGCAGCTCTGAGTTGCAATAAAACTGCATGGAGCAGGAGCATCAGTCACCTCCTTCCTAGATATATTCACAAAAGCTGGAAACAAAGATTGTTCACACATCAGTGAGCAGGATGTTGTTAAGTGTATTGCTTCAACCCATTAGCAGGGCAGTCACTTTAGTGTTCGCTTTAATTATTAAGGCAAGAATCAGTCCGTGCTAAAAACACGATGCCTGTCCATTTGTGGGACCTTTTACATATTTTCCAAAACCTATTCTTCCCCATAGCTTGTACCATTCATGCATCTAGAAAAATGCTTTATGAGTTTTAATTTGGAATCTATAATAATGTTCAAACAAGACACGCTGACTGTCATTTATCAATTCACATTTATCACAGCAAATCCTAACGCAGCTGCGTTTCAGATAGAGAGCATTTCCACGGATGAGATGGGAGGCAGCAATTTCAACGAAATAGAATCATTGAGCGTCACCATCGAGCTCTATGTATGATCTGAGAATGCAGTTAGAGTGATGGCAACAGACAACAGGTCTGAACTATGGAACTGAAGTTAGTCAAACCCTTTTCAAATGTGCTGATGGACAAAAAAGACCCAGCCTGCACACCAGATTCAGAAATGAACAGTGCAGCTGCGCTCAGTAAAGCACTAAATGAACTGCAAAGCCCCGTGAGCGAGCTCAAGGGCTTGTGTACAGACACCTCACACAGCTGCACGGGGCTGCTGAAACAGCGTCCTTCAAACTAAGAAACGGGAATTCTACCTGGCAGGGAGCCCCCAGCAGAACCTGCCGTGCTTGGCGATGCCCTGGAACACAACAGCACGGGTCAGACCAGCCCTGATGTCTCAGGACAGGGAATTCCCGGGGAGCCCCCCGCCCTCCGCGCAGTCCTGCCCCCGAGGCAGCTGAGGGAGGGCTCTGCAGCCCAGCACAGAGTGCAGCCCGGTCTGCAGCCGCGGAGGGGTCACAGCAACATCTGGAGGGGCTGCAGCCTCCACCCTAAGGGATCCACCTCCTCAGCTGGGGCACCCGCTGGAAATTCCTGCGGCTGCCACGCTGCTGCCCGGACATGCTGCTTTCCACGGAGAAAGCTCATCACTCACCAGCGGTGTACCGCAGTAATGCTCAAAACGGAAAGGAAGGGGATTGCAGGCCGCATCCAGCGGTGTGAATCTGTTCCTTGTTTTCACCACTGAAATACATTCATCGGTTTTCTTGATTTTTTTTCCCCTTTAAAGTATTTCTTAAGGGTAGGAACAGAACACAACATTGATTTTCCTTTTTGTTTGCTGTCAGGCCTGCCAAATCCCCCAGCCAACAGCGGGAGACACTTCAACCCCTCCTGCCCCCCAGATGGGCTCTGGCCTCCTCTCCCACCCAGGGGCCTCACCCCCCCCCCCCCCTTTCCTGGGGGCACGGGTGCTACCTGGGCATAGAATAAATCACATCACAGAACTGAAATAGTTATTAAAAACACCCCACATCCTCACCACCACCAAAACAGAAACAAACCAAATAAAAACAACAACAAAAAAGCCACCACAAAAAATAAACTCAATTTTTTTTCTCCTGTTTTCTTCCCTCCTTCCCCACCTTTCACTGCACTTAGATAACAGATGCATTTGATGAATCCCGTGCTGGCTCTGGGTCTAAAGCACAAGTGAAGGCCATTTTTCTCGAGGGCCATTTGACAAAGTTGCAGGGGAAAAAAAAAACATGTTCTTGCCAACCTTTGTCCCGCTCTCCCCACCCCCACCGCCCCCCCCCAAGCTCCCCTCGGCCCGTGCTGAGGATGGGAGGAGAATTACACAAGACAGAGCTCTCAAACAGAATGTCTGGAAGCTTTTATCACATTACTGCTGGAAGTCTGGCAAAAACGCTCCAAAACTGCAGGAAAATATCCTGAGGATCCATCTTCCTCTTCCTGTTCTACGAGCACAGCTGTAATAAAATTTCCCTGCACTTTTACAGAATCTTTAAGGATAATCAGTAGATGCATGTTTCCACTTACTCTTTTGAATACTTATTTTCAGAATATTTTCGGTAAGTCAGAACAACAGAACCAAAACAAGGCCAGTTCCGAGCCCTATGACCACTTCTTCAATGCTTTGTCTTTCTTTTTTTGCCATGTTTTACAAAATCAGGTTCTTCTTATTCTAGATCTATGCTTTTAGGATTCTACTGCAATTGCTTGGAAGAAAAAAAAAAGCTACAAAAATTCTACCACATTCTTTTCTTTCTTAAAAATGCTCCCATATTCAAAGGTATTTTGTTGACAAGGAGTTTGATAAGAAGTAACAACACAGGTCTCCCAGCAGTCATCACCTAACATGCATGAGAAAAGTCCCTGAGCCAAGGTGCTCTGTTCAGCAGGTACTGAGAGCAGATGCCAGCAGAGATGACAAACCCCACAGGCTCACCTCCACCCACAGAGACAAAGCAGGAGCATCAGCCCATTTTACACAGGTGGTGCCAGCCTCAAGCTGCTGTTGATGAGACTTTAACCCACTGGATATCCCCCAGCCCCACAGCCCAGCCCCACGGCCGGCTGACGGCAGCGCTGGCCGGGCTCTGGCCGCGCGGCAGCTCACGGTCAGCGTGCGGATCCCACCGACATCTGCCTTTCCCTCATTCTTACCTTGAGAAGCCAAGAACCTGCGAAAATGCACTTGAGGAAAAGGCAACTTACAGACACAGCTCTAAACTGAATGACTGTGGGAAAAGTAACTCGGAAATAGATTCCAATGAGGGGATTACAAACCCCTCTCCGCTGCATTCCGAGCGCTCTCCATCTCAACCCCGGCTGCTGCGCTTGCAGCGGTGATGTGACACTCCCCTGCAGGGACGGGCAGGTGCCCTCGGTACAGACATTCACACCAGGGTAATTCAGGCTCCATCAAACCCAGGCCCTGCTCTGCGAAGGCCCGGCCGGTGCTGCACAGAGAAGGGCTCGTGGGAAGGGGCCGCATCTCCCGGCTTGTCCCTGCGGCACAGGGCAGAGCCTCACACACCGTGCTCACACGGCCTCAGAGAGATTTTAAACCTTCCACCGGGGAGCAAACACCCGTTAAACAACTCCGAACAACGGGCTAAGCTGAACACACACTACTAGGGTATGGTCACCCAATTAGACTTAATTAAATATGCCACTCATTGACTTCTTCTGTAAGCAATATCTGTACCGGTACATACTAACAGAAAACAGAGCATTCCAAATTCTTACTGACAGACAGTCTACAATGAAATGAAAACACTACGCCGTCTTACAAATTGCAGGACTCTTATTAAAAAAAGGCCTCACTAAAAAAAAAAAGTAAATTTTTCAAAACTCTACTATCTCCAAACAAAAGCAGAAAAAAAACACTTGCACACTTTTCACCCTCCCTGCCAGCCCATGCTTTCTGCTTTTAGAGTTGCCAGACAGAATCAGTGAGACCCAAGTAATTTTGCAATGCACTTTTTTCCCTGGTTTTCTTCTAAATTTCCCAAGTATCTCTAGCACGTTTTTAATATTTCTGAGCAAATATATCTATACTGAGGGCAACGAGCTGCACATACAACTGCTTGAATTTCACACTTGCAAATGCAAGTGTCTGCGGATGAGTGAGCACAGGGGACTGTCGCTCCCTGGTCTGTCTCCACAGACTGGCATAACATCAGGAGCGTCTGTACAATTGAATCTTACTGGACTGACTAGTTTTGCGAATAATGAGCAAAAAAGAAAACTCCACAGATGTGGGATGAACCTCTTCATTTAAGCATACTCAAAATAATGCATTTCAAAGGCAAAATAGGATTATTTGCAGAAAATACCTGTTCCCAAGAAAATACTAGTTTTAAATCTGAAGACAGAAAGGACTGCTAATCTGAGTTCACTTATATTAAAAACATATTAATTTTTCATTTCATCCTAACATAATTGGTTTCCAAATAACAGATGAAAATATCCTTAAAACTGTTTGTCAAAAAAAATAAACAGATTCCATCAAAGTGTTCTGCAAAGCCATCACTGCAACCCAACCCCACAGCCTGTTTCATCATCCGATCCAGCAGACTGTGGCCCCAGGTGATTTCAGAGACTTGTGTAACATGCTGTCCGGAACGAACCCGGTGTTGGCAGTGTCACAACGGGTACTGGCAGATCAAACAGCTTGCCCACTGGTTTAACAGTCTCCCACCGATGGCTGGTTCTGTACCGAGTCCGTTCAGCACAGACACGCTCGTGTCTCCCCAGCTGACGCAGACGGTTCCCGTGACACTCCGCACTCTGAGCGGGAGCTTTCCAGCAGGAGCATCGCCGTTTGTCGGCACAATGCGAGGAGCTCTGCTGTCTCAGAGCAGACACACGCACACGGTGAGATCCAGGAGAACCTGTCCCTGCCCCACACGCCGAGCGCTCCGTGCCCGGCGTTCCCAGGTCACCAGCAACCCAGCTCAGGGCGTTTGTGCCCGTCCCAAGGGCTGCTCTGCGGGCGCAGGAAGCGCTGCCCAGAAAGGTGCCAGCTCCAGCCCAGCCGTGAGCGGCTCCGGCAGAGCCTGTGCGGAGCCGGGGGGCACAGAGGCCTCACTGAGCACCCACGGCCCGGCCAGGCCCCGCGCCCCGGCCGGGGGCTGCTGCCAGCTCCAGGGACACTGGAGGTCGCGGTCATGCTCCCCCTGAGCTCTCGGGCCCTTTCTCAGGGCCACACACCTCGGATTGTGGGTGTCAGGTATCTCACCGGTCGGAAGGAAGCAAAATCTAACGGCAGGGCCCGTGCAGGCTATAGGTAGCTCAATGCTGAACTGGGCAGTGGCTTTCTTGGCTTGGATTCTTTCGTTTTGCAGATTTGTGCTTCTGACAGTGAGACCGCTCCTAAGATCAGTCAGTCAGACACTGTTTTTATCTCCAGCTGTATGTAGGTGTTATCCTCCAGAGGGATGAAGCCTTGAAAGCCCACGGAGCTCACTAGCTTAGCATCAAGGAAATTACTCTAAGAATATTTTACTTAGGTTTGCCTCTGCTGCAAACCCAAATAGTCCCAGGTGCGGGAGAGCTGAGCACGCACACGACCAATGGGATCAAGCAATGCCCGTTTATTACAACTCAGAAAGCCCTTTTATAACGTTCCCCCGCACACGTGAGTAACATGCAGTACAAGTCCTCCAGACTGGACAGGTAACTTAGCCCGCGCTTTAAACCTTCTTATGATTGGATAAAAGGTGCCACATCAGCCTTGCCAGGCTGCCTGCCCTGTGGAACTTCCTCTTCCGTCCCAACCCCTGCCGGGGGTTGTTTGTCTCGTCGAGTTTCTCCCCCCTCATTCAGGGTCACGTCCTTATCGCATTCTTGCTCGGCTGAGGCTCTTATTGGTCTTGTTCTCACGCAGGATTGCTCACATGGCCATTCTCTCGCAGAAAGCCCTCTAGAATCCCAACATATCCCTCTTTTTGTTTTTGAGCAATCCGAATTTCTTGCAGGCCCTTTTGTACCAAATGTCTAACACAGGAAACTAAGCATGGTAAAATAACAGCAAGCATGATAACTACAAGAATTACCACAATTCCCCTTTATAACAACTCTTTCAATCATCCTGTCATTCCCAATGAACCAAACCATTCTGATAAGGGTGATGTTACAACAGTTAACTTCTTCATGTTATCTTTCAGTTTTCTCAGATTCTTACAGATACCGAATGGTCAGATAAATTCATACAGCACATTCCTTCAAACTCTTCACACCCATGCCCTCGTGCTAAAAGCAGAAAATCAATGGCAGCCCAGTCTTGAAGTACAGCATGTCTAAGACTCTTGACATCCATAGCCAAATCACCTATTACATTTGATGTCAAGTTCATTTGTTTAGCAGTCCAACATGCAAGGCGACTGACTAGTTGTAATGCCTTTTTGGTCCCAACTGGAGACACTTGCCAAAAAGAGGCTGTGGTGTCCATGCGCCATTCTCCTGCTAAGCAAACATCTTGTTTTCAACAGTTCAGCTTTCTTATCTTCTTGCTACGCACGCAGTTTCTCAGCCCCTTGGCTTTGCAGGTGTTCTTCACACCAGCTACAGGCTGTTGTTACAGTGAGGCCACTCGGTCTGGATCGCTCATAACATGTCCGTTGTTTTCTAACCATTCCACGAATCCCTCTTTTTGTTTTTGAGCGATCTAGACCCCTTTTATTGTTCGGTCCATCGTTTTCATAAAACACTTCCACACACAGTTTAATACCATTAAAAGATTACAATGACAATCAAAACTGTTATTCAATATAAAACCAAATCATTTAACCATCTAGTATTGGTAACCTTTTAGCCGAATCATTATTAAATACTCTTCCTTCTTCAAGATGTAAACTCATCGTGTAAGCATCACTACAAAACCAAGTGTCATTTACCGGTACTGCTGAAGGAGTCACGTTTTGCTATCCTAGCTAGACTGTCTGATTATACCAACCATGTGTCAGAGCTGTATAAGGCCGATGCCTCCCAGATCTCCCCTTTCTTTGTTTTGCTGCGGCACCTGCAAAACACAGCATACTTAGAATAGTTCCACAGAAGGTTAAAAGAATACAGCAGTTATAATTACTAGTTAAAAAGAGTAGGTTAATTTCATTACCTATGATAAAGGGATATGACTAAATGCTACAAAAAATAAACAGTAAGGAAAATACAGAGTAGCACACTTAATTAATAGGAGTACTAACATTCAGATCTGCAATTGCTAGAGAACCTTGGATGCAGCGAGAATTCAGAGTGCCCTTTCTCGCAAACTGGAAATCTTACGCGATGTGTCTATCCATAGGTGAGGCATCCAAAGTTGCTGCAAGCAGGTTCAGCCTCTAAATCAACAGGCTAAAATAACTGGCTTGCCTTTTTTTTTTTTTTTTTTTTTTTGGTGATCAGAAACATCTGATTTCATCCTCCTGTTGGGTTCCACCCAGAGCCTGGCCAGCACTCCAGGGGGAAAACCAAGGGAGTTTCTAATAAGGTTAAACACTTGAGTTCTTAATTCTTAATATTGCTAAACAAAGAAAGTTGAATACACATTCTTACAGTATTTTAGCCTCATTAATAACTACATTTCATCTAAACTACATCTTTCACTAGTGACTAGTAAGCCTATATATCTCATTAAGGAGTTGCAATTACTGTTAGCATTTTCTCTTAAAAAAATTGGCAACTGTAGTGTAGTTTGTTCTGTTGCAGTAGCAAACATTACCCAGACATTCTGCTTAAATTATCAGTCGAAGAGATCACAAACTGTCAGCACAGGGGCACCCACAGCACCCACAGCTGGATCCTGAGTGCTGGCTGCCTCTCACCCTCAGGTGTGGTTGCACACACCTTGTCAGTAATCACCAGGGACTGACCTGTGGAGACACAAGCATAACCTCTTCCCCAGGTTATTAAAGGAAATGGTCCTTCCCAGTTACCACTTTTTAAGTTTTTTGTTACCACTTGAGCTTTACTTTGGACTTCTTGTTGATCTGGTATCTGTGATGATAAATGACACAATATTGGTGGCACCTGTGAGACAGGTTTAAAAGGTTCATGACATATAATGCCTTATTTAGCCTTTCGTGAGGTGTAGATTGATACTGTGCATCTCCCCTTTTTTGTTGTTTTACAGATGCTTTAGCTTTAGTGAGAGTACATTTTTCTAGAAGTCAATCTTGGTTACTGCCTAAAATATTTAAGGTGTGCCTGCTGATCTAAATCCTGAGTAATTGTGGCTTCTTGGTATACTATTAGGGGGAACCGCAGTAAAGTAAGCAAGCTGAACAATTATTGATTCTTTTGTTACAGAACACAGGGGTTTAGGCCATAATTCTCATTTTCTTCTTCATAACCAACATCTACGACCCCTGGTAAAACGAACAACCCTGTAACCCTGTAAGGTTGTAGAAGATTTTTTGACAATATTTCCGTCAGGCAGATGGTTCAGAGGTGCACTCTCCCCGCAGAGCACGCACCTAAATTCAAGACAACAATTAACGCAGAACTACTGCCTCCCGTTAGAGGAGGTATTTTACCTGGAACACTGAGAACACTGAGCCCGAACAGACAGCAGCACCGATGACTCTCTGCAGCTGGGCTGCATCTCATACACAAACAATCCCACAACCACACCAAGAAGTTTCCCACACTCCTTACTGACACCACATAAAATGACAAACATTACAAATGCGAAGACTCCATTAAGAACATATAAAGCCAGTGCTGCATGACGGCGTCAGCACCTGCTCTGTGAAAACTTGTTGCTTTCGTCGGGGGTTGGGGGGGTGGGTGCGGTCCGAGCGCGGTGCCGGGCTGGGCCGCAGGCGGTCACTCCGCGGCGGGGGGGCTCGGGGGGGCCCCGGGCCGCCGCCGCCAACTCCATACTGCGCCCCGACCGCTGCTGGACCCCGCGGACTCCTCCGATGCCGCCTCATTCTCCTTCCTGAGGGCATCAGGTGCCCTTCGGGTGTTCTCAGCTCCCGGCCGCGCAGCTCTCGGTTTCGCCCCTGCTGCCCTTCGAGGACCCGGCGGCGCGACCGGCAAAGTAAACAGTTTCGGGGTTTTTTTGAGCTAACGAGGAGAGCCGCTAGGGGCGCAGGCATCGGAGGCGGATTGTCAGAAGGAAATGCTACTCTGATCGCTGTAAAAGCAGAAGCATCCGCAGCACGCTCGCTGCTCAGCTCTTGCAAAGTCTCACGGGTTTGTTTCTAGAGTGTGCTATAGCTGCTCACTTCTTTTGATCTTCCTCCATCACTGATCGAATCCCAAAGCTGCTTCCCTATAGATTCCCAAGTAGATATAAGTCTCTTTTCTTGGCTCCACCTTAAACTATCTAGAGTGAACTTATATTTCTTCCCCCTCATAGAGAGGACACACTGGAGGAGTTTCACCACTGCCTGTTCGTCCTTGGCAAGGTAGCCCCATTCCTCCCCGGCCGCCGCCTCTCGCGGATCTGTTATCTTCAAACTGTCTATCTCTCCCTTTTAAGTTACAGCGCGCTGATTCTCACCTTCAGACACCGGGGCAGTGTCTGGGTATGTCGACTGGCTTTCTCCCCCTCAGACTGCACTCCGACGAGTCCTCCTTAGTGAAGACTTTGTGCCAATCCTGAGGCCCCCACCCAGGGACGCCACTCGCGGGAGAGCTGAGCACGCACACGACCAATGGGATCAAGCAATGCCCGTTTATTGTAACTAAGAAAGCCCTTTTATAACGTTCTCCCGCACACGTGAGTAACATGCAGTACAAGTCCTCAAGACTGGACAGTTAACTTAGCCCGCGCTTTAAACCTTCTTATGATTGGATAAAAGGTGCCACATCAGCCTTGCCAGGCTGCCTGCCCTGTGGAACCTCCTCTTCCGTCCCAACCCCTGCCGGGGGTTGTTTGTCTCGTCGAGTTTCTCCCCCCTCATTCGGGGTCACATCCTTATCGCATTCTTGCTCGGCTGAGGCTCTTATTGGTCTTGTTCTCACGCAGGATTGCTCACATGGCCATTCTCTCGCAGAAAGCCCTCTAGAATCCCAACACCCAGGAAAGAGTTACAGTTCATTAAAATATTTTCTCTTTTATGTCCTTTCTGACAAGCCACAGTTGTCAGCTGAATGTACCACTCTGTGATTTATATGTTTGATTTTATTTTCATTATGGGATTATAAAGAGATATAAATCCAAGCAGACTACACAGACACTTTCTCATTTAATACTGTTGTCCAACACCAGCCAAAGTGTCTCTGGCCATTCTGCTGCTCTCCATGGCACACTTCCGCATGAAAACACCTGCTGTGTGACCAGATCACTAAGAATATGCTACTGCAAGGAACAGAGCAGCAGAGAGTATAAACACTGTCAGCACGGGGCTGATCTTTAACATTTCTTAGTTCACATGAAAATCACTGAAGCAAGAGGTCCAGGAATGTGTTTTTACATTTCAGTACATTTGGTTCCAGGTCAGTGAGCAGCTCTTGTCCCCGCGGGATAACTGAACCAGGATGCACGGACTGAGCTGGAGTCACCCCGTGACCTCCCGCAGCCACCGCCGGGTCCTTCCCGGCCGGGCCAGCTGGACGCTGCCGCCCCGCTCCCATCGCCCCCCGGCAGGCTGCGCGCCCCTGGCCAGGAACCTGCCCCTGGGACTGCAGGAAACCCCCAACAAGCCCAGACAAACTGTTAGCAAGTGCCTGACACTGAGGCAAAAAAATCTTCTGGTTTGTTTTGGGGTTTTTTTCTAACAGCAAAACCCAACCCAACATGCCCCCCTTTAAATTGGAAATTACAGACAGACTGAAAACCAGATGATGATGAATAGAGGTGGGAACCTTTAAGGAAGAGAACCACTGGCCTGACCCAACTGAGAATTTTGCCAAGGATTAACTTCAAGCACACAAAGTGATCCTACACAGCTCAACAGAACTACCAAAAAATCTGCTTCACTGTCAGGCAGGGAGAAAGCCTGGCGGCTTGCAATCATTCCTGACATGGAGTGCCAGTTCTGCTGGGCAGCGATGGAGATCCAAAAGCAGGACTTCTCCCCCCCACTGTAAATGGCACCATTTTAATGGCTTAGTAAGTCAGACAAACCAAACACCTGTACACACATCCTTAAAACCCACACACTAGAGAAGCGTTACTGAAGTCAGGCAACTAGTTATTTTATATAAAAACAAAAGCATGTGCATAATCTTTTCAAAAAGTGTCTCTGACCATTACTCCCTCTCAATTGCAAACATCCAAAACTGAAATACCCGCGTCATGGACGACTTTAAGACTATTTTTGTGGAGACACAATCACATATTTGTTACAACCGACAAGGTTCTTTTTGCCCCCTTGTCATAATAAATATTTTCAAGCATGTAGCACAACAGTGTGTTTCATGATCCCATCTGGAATGAGATGTTCAAAGTCATCTGCAGCTGGTTCCTGTCAATGACGTTACACTGAGAAATCCTGACAGCACCATTACACAGTAATTGCAAGACTTGCTGATGGTCACCAGTGTTTTATGGAAACGTTTTTCTAAAATGAAAAGGAAAGACTTAGTGTCATAATACTGATTTTTGGGTGGTTTTCCACCATAAAATGCAAATATATATATAATTAAGTTGGTTAGAGGAGTTCCACCATATCTGACTTAAGATTATATTATGAATCCAGCCTCCCTAAGATCCTTCTGTGAAGAACAGTGGGCTCCATCAGGGAGCAATTCAGGGCAGGAATCCAATGTAGATGTTCTGAACTGCTTTACAGAGAAGCCTCTCTGTCTGCCTCTATGTCGACCATAGAGGAAAAATAGGCTTCTAACACAAGAAACCCAGTTCTGTGACTGAAGTTAGAGAACGTGGATGCTCCTTCCCCTCAGAAAGGCACATCTCTAAAATCAAAACACATTCTGAAATACGACTACTTATCCCTTTACTGGTGAAACTGAAGACACATGTTGGAAAGCTGCGCCTCTACATCACACCTCACCTTCCCTGAGGAAGAAACCAACCGGTGTCAGCAGGCGGCATCCCCCTCCTGATAACCAGTACCAGCGGGACCCGCCACCACGGCGGGTACCCAGCTCTGCCTGTGACACCGAGTAACTCACAGCACCAGTGCACTCCTCACTTGGGAGCCAGGATGGCAGCGGTCACACCAAACCCCGCTTTCTCCTCCAAGCATGTAACCCACAACAAGTTCTCTACTACAGACACGCGTCTCTCACCAGTAACAGCAGCAGAAATGCCATTCTCACCCACCCTCACTCAGCAGCAGGGGCCGCTCTCACTCGGCAGCGGCGGCAGCTCTCACTCGGCAGCAGCAGCGGCAGCTCTCACTCAGCAGCAGCGGCAGCTCTCACTCAGGCAGCGGCGGCAGCTCTCACTCAGGCAGCGGCGGCAGCTCTCACTCGGCAGCAGCAGCGGCAGCTCTCACTCGGCAGCGGCAGCTCTCACTCGGCAGCAGCAGCGGCAGCTCTCACTCAGGCAGCGGCGGCAGCTCTCACTCAGCAGCAGCAGCGGCAGCTCTCACTCGGCAGCGGCAGCTCTCACTCGGCAGCAGCGGCGGCAGCTCTCACTCAGGCAGCGGCGGCAGCTCTCACTCAGCAGCAGCAGCGGCAGCTCTCACTCAGGCAGCAGCGGCAGCTCTCACTCGGCAGCGGCGGCAGCTCTCACTCGGCAGCAGCAGCGGCAGCTCTCACTCAGCAGCAGCAGCGGCAGCTCTCACTCGGCAGCGGCGGCAGCTCTCACTCAGCAGCAGCAGCTCTCAGTCAGGCAGCAGCGGCAGCTCTCACTCAGCAGCAGCAGCGGCAGCTCTCACTCGGCAGCAGCAGCGGCAGCTCTCACTCGGCAGCGGCGGCAGCTCTCACTCGGCAGCAGCAGCGGCAGCTCTCACTCGGCAGCGGCGGCAGCTCTCACTCGGCAGCAGCAGCGGCAGCTCTCACTTAGGCAGCAGCGGCAGCTCTCACTCGGCAGCGGCGGCAGCTCTCACTCGGCAGCGGCGGCAGCTCTCACTCAGCAGCAGCAGCGGCAGCTCTCACTCAGGCAGCAGCGGCAGCTCTCACTCGGCAGCAGCAGCGGCAGCTCTCACTCGGCAGCGGCGGCAGCTCTCACTCAGCAGCAGCAGCGGCAGCTCTCACTCGGCAGCGGCGGCAGCTCTCACTCAGGCAGCGGCGGCAGCTCTCACTCAGCAGCAGCAGCGGCAGCTCTCACTCGGCAGCAGCAGCGGCAGCTCTCACTCGGCAGCGGCGGCAGCTCTCACTCAGCAGCGGCGGCAGCTCTCACTCAGGCAGCAGCGGCAGCTCTCACTCGGCAGCAGCAGCGGCAGCTCTCACTCGGCAGCGGCGGCAGCTCTCACTCAGCAGCAGCAGCGGCAGCTCTCACTCAGCAGCAGCAGCGGCAGCTCTCACTCGGCAGCGGCGGCAGCTCTCACTCAGCAGCAGCAGCGGCAGCTCTCACTCGGCAGCGGCGGCAGCTCTCACTCGGCAGCAGCAGCGGCAGCTCTAACTCGGCAGCGGCGGCAGCTCTCACTCAGCAGCAGCAGCGGCAGCTCTCACTCAGCAGCAGCAGCGGCAGCTCTCACTCAGCAGCAGCAGCGGCAGCTCTCACTCGGCAGCGGCGGCAGCTCTCACTCAGCAGCAGCAGCGGCAGCTCTCACTCGGCAGCGGCGGCAGCTCTCACTCAGGCAGCAGCGGCAGCTCTCACTCGGCAGCAGCAGCGGCAGCTCTCACTCAGCAGCGGCGGCAGCTCTCACTCAGGCAGCGGCGGCAGCTCTCACTCAGGCAGCGGCGGCAGCTCTCACTCGGCAGCGGCGGCAGCTCTCACTCGGCAGCAGCAGCGGCAGCTCTCACTCAGCAGCGGCGGCAGCTCTCACTCGGCAGCGGCGGCAGCTCTCACTCGGCAGCGGCGGCAGCTCTCAGTCAGGCAGCAGCGGCAGCTCTCACTCAGCAGCAGCAGCGGCAGCTCTCAGTCAGGCAGCAGCGGCAGCTCTCACTCAGCAGCAGCAGCGGCAGCTCTCACTCGGCAGCAGCAGCGGCAGCTCTCACTCGGCAGCGGCGGCAGCTCTCACTCGGCAGCGGCGGCAGCTCTCACTCGGCAGCAGCAGCGGCAGCTCTCACTCGGCAGCGGCGGCAGCTCTCACTCGGCAGCAGCAGCGGCAGCTCTCACTCGGCAGCGGCGGCAGCTCTCACTCGGCAGCGGCGGCAGCTCTCACTCAGCAGCAGCAGCGGCAGCTCTCACTCGGCAGCAGCAGCGGCAGCTCTCACTCGCAGCGGAGGCAGCTCTCACTCGGCAGCAGCAGCGGCAGCTCTCACTCGGCAGCAGCAGCGGCAGCTCTCACTCAGGCAGCAGCAGCGGCAGCTCTCACTCAGGCAGCAGCGGCAGCTCTCACTCGGCAGCGGCGGCAGCTCTCACTCGGCAGCGGCGGCAGCTCTCACTCAGCAGCAGCAGCGGCAGCTCTCAGTCAGGCAGCAGCGGCAGCTCTCACTCAGCAGCAGCAGCGGCAGCTCTCACTCGGCAGCAGCAGCGGCAGCTCTCACTCGGCAGCGGCGGCAGCTCTCACTCGGCAGCGGCGGCAGCTCTCACTCGGCAGCGGCGGCAGCTCTCACTCGGCAGCAGCAGCGGCAGCTCTCACTCGGCAGCGGCGGCAGCTCTCACTCGGCAGCAGCAGCGGCAGCTCTCACTCGGCAGCGGCGGCAGCTCTCACTCGGCAGCGGCGGCAGCTCTCACTCGGCAGCGGCGGCAGCTCTCACTCAGCAGCAGCAGCGGCAGCTCTCACTCGGCAGCAGCAGCGGCAGCTCTCACTCGGCAGCAGCAGCGGCAGCTCTCACTCGGCAGCGGCGGCAGCTCTCACTCGGCAGCAGCAGCGGCAGCTCTAACTCGGCAGCGGCGGCAGCTCTCACTCGGCAGCAGCAGCGGCAGCTCTCACTCGGCAGCAGCAGCGGCAGCTCTCACTCGGCAGCAGCAGCGGCGGCAGCTCTCACTCAGCAGCGGCGGCAGCTCTCACTCAGGCAGCGGCGGCAGCTCTCACTCAGCAGCAGCAGCGGCAGCTCTCACTCAGGCAGCAGCGGCAGCTCTCACTCAGCAGCGGCGGCAGCTCTCACTCGGCAGCGGCGGCAGCTCTCACTCAGCAGCAGCAGCGGCAGCTCTCAGTCAGGCAGCAGCGGCAGCTCTCACTCAGCAGCAGCAGCGGCAGCTCTCACTCGGCAGCAGCAGCGGCAGCTCTCACTCGGCAGCGGCGGCAGCTCTCACTCGGCAGCGGCGGCAGCTCTCACTCGGCAGCGGCGGCAGCTCTCACTCGGCAGCAGCAGCGGCAGCTCTCACTCGGCAGCGGCGGCAGCTCTCACTCGGCAGCAGCAGCGGCAGCTCTCACTCGGCAGCGGCGGCAGCTCTCACTCGGCAGCGGCGGCAGCTCTCACTCGGCAGCGGCGGCAGCTCTCACTCAGCAGCAGCAGCGGCAGCTCTCACTCGGCAGCAGCAGCGGCAGCTCTCACTCGCAGCGGAGGCAGCTCTCACTCGGCAGCAGCAGCGGCAGCTCTCACTCGGCAGCGGCGGCAGCTCTCACTCGGCAGCAGCAGCGGCAGCTCTAACTCGGCAGCGGCGGCAGCTCTCACTCGGCAGCAGCAGCGGCAGCTCTCACTCGGCAGCAGCAGCGGCAGCTCTCACTCGGCAGCAGCAGCGGCGGCAGCTCTCACTCAGCAGCGGCGGCAGCTCTCACTCAGGCAGCGGCGGCAGCTCTCACTCAGCAGCAGCAGCGGCAGCTCTCACTCAGGCAGCAGCGGCAGCTCTCACTCGGCAGCGGCGGCAGCTCTCACTCGGCAGCGGCGGCAGCTCTCACTCAGCAGCAGCAGCGGCAGCTCTCACTCAGCAGCGGCGGCAGCTCTCACTCAGCAGCGGCGGCAGCTCTCACTCAGCAGCGGCGGCAGCTCTCACTCAGGCAGCGGCGGCAGCTCTCACTCAGCAGCGGCGGCAGCTCTCACTCAGCAGCAGCGGCAGCTCTCACTCAGGCAGCGGCGGCAGCTCTCACTCGGCAGCAGCAGCGGCAGCTCTCACTCAGCAGCGGCGGCAGCTCTCACTCAGCAGCAGCAGCGGCAGCTCTCACTCAGCAGCGGCGGCAGCTCTCACTCAGCAGCAGCGGCAGCTCTGGGTGGGACCCCGCAGCCTGCATTTAACCACACGGGAGATCAGGAAGGGGCATGGAGAAGACATCATTTCCAGGAGACTGTTCAACTACTCCCAAATTATTCTGCACCTGCAATGCCACACAGAGATGACTTTAGAAATCTGAGGAATGTGGCCCACCATATCTTGAGGGCAGCAGGAAATATTCCAGAAGCTTCCTGAAGCACGTCAGGGGATTAAACCCAGAAGATTCATCCATTTGGCCTTATTAAGCTTAGTTAGCATTAAGCTGACCACCTGACCTTCACCAACAAGAAAAATTTTAAAAATACACTAAAATGTGAAAAAAAGAAATCCATACTCACAATTTTGCCAAAATGTGACAAAATGTAATATAGCCCGTTGCATAACATTTGTAATTGTTACACACACACAGAGCAAAGTATTTTAAGCAAGGTTATTAAAATAAAACATTTCAATTAACAACTTTACAATTACCAAGTACAAGGAAATACAATTCCCTGGCGGAAAGCCGTACAGCTTCCTTTTGGAGGCTATTTTTGTGGAAATAACACACAAATAACTTCACGCCAATTTTCAAGCAACCGTTTTGCTTGATTTTTTAATTTTTTAATATTTTCTAAAGAAAAGCACAATAGCAGATACTTTAGGAGGAAAAGAAAAGGAAAGGGTTATCGTCTTACTTTGATTTCACCTGAGGCACAAGCTAGGCAAGATCTTCCAAACTCTTTTCTTGCCTCCCCTGCTGTAAATAGCATGTTTTACCAGAACAGATTCGGACCTAACCAGCGTTAGGCAGAGTTTTTACTCGCTGTACCCATCTTCTGGAAGCCTGTTCACTTTCCACAAGCGGCAGTTCCTTCCCGCTGAACTCGGATGTCCCCTGAGCCGCCCCAAGGCCGGCAGGCTTTCTTCCTGCAGGTGAACTCGGACAGCATTACAGTTTTCACTGTTCACAGTGCTCGGGGGCAGAACTGGCCTGGGGGAGGGAGGGAGGATTTCCAGACTGGCTGTGGCTCCTTCCCCAGGTCCCTCTGTCTCCTCCCGGGTGCCTTCAGCTACTGTGACCAACCCCACGGGTGTGATGGGGCGAGTGGGGCCATGTACCCACTTCACCCTCTCCTCCCGCCACGAGCTGGCCCTGCCCATCATACCTCCATCCTTTCCTCACCTTTCTCCTGCCTTTCCCTGCTGCTAGAAAGCAGACAAAACCGCCCTGGCCGGCAAAGTGAGTCGCGCCCAGTTTGAGGCAAGCATGGAGCGGCTGCGTGAGATGATCCAGGAGATGCTGAGCCGGGTGACGGGGCAGGAGCAGGGCTGGCACCAGGTCCAGCAGCAGCTCAGTGAAGAGATGGACTCCAAGGTGAGGGGTGGCACGTCCCAGCTGCGCAAAACTGGCGCCTTCGGGGCTTGGCAGCCTAAGGCAGCATCTCTCTGAGGATCCCCCCTCCTGGCTTTTCATGGGGAACACGATGTCCCACCCGGGGCAGTGGCTGAGGGTGTGTGTCTGTCCGTAGCTGGACCGCCTGGAGCTGGGCCCTTTCCGGCAGCAGCTGGAGGAGCACTGCAGGAGCATCCTGGAGCAGCTCGAGGAGAAGGCGCCGCTGACGGAGGCTGACCATGCATCTGGGATGAAGAAGTGATCGTGATGGGGGTGGCGGTGGCTTCTCCTCCCACCAGTAGTAGGTTCCTGAAGTTAAAGAAGGCACGAGGAGGGGGACCTGCAGGATGGAGCCCTCCCGAACCAAAACTGGGATGTGGGTGCAAAGGTTTTCTGGAGCAAGGGTGAGGGACGGCGACTCGTCCCCCTGGGCAGGGGTGTGACACGCGGCATCACAGAGCTGCGTTTTGACCTGCCCCCCTGGCAAGGTGCAGGGGGGTTATTAGCACCGACAAAGTGATGAAACCAGTGTGAGGGCTGGTTGGGATGACAGCTATGGGCGCCTGTGCCCTTCACCGCCCGTCCCTGCTCGCCCTGGGCGGCCACAGGCAGCTGCCAGGTTTCGGAGGTGGCCGCAGGGCCAAGGCGAGCCTGTCCCTGTCCTCGGGGCAGCTGTGACAAAACTCATCCCGAAAAATGTGGTAATCCTGCATCCCCCAGGCCCGGCATTTGCACCCCAGCAAGAGGTACAGCGACACCGCCATTTTGTCCTTGCCGGCACCCCCAGTTCCCACGTGGGTGCCCGTGGGAGTAGTTCCCATAATGGTGGTTTTTGGGTGCTCCCCTCAGTGGATTCTCCAGTGCCTAAGGTGAGGTGGAGATTTTTCCGAAGCAGGAGCCCACAACCAACCGCTGTCCCACATTGTACCCCCTTGATTTTGTAGCCAGCCGGTGGGTTGTGACCTTGTTGGGGGCGGGGGGGGGGTAAACCAGGCTCAAACCCCTGCGGTTCCACCCTCAAATACCATAACTCATTACAATAAAGTGCCCAGCACCTTGCTGCTGCCTGCCAGCTGCCTGCCTGTGTGCAGGCAGGGCTGAATCCCCCCCCAGGAACTCACCCAGCCTTTTTCTTCCCCCCCCCGCCCCAGGCAGGTGCTGGCCCATTTCCACTGCGTGTCCTGCGGCATGCTGGTGCCTGGCCCGTGAGTAGCGCCTGGCGATTTGGAGGAGAGATGGGTGCTGGTGGTGCCCCGCTGTGCCCGGCACGGGGGTTAGGGTGTCTGCCTGGGGGGTGCAGCCCTCCTGAGCCCCTCCCTGAGGGCAGCGGGATGCGAATGGGGTACAAGCCTGTGGGTTTTGGGGCACTGCCCCGAGCTGGGCTGGGTTGTGTGTCCCCTGTCACTCACCCACGGCTCCTGCCCTCCCCAGGCACATCGTGGCCATCCCGTACATGCCACCGCTGCCCCCCAACCTTGCCGGGCGCTCCCATACTGTCCCTGAGGTCGAGCAAACACCACAGCACAGCCACAGGTAGGAGACGTGGACACCCGGCCCCTGGGGTGCAGGTTGGCCCTGCCCTGGCGAGGGAGAGCTCTTCCCAGGGTGGGTGTGAAGGGATGCAGGGGGGGCCTGGGCAGGGCAGGGGAGTGCTGCAGAGGGGTCAGCTGTGCTTGTCCCAGGTCTGTGGGGTTTTACAGCCCTTCCTGCGCTGCCCTGTCTAGCCCAGGTCTGTGTCTCGGTGCTGAAGCCACATGTGATGAGTTTCAGCTTGTCTTCAGGCTTGGTGGGGGAGTCAGCTGCCTCCTGTGAAACAAGTCGCCGAAATTAAGCACTGCAGCTGGGACAGCCCAGCTCCTGCCTCCTGATGTCCCTGGCGTAGGGTGCAGGGACCTGCCGTGGCCATGACCAGCTTACCAGGGCCATGGGAAAGAGCAGATCCAGCATGGCTGAATGGGTGTGGGTCTCCTTCAGCAGTCGGAGGGGACCCGGGAGGGACATACCCCACTGGGGAGCACCCGCGGCCCCCTCCCCGGCGTAGTAGGGTGACGCACGGGGTGCCACAGTGCTGGGCACTCAGCATCCCTGTGCTCTGTCCCACAGGGTGCGGGCGGCTGAGTGTGGGTACCCCAGCCGTGCCACAGCGCTGCGGGGGCCGGCACACCCTCACCCACCCGCTGCAGCGCTGCCCGCGCCCCCAGCCCCTCCCGCCCGGCGCCCTGCGGCCGCTCCAGCCCCAAACCCTGCTCCCCATCAAGGTAGGGATGACGGACGTAGGGATACGGCGGGGCGAGCGCGGCTGGGAGGGTGATGCTGAGCATCTGGGGTGGGTGGGTGGGGAATGATGTGTGATTCATTTTCCTCAGGGAGAGCTGGGGGGGGTTGCCTGGGGATGCAGATTTGGGCGCTGTGTTTCAGCCAGCCCCCTCTCTCCTTCCCAGCATGACGAGATGGAGCTGTTGGGCCAGGATGGCCACATCTACAGGGGCTGGCCACATCTACAGGGGCCGGCGGGGCGGGCAGCTGCCTGTGCTCGTGGGCAAGGAGGGTACGGCTGGGCCACGCTCAAGGAGAGGATCCGGCGGGGGTGAAGGGGGCAGTGGCGTGGGCAGGGTGCCCAGTTTTCCCTCCACACATGTTCCCCCTGGCTCCCCCCAGCCCAGCTCCCTCTGCTCCTGTGCAGGTTTAACCCCTGCCGGGGTCGGAGAGCACGTTGCCGTTGCCACTCCCCCACCCGCGGCCGGTCGGGCTGGAAGTTAGGCACAGACCCGGGTAAAGTAACAAGGAGTTTAATACAACAGAGCGATAGAACAATCTGAACAGCAGCACTAACAGTGATAGTAACAAGAAACAGCAATAACAGTGAGCAAGATAAAGGATATACAGAGAAATACCGGTAGCTGGTTTACGGACAATGATTCCCGCCACCGAGCCCGCCAAAGAGCAAGGTGAAAAGGTTCTGCCCCTGGACCTGACGCCAGCATGGTGTGAATAACCCGGCTGGAGATCCCTTCCCCCTCTCTCTTTGCTGGGAAGCTTAACCCTATCCTAGCTGAACCAGGACAGCTCCCTCCTGCCAAACCTCCCCAGGGCCAAGCCCAAGCTGTCCCCGAGGCAGCGGGACACCAGGGACACCGGCCGCCTGCTCTCCCGGCCCCAGAGTGCTGTGTCCTCGCTCAGCCAGCCGGGTACAGCCCTGCCAGGGCACCGGGGTGGGGGGAGAGGACACCCTGCTGTGTCCCAGTGGGTGGGGGAAAGCAGGGTGGGATGGGGGTTTGGGGTGGGGTGGAAGGAGGATGGAGGGGGAGGACTGGGAGACGGGTCACCAGATCCCCATGTTGGAGCCAGAGCAAGGTGGGGGGATGTGGCAGGGTGGTCCTGGCCGCTCTGGGACAACAGCCTGTTTGCTTCAGGGTGGGGACCAGGACCCTGTTTCTGGGTGTCTCTGGCCGGGCAGGTGCGCACGGGTGGTGCCTGCCCCAGGGGCTGCAGGGGAGCTAACCCCTACCCCTCGCCCCCAGGCACCCCCGCCTCGCCAGAGACCAGGCCAGCCTCCTCCCACGGCCACCTCTCCCAGGCACGGGGGCTCCTCCCGCCCCTCCGGCCCTTGTGGGACAGATCCAGCACCCCGGAAGCCAGGCAGGACTGGGGGTCCCCGGCCGAACCCCCACCACCTCGGCCACCGAGCAGGCGAGCAAGCATCTCCGGCCAGCAGCAATAAAGGGCGATGGGCAGCCAAGCACCTGCGTGGCCTGAGTGGGGTGGCCCTGGGCCGGGATCTTCCCTTCATGCATAAGGAGGGGTCGCAGCATCCCTTGTCCTGCAGCCACAGGAGGCCAGAGGAGCTGAAACCAGCCCCTGTCCAACCCCCATCCCGGCGACTGTGCCACACTCCCCCTGACACCCCCTGGCCTCCATGAACCCCTTTTTGGCCCTGATAGCCCCTGGCAGGGAGCTCGTGGCCCCCAAAAGGGTCTGGGGGAGCCCACACTAAAGCAGGAGGAGGATTACGCTCCGTTGCTGCTGAAGGTGGTGGGAGATGGGGACTGTGGTTGGATACGGTGACCACAGTGGGAGATGGGCGCCGCGGTGGGAAGGGTGGCAGCAGGACAGGGCTTCACGCCAAAAGCCAATCCCACCCCAAGCCCGCTGGTTTGCTATTCTTATCCTGCGGGATGAGCATCACTGAGCAGGTTTCCTTATCTGCCCATGGGTTGTCACCCCCTTGTCCCTCTTCCAATGCTGCCATTGATGGAAGGAGGAAGGCACTGACCCCACTGCTGCCGGGCTCGGGGCAGCTGATGATTCCCACCTCCGGAGTGAAGCACCATAACCCCTCTCTGCCCCCAGCCCTGGGGACACACATCCCCTCCTTTCTCTCCTGCCACCCCCATTGCTTGGGGCTACTTTTCCCCAGCCCCTTTCTGCCACCCCTCACCATCAGATGGGAGAAAGGCCCATGGCATGCTGAGACCTGGCATAAGTCATGTCACAAATGGAGAGGTACCGGGCAGGGAAACTGCAGTCCCTGGAAGCAACATGGTGGGGGAACCTGGGGGTGTCACAGCTGGGGACATATGGCTGTGTGGATGGGGGAGCCGGGGCTGTCCCAGCACAAAGTGTAAAGTGCCGGGGACAGCCCCAACTCCCCCATGCACACACGCAGTGACATGGCGGGGGGAGGACAGACACCAAGCGGGTGGCACCTCTCAGGTGAGTGGGAGGGTGGGAAACCCTGAGGGGAACCCCAGAGGCAGCCTGGGGGGACCCAGGCACCCGGGGAGCATCCCCTCACCCCGCCATGGTGTGTGCTGGGGGCTGCCCTGTGGAAAAACTGCTCCCCTACTTCTCCCTAAATTCGGGCGAGGAAGCACCCAGACCTCCCCCCAACAATGGCAGACCCCATCCCTGCCCACCCCACTGCAGTCTCCAGGCACCTGAGCCCCCCACCCCCGGCCGGGGATGTTTCCCCTGGGGGGTTTGGTTTTTCAGGGGAAAACTAGGTGCTAAATACCTGCTTTGGGTGCCCAGGTGGTTCCATCAGGATCTGGGATTCCCTCAGTGCCACCTCCAGTGGGATAACTGGGAGCACTCAGAGCAAACTGGTGGGCACTAGAGTAGAGCCAGCAAAGGACCATCCCGCACCCCAGGAGGGGGGGTCAGGCATTGATGGGCTTAAAAACGCATTTGCAGGATTTGGCCCAGCTGGGGCTGAGCCCTTTGCTGCGTGCACGTGTGTGTGTCTGTGTGTCCCCCATCTCAGCCCCTCTCCCACCCACTGTCCCATTCGCTGCCGCTGGGACCCCGCTGTGCCCTATAAACACCCCCCACCCCCCCACATGAGCACCCAGCCCCATGTCCCTTTTTGGGTGCTGCCTGCGCTGCTGGAGCAGGAGAGTAGCCCCCGCTGGGGCATTTTTTTTCCTTTTTTCTTCTGAGGTTGGGCCATGTTGGGGGTCTCCCCATTCCCTGGGGGATGATTTGCGGCTGTGCCTTGAGCCCCCCCCCCAGCCCTTGCTGCCATCTCCGGAGCTGCTGCATTCCCATTCTCGTTTTTTGGGGTTTTTTTACCCCAGTCGCTTGGTGTGTGTGCAGTGTGGCGATGGGGGAGGTGCCGTGTTCTTACTCAATTTTAATCCCGTTTGGATACTTCAGCACAAACCCGGAGCTGCTGTGTTGTTTGGAGCCGTTAGAAGGGGGGTGGAGGTCGGGGCCTGGGGCTGGGCAGCGCCTGGGCCCGGGGAGGGGGGGAAGGAGTTGGTGGCCAGCGAGCCCCCACCCATGTCCTCGGGCCGTGGGGGACACTGGAAAAAGATCATGCTCACCTCCCTCCCCCCAAGCAGGGTTTGCCTAAAGGCCTGGCAGCCCTCCTATGGCAGGGGTCCCTGCAGGGTTGAGGCCTGGGGGGCTCATCACATGGCTGGGTGATGGGGCTGGGGAGGGGGGTGGGTTGCAAACGGCAGTGTTTTGTGAGGGTGCAGGATGGGGGCTTGGCCACACCCCAGGACATGGGGGTCCTTGCTGTGCTCACATGGCCCCCCCCGTGGCTCCGGGGTCTCCCCTTCCCTCCGCCCCTCTTTGGGGAGGGCAGCGGTGGCGGTGCAGGCAGGGTGCGGGCAGGGTGCGGGCAGGGTGTGGGCAGGGTGCAGGCAGCACAAGGGACTTGGCGCAGCCTCCTGGGGGGGGGCCTGTCCCCACTGGTAATGCTGCGGCTTGGGGGGGTGCTCAAGCCCATTCTCAGTCCCAGGGATGTTCTCCCAGCAAAGAGAAAAGGCAGGGACAGCTGGTGTTAAATAAGTGATTTTTTTTAAAAATTATTTTTAAATTAATAAAAAACCTTCAACCTGTTGTTTTGTTGTTGTTTTTGGGTTTGGTTTTTTTTTTTTTTTAGCAAGATTGATTTGAAAACTAAAAAATCCTCCCTCCAGCTCCCCCCTCTCTGGGGAAGGGCCATGAATGGCAGTTGCAGGGACAGGGTGGGGGCATCACCTTGATAAATCCCCCTATGCCCTGGGGGTGCCAAGGGAGGGAGGATGGGGTTGGGGGGGGGTCCGGGGGGTTCTGTGTAAGAAGCCGGGGAAGAGAAGAGGCATGTTTGCTCTGGGTGCTGCAACAAGTGTCCAGGAAATCCAGAGCCAGGGATGGGGGGACCAGCGGCTCCATGCCCGTGGCCATGATCTGGGGTGCCAACAGTTGCCTCCATCCGTTTATTTTTTTATTTGCTCCCCCCCCCCCCCCCCGCCCTCTTCCTTCTCCTGCCCTGCTGCAGGGATGCTGGGATGGGGAGCCACAGGGAAACCCCCCCCCCCACCCAGCAGCCACCTCCGTGCTGCTGCTCCTTCTCTCTGGATTTATATACATTAGATATATTTATATATTATAGTTCTATATTTTTTAAAAAAATGGGGGGAGAAAAGACCAGCTAGTGACTCTTGCAGAGGCTCTCGTGTGCTGGTGCCCTCCCCGGCAGCGTGTGTCATCCCCCCCCACTTAGGCCAGGTAACTGTTCCAAAATGCTGGATGTTCCTCTTTGCTTCAGTGGTTAGATCAGCGCAGATTATCACCTCATGACGCGGGCATGCCCTTCACTGTGTCATTTCCATGCTGGAGTTTTTGTACTGCGTTCCCTGTATAAACCAGCACCTCTGGCAGGCGAGACATTTGGCTTATGGACAGCAAGTCCCGGGCCCATATCAGAGGCTGGTTGCTGTTTGGTTCAAGTCTGAAGACTGTGTTATGTCTGGACACTCTCGGTGCATCCTAGTTCATCTCTCTGTTACTTTTTATAGTGCTGCTGGAAGTTTTTCAGGATAAAGGACAAAGGCTGCTACACATGTAGTTTTTCTACGAACCATGTCAGTGCAAAAGTAGAGTCAGGATTTTTGTGATGGCTACTCACGGGCTCCTGTCAGCAGATGCCCCCCGTCTCATAGAGGAATCCTCCATCGATGAGGTGCATCTGCTTTCTGGGCTGCTGGGGAAGGGCTGGCTCTGGTAACTGGGTTGATTTAAGGCACCAAAACCCACAAACTGATGTTCTTCCCCTGCCTCGTAGCTCATCTCTGAAATGACTGGTTTCAGCAGATGCTTTCAGTTAGCTGGTTCTTCACTGGGAAAAAAAAAAAAAAAGCGTGTGTGATTAATACGTGTTCAGATCATGCTTCTCTGTGTATATTTTCTCCTTAATGCACAGATATTAGTCATCCCTGCCTGGACACTTCCCTTCCCACAGCTGAGTGCATGTGATCGCTTTCTCACTGCACAGACCTTCTACCCGCCCCTCTCCCCCAGCTGATGACGCGCTGTTGGATACCTGTTCCGATCCGATATCGGGGCGGGTTCTTAAACAATCCCGAGAGCGAGATTAAGACACAAACGAGGTCAGATGCTGAATAACCTTATGAACTTTATTTCTATAACAACTAATAAGAGCGATAGGACAGAGAGGAAAAGCAAGGAAAAGGTCGGAGTCCCTAAGCAAGAACATGGTAGAGGCGCAACTAATTACCGCCACCACGACTGGGGATCCGGCGATGTTCTGTCGGTCCGATGATGCTCCACATTCCTGGCTCCGAGTTGGTTCCCCTCTTCTAGTTGGTTCCCATCTTCTGGTTGGTTTCCCTCTCTCAAGGAGTACACAGTCTGTCTTTTTTATAGTCCCCGTCCCCCCAGTTTGTCCGCCCATTTCCACGGGGCTCATTGTTGTAGGTGCCACCCCGTGGTCCTCCGTGCGCGCATGCCCGTGTGTCCATGGTGGTCGTGCTGGCGAGGGGCCGATCTGTCTCGCCGCGGTTTCCCCTCCACCCGGCTCACGCGCTCACGCGTAGGCGCAGCTCGATAGATGACTGCTGACGTCCTTGTCTAGGGTGGATGTGGTTTTTGTCGGGGACTCTGTGTTTCCTTCAAGATGTGCTCCTTTATGCTGAGTCAGGAAGTGGTCGTCGTGGAGACAGCGATGTTGAGACATACTAAAAGTCCAAAAAGTTCCTTACATCGCCCCGTGGCTCAACATCGCTGTCTTCGTGATGGTGTGAAAGATAACAGTACAGAAAGAGGAGAGAGAAAAGCTAGAAAAGTGCGCAATACAACAACAAATTTTTTTTTTTTGATAAACATTTTTAAACACTGTTCTTAACAACAATAGACAAACATCTTTTAACACTATTTTTAACAATAAACATTTTTTAGTCTAACAAGTATGTATTTTTATCAATATTTTTAACAGTGAACATTTTTATCTAACAAACATATATTTTTAACAATACTTAAATATTTTTATCTAACAATTTTAACATATTGAAACCAATTAACATTATAAAACTAGAACATCTTATAAACTAATTTTAAGGCTCTGAATCCGCAGAGGGATGCAGCGACATTCTCCATGGAAAGCACTTACAGGGACAAAACAGAAGTATGACAATAATAAGCAAGATAATAGCCAGCAAGACAGAAAGGGCAACATGAATTAAAAGTAATGCTAAAAAGCAATCCATCGCAAACAAAAAATACCACAAAATGTTCAGGGCCCTGCAAGTGCACGTGGTCTGCTGCTCCGGTCTGCTAGAATCAGGATCAGTATGCGCAGAGGGAAAAAGGGCTTTCCTTATCCCAAAGCGCATGCGTCATCCGAGCCTGGAAAATTCTATTTTAAATTTAAACCAAAAGAAATAAACAATACTATTATTTCTAACATTATTAAAACTAATTAACTTTATAAAACAAAGACATCTTACAAACTAGACTCGAGATTCAAGAAGATCATCAAAAGAGCACAAAGGCAGTTGAGATTCGGGTAAAGCGGCGGAAGAACGTGATGGTTGGGGTTCAGGAACAGCGGCAGGAGAAGACGATTGAGGAGGAGATGCAGGGGAATCAGCAGAGGAATGCAGTGGTTGTTGCTTGGGTGAAGTGGTAGAGGAAGACGAAGATAGTTTACAAAAATCACATTTGCAACGGCAAAAAAGAAACATTAAATAACAAACAAGGCAATAGCCGATAAAACGAGGATTAAAGCTAATGCAGAAATGCAATCCATATCCATCGTTGCTATAGATTGTAAAAAATTATGGAGCTGCAAAATGGTGGTCTAGTTCGCCTGAGTTGGGGGTCTGTCTACGCAGCAAGAAAATGGATTTCCACGCCCCCAGCCCAGAGCGCATGTGTTGTTTAGGCCTACATAAGGTTTAAATGATTGATACAGCGGTAGACTTTGATTGGCAAACAGCACGAATCTGTTTTACACCATCAGGTGAGGCAGTAGATGTAAATTGCATGTTGGATACATGTTTGATTAACTGAACAAAGCAAGGAATGATACAGGACAAAAACACCAAGGCAGCAAATGCACATAACAGATAAAATAAAAGCTGTTTTACCCATGGTGCTCCGGGTAACCAAGACCATAAATCACCATTCCAGCCATTCCATGTTTGCGCAGGGACATGGGCCCGTTTCACTATGGATCGGCTGCTGAAATGACTCTGCAGGCACAGATGTGGCCAGAGGACTATAAGGAGGCTGGGGAGGGGCCGGGTGGCTGTGGGTGCTCTGGGGTCTCTGTGGGCTGGGCATCCTGCTATGTTGCTTCTGCTATTGCTTCAGGGCCGTCCCCTGCAGTTCCGTTCATCCCATGCATGCCAGACCAGCTCTGGACTGCACAGGTTGCCAGAACAGCCCAGCCACCTGCCCTGTTGCAAGTAGCTACTAATCTTTTTCATGTTACTGTTCCACAGCAAAATCCAGCACAAACATGCTGTACTGTAGGCAGCTTCTGCAAAATCTTGAAATAAAAGTAGCATTTATGATGGGAAAGACTAACTGAAGCAGTTACATTTGCCCATGCTATTTTTTTTATACTACTTGTAAGAAGAGAAATATCTTTCAGGTTTTATCTCTTTCTTTTCCCTATCCCTGTCTCTTCTTCAAAAATTACTTTTCTGCGATAAAAGCTGGACACAGATCCATCTTTGGAAGAGTGGTGGGAGGTAGCATAGGCTGGGGTTGGGTCAATTTATTGCTCAGGCTTTTAAGCGAAACTGGAGGAAATTGTGAAACCAAGGTTGCAAGGAGAGGCGAGCAATATATTATTTCCTTTTCCTTTCAGATTACCAGTTCAGCTGGAGGACAAAAACACATGTTGAACAAAAAAACCAGTGACTTAGTTTTTAATTATTTCAGATAATCCTTCCTCTGCATGTGAAGGTAAAATAAAATGCCAATGACTCTTCTGTGTTAAAAAAAAAAATAAAAATCTTTTCACTTTTTGTTCAACATTCTCTTGTTTGTTTGTTGTGGTTTCCCAAGGCTGTTACGCATTAGCAGTATCTGCCTTGTGCAAGTGCTTGCGGATCCTGCTGTTAGGCCACACCTCTGTGGGACTGGAAGGCCAGCTCTGGTGGCAGAGAGATGCATTTTCCATGTGTTCAAGTGATTCCAGAGATAGGGCTTGAAGAATGATGGGGGATTGGAGCTGTAAAGCGTTTGAACTTTGAGGATGCGAATTAAAAGTGACAATGAATGTTTAGAACATCAGAACCCCTTGAGGGTTGCATGGGTTAAAGTAATATCGGGTATTTACTTTCAGACAACTTATGTAACAGGTTTTGTCAAGTTCAATGTTCATTATCTTATTATGAGAGCAGCTTATGGAGGAGGGAAGAGATGCCGTTTATGCATCCTTCGGCTTCCCAACCTTGGCATGCAAGCTTAAATCTTGGAACTACTCATATAAACAAGTTTAAGTGCATATTCATTGTTTGAAGACTTTGGGAAAAAATACTGGAAGTTTTCTGGGGAGTAGAGAAGCTGTGACTCTTACTTAAAGAAGAAAAAACACACAAAGCCCCCTCCAACTCTTAGATATTTGGGGTAGATAGTCAATGACAGGCAGAACAGGTTCAAGTCCTGGAAAAGTTAATGGGAACTGGATGCTTCATTCTTTTTACCCCCATAATTACTTCTTGCAAACCAGTTATCTATCAAAATGAGTTGCATTTGGATGAGTAGGTCCCAAAAGTCCCTGAAGCGGTTCTAAAAATCTTCTCTCCCTTGCATGCTGTCCCCTCCCTCCTTAATTTTTTAGGGGGCAGAGACCATTACAGCCTGCAGCTGATGTATAAATACAGTTTCTTTGCCAGCTTTAAAATACTGGGCACTTCTGGTGAAAGAAGCAGCAAAGCAGATGGCAAGTGAATTTGAAGCTTAGAAACTGTATCCTTGAGTATTTCATGATCACACCGTCTGGATTATCATTTGCCTACCTGGCTTTAGAACTCAGCATGCCTTCAGCAGAAGGTAGCTTTGGGTTGAGGAGAAATTGTCAAAAGCATTATAGAAAAGTCTACTGTTGCTCTAAACTTCTGCTCACAAGCTGAACTGTGATTTCAGCGTAGCGCGCTACTGCTTCCACTGGTGTTTGTGGGAGCAGGATCAAAGGCAGGTGATTCATCACATCTTGAGAGAGACTCCTGTGCTCACATCTGATAGACTGGTGGATGAAGAGACCACCCTTCTGACATCTAACCAGTGGTTCCTGCTGTTCCTTTGCCTCCCTGCTCTCTGTGCTGGTAGACCTATGGGACATGACCCTGACTGACTACTCTTCTCCCCCACATTTTCTAGCAGCTGTTCTTAGCACGGATCACTTCCCTGTTGTGACAAAGCACAACTGTAGGAGGTGGTAAGCTCTGGCACAGAGGTGGAAAAGACCCATGGGAGCGGGAATACTTTGTGACCAAAGACCTCAGCTCTTCAGGTAATTTTTAATGGGCATCTTCCACCATGTGTAGACACTGGAAAGCAGCAGTATACATAGTTTGTGACTGTGTGACAATTATCTTCTGTTCTGGCTAAGCCACAGAGGGATCAGCTGGGAGTAACAGGCTGCTGGGCTAAGCACTGATGTGCTTGCCAGCCCAGCGCAGGTACGTGGTGAGTCTCTGCTGGCCAGGCAGTTGTGGGTGAGGTGGGGAGGTGGTGCCCACCATTGTCTCTCAGAGTGGTCCAATCCTTCATCTTACCAGGTGTCCACCTTCTGACCCTCTGCTTTTTGCTGAGGGTTTTATACCTTTTCTTGTTATTTTTGAGTCTTTAGGTGACTATTTCTGACTCCATAGTTTCTTTCCTTATTTTTTTTTTTCATTTACCTCTCTCGCTTACTTTAGTTTGTGCTCTATTTACAAGAAGTTTTTCTGACAGAAGTGAAGACAAGGTCACAGTCAAGCCTCAGGTCACATTTGGATGAACCTCAGAAGACTGGGTTATGAGTTACAGTTCCCTTCTTTGATGGTCTGATCTCTTTTGATCATGGATGCCATTGCCTTTTTTATTAGGGTCTGGTATCAAGCTGATACCACTTACACCTCTGCCTAGCAGGCTGCAGCAGAGTTTAGAGTCTTAATGGCAGTGCTGACATCAAAATCCAGTACTGTCACGTATGCAAACACCAGCCTAGTTAGTACCCCAGCTGGCTGCCATTCGTCTGGTGTTTCAGTGTCAATCTGTCACTGTTGAGGTTAAGTGGTCATTGCCTTGTAAGGAAAAAATCTAGGTGCAGCAGGAAAGAAGCATTGGGTCATTAGGATGATGGAGAATTATTCATCCCATGCTTCTTGTGTGTTGTTAACGATTTTATATCTGATTAACTCTCTGTATTTGCTGTGGCCTTTGGAGTGTCTAGCTATGTGAAACCACTGTTTAATTCCTAAAATTATTTCTTTACTATGCTTTCTTAGTAGATTCTTAGTATCAGCTTCTCACACCAGGAGAAGACACTACTGAACCTTTGACAAGTTTTCATCTCTGTAGAAATGGTTTTTGATGGGAAGTGTCTTTATGTCTGTCCTGGTTTCAGCTGGGATAGATAATTTTCTTCTTAGTAGCTGGTACAGTGCTGTGTTTTACATTTAGTGTGAGAATAACATTGATAACACACTGATGTTTTAGTTGTTGTTAAGTAGTGCTTATCCTAAGTTAAGGATTTTTCATTTTCCTGTGCTCTGCCAGCAAGCAGGTGCACAGGTGGAGAAGTGAGCGAGTGGCTGTGTGGTGCTTAGTTGCTGACTGGGGTTAAACCATGAAGTGCCTTTAGCAGAGGTCTGCTATGACCTTAAAATGTTTGTTCCTCTTCTTGTTTGTAGGCAGTGGACTAATGAGGGCTGTCCAGACTCATCCTGGATATGTCTTTTTCTCTTGGCAGAGCGCTCTGGTTTTAGTTAGAGTATGTACAATGATTGACTTATCTACCGATGTCTGAGTGCCATCTTCTGTCCCTAGTCACCATTCTGCAGGAAATGTGGCATCCCTAGTGTGGGAAGATCTGCGCCCTTTACATTATAACTCTGATATCAGGATGAGAAATTACCATGCCGCTGTTGTTGGATGTCAGGGCTGTGCCTGTGTGCTTCCCCAGTGTAATTAATGATTAATTCTCTGGGCAGGTCAGGAGCTCCCCAGCTGGTCTCTGCAGAGGTGAGATGGACTGATTTGTGACAGAGAACTGACTTGAGACAAGGTGATTGGCTGAACTTGTAGCTTCAAACCGTAGAGCTCTTGCAAGACATCGGAAGGCTCTGTGTTGTGCTTCTGAACACTGCTGTCCGCTCAAAGGTGATACACCACAGGTTTGGGGAGCTGAGTAGCTCTGCTGCATCGCTGCAGGGAGCTGCGCTGACGGGCCCGGATCGAGCATTGCCTCGTGTTTATTCCCCAGCTCCCACCGCCTGGTCAATTCAGTCAGCTCTTGCATGAGGGCACTGGTGGGCACCCCAGCCCAAGCAATCACGGTTTTTTCCTTTGATCATCAACATTTTCCAAACCCTATTTTGCCCGTCTTTTCCACCACGAGTGAGGTCCGTGTCTCAGAGCAGCCCACATATCCTGTCCCCTTCAATACCCTTTCCCAGCCTGACCTTTCAAAGCCTGACCTCTGCCCTGGAGATGGTGGCTTTTCTCTACTGCCCTTTTCATTTCATACAGGTGGCACATCTGTGTGGTATGAATCTGCATGGAGTAGCTCAAAAGGTCCCTCTTTCCTTTAGTTTCACACTTGTGTGCTGCCATGAAAATAGGTCCTGCTTGTATAATCTTACTGTTAAGTCTGGCCCAGGTCAGACATCTGCATGTCTGATGATTTAAGAAACACTTTGTGTGTTGCATTCTGCCTGGAGAGGTGTTGCATCTGAGATGCCAAACACAAGCCTTTTGCAGCAGGTGCACACTGTGGATCCTGTTATTGATGGCTCCATTCCTTAAACACCTTATTCTCAAATTTTGACTCCTCACTGCAGTAGCGACCCTTCAGTATTCTCCGTTTCCGAGCTCTCTGAGCTGAACAAGTTGACTTGGAAACCAAGGAGTGCTTTGGGAGATGGGAGTGGGAGGTGCTGCCTGGCAAGGCGTTAGTAATGAGAAATGTTCATACTGCCATGAATCCGTGGCAGATGAGTGCGGACTGCTCCTTGTTGCATAATGGAGAACACCCCTGAAATTCAGAAGTCCGTGAGCACCCTGCAAATTGGGTGAAACAAGGGCAAATATATCTTGATGCTTGTCAGATAAATAACTTGGTCTGCTCACTTTACCATGTGCTTCTTTGCCCTGAGGAGCTGCTGGGTGGCCAGAGGGGGAACTGTGACTCTTCAACTCGACAGACCTGGTTCAAAGACATGGTAAGAAAATGCAGTAAATCCAGAACATAAGCCCTGAAGGTTAATCGCTTAAACACTAAGGAAAATGACTTTATCATTAGCCGTATAGGCTTGGTGACATACAGGTGAGTAGATACAGTTGCTATTTTTCATGAAGCGTATTCACTAGCCTGTGTATGTGTTATTTTACGGGTTATCCATGTGCTGTTGCACAAAAAACCCCATGATGATGTCATGACCAACTACAAACCTGTCGAATTTCCTGCGTCATGTTTCTTGCAGGGAGGAACAATCCCTCCTGTGCCTGCAGCCCAGCACCTCAGCCTTTCTTTACTCTTGTGGTCTCATGCATCGGAAGGAAGCAGGATCTCTGACCCCTTGGCCAGTTGCAGTAGGTGCCTGGAGTTGTGAAGGAGGAGAGGGGGGCTGTCCCAGGGCCAGCTTGTCCCACCCAACTTGGTGCCATCTGCAAACTGACTGAGGGGGCACTCGATCCCCTTGTCTAGGTCATCAATAAAGATGTTGAACGGGAGTGGCCCCAGCACCCAGCCCTGGGGGACACCACTCGTGACCGGCTGCCAACTGGATTTAACTCCCTTCACCACCACTCTTTGGGCCCGGCCAGCCAGACAGTTTTTTACCCAGCAAAGCGTGTGCCCATCCAGGCCTCGAGCAGCCAGTTTCGCCAGGAGAATGCTGTGGGAAACGGTGTCAAAGGCCTTTCTAAAGTCAAGGTAAACTACATCCACAGCCTTTCCCTCATCCAGTAAACAGGTGGTCCTGTTGTAGGAGGAGATCAGGTTTGTCAGCAGGACCTGCCTTTCATAAACCCATGCTGGCTGGGCCTGAGCATCTGGTTGTCCCTCATGTGTTGTGGATGGTGCTCAGGATGAGCTGCTCCACCAGCTTCCCGGGCACTGAAATGAAAGAACTGTGAAACTCTTCACATGAAACGTTAGGCTTTCATTGCATATCCTCCTCCTGTACCCTGTGCAGATTTTTATGCCTGGATGAGCTATGGTAAAATAGGAGATCCAGGACTGTATATTCCAGATGGAAGGCCCAGACCATCATGCCAGCTTACATGAGCTAAATTTGTGAATTTGGTGTAATGAGCTGCAGATACTCTGGTATCTGTTTTTCAGCCGAATGATGATTTCAGTCATTCGGTATAAGAACTGTAGTCATAGATTTTTTTAGGAATGAGAAAAATAGCTTCACCTCTTAGTCTCTCTTTGTCATTCAGTCCATAGTACATGGGTACAGGACAATATCAAAGCCGGGAATTTATGCAGTGATACATTCCCAGCGTATTCCTCTATCCTCCAGCAATTTGTGACGCAGACTTACTGAGCCCTGGCAGCAACTCCATATTTAGTAGCCTTTTCAGGACTGAAATTGTGCAGTCACTTTTTGAACCCACATAAAACATTATTATCAGTTACAGCTCATGGAAAGGATTTTAACAGCTAAACTATGTTTGAAAGAGTGTCGAATGTTCTTAGGTGCCTAGCCCTTACATACCTAAATACCTTTGGGAACCTGATTTTTGCTTCCCAAAGCCCTGGTGATCAAAGGCAGTGTCATGCATAACTTGGACAGGGAAGCCAAAACATGGACCTTCCCATCGCATCTCTCATCTTCAGTCCTTATTTAATCTTAATTGCAAAATCATTAGTTTCAGTATTACTGATACATTGTGTTCAAGGCTGTTTGGCACCTACCACACACCTCTGAAGTGCTGTTATTATTTAAGCTAACTGGCCACAATACACTGAACTGCAAAATAATTTTCCTGACTTCTGATCCCGATTGACTTCTGGGACAAAGAAGGACATGTTAGTGCTGCAAGCTCAGGCCTGGGGCTCTGTCCTCCTTCAGTAGCATTCTCCTAATCTTGCCTTCATATACCCTCGCATGTCCTCAGCACACAATACTTACTCCGTAACTCCACAGTAGTATTATGAATTTAATTAGCCACAATGTTTGCCAAGTGCTTTGAGAATGAACAGTGCAATATAAATTCCATGAGTTATTAATATTTCAGTTCTCTTTGTTGTGTTGTAGGATTCAAATGAAATCTTGCTGCCCCTGTGTGTTTCTAGAAAAAAAATCCCCCTACAGGTGCACACATCTCTTATACGTTTTGTTAGAAACTGATTAGACCTGGAGACATTATTTAGTCCTTCAATCAAGTAGTTAAGCTGAAAACAATTTTGAAAAGAGGTCTCTGCAAAGAAAGAGATTTGACAATACAGACACGTAAGTACTATATATAATACTATAGTCATCAAAATTTTATATTCTAACCTGTGGATGATATGGAATCAATTAAAGCAAACAAAAAGTTCTAATATGCAGAATTAAACATGGCTATTAAATATGCACTATTTTAACAGACTTCATTCTCTTTCATCCCCAGAGCTGGAAAACCTGTTTCAAAAACTGAAGACTTCCAGGATGAGAAATCTATCTACCTGCAAGAATATCTAATGGAATTGAACTGCCAGCCAGGTTACCCTCCTTTCTTTTAGGGTATTGACAGCATCCTCATCTACAGCTTAAAGCAAACCAGTGAGAGAATTTCCTCAACAAAAATATCCATAGTATAGTGGATAGTTTTGCAGGCAATGACTATAGTGTTAGTACATTTCTTAAATTAAATAACACAAGAGATAATTCCAATGTTTTCTGAAGTGTAGAAGGTGTGGTGGACCATATCTTCAATCATTGAGAGTCCGAAATTTCCAAATCCTGTAAAAGTCCCACTTGAAATACCAAGGAAATTGTATTCTTTGTTTATTTAGGGTCCTTTGAAACTCCCAGACTTCATCAACTCAGACATGACTCTTTGAAATAAATTGATTCCAATTCACTTGGTGTCTTAGGTGTTGTCCTTTGAAAGAGCATGATAGGGTCACAGATGAAGTAAAATGACTTTATAATGCATTGCAGAGGGAGAAAGTGGTGTGTATTTGCATTGATCCTTTCTAGTGCATTACTGAAGGACGTAGACTGAAGTACCAGTTTGTTGGGATTCTAGAGGACTTTCTGTGAGAGAATGGCCATGTGAGCAATCCTGCGTGAGAACAAGACTGATAAGAGCCTCAGCCGAGCAAGAATGCGATAAGGATGTGACCCCGAATGAGGGGGGAGAAACTCGACGAGACAAACAACCCCCGGCAGGGGTTGGGACGGAAGAGGAGGTTCCACAGGGCAGGCAGCCTGGCAAGGCTGATGTGGCACCTTTTATCCAATCATAAGAAGGTTTAAAGCGCGGGCTAAGTTACCTGTCCAGTCTGGAGGACTTGTACTGCATGTTACTCACGTGTGCGGGGGAACGTTATAAAAGGGCTTTCTGAGTTGTAATAAACGGGCATTGCTTGATCCCATTGGTCATGTGCGTGCTCAGCTCTCCCGCACCAGTTCAGCAGAGACCCAGAGTAATTTACAGATAGGAACTGTGCTGATCAGCAAAGCTAACTATATGAAATACACCCAGCTTCTGTGATCAGTACATATCCCACCATGGGTCCCAAATCTGCTCTTCTCTGCTGTTTAGGTCTCAAGATAAGTTAATTTCCATGAAACTCAAAAACTTGAACAGAAGGGCTCACCTAACTCAGTTTGGGTGTAGGTAACAGTATTGACGTTTCTATGACCTAGCCATGCCAATTACTGAGGAATTACTCTTATCACTTCGCTACTAACTAAAAATTAAAGCTTGTTTTGACAAAAACTTTTTTTTTTTAATGCCTATCTTCAGCAGAGAGGTCTGTCTGCCAAGATTCCTCTTACACATCCTAGACTCATTTAATTCTTCCATTCTTACATACAAAGACTCTGTGAATGCTAATGTGACTTCTTCCGTCTCCTTACTAGAGCAGGGGCATCAAAGGTGTAAGGAAAGGATTGTCTCACACAGCTTATTTTTATCTCCAGGTGTCTTGGCACTCCGAGTACCATGTATTGTTTCTCACAATAAAGTTTTTTTATTTTCTTCTTCCTGTGAGAAACCCATAATCACAACCAATATCTAATAAAGGTGTATTCTGAGAGGCCTTAAGTTGATTTTCTACCACACAGAGGTACAAACTGAGAAGCTTTGAAGTTCTTTGTTTCTGCAGTGACTTACATACAAGGTTTCTCAGCAAAGGACTGCTGAATTGTTTACTTCTGTTGCTTCTCTGAGCACTCAGATACTGATTAGGGGAGAGAGACAGACCAGTGGGGACAGTTTGTCTTGCAAAAGAAGTTGCAGGTTTGTGTATTCTTTTAGCATATGTGACAATCGGGTTGTCAGCAATATGTAGCAAAAACTCCTGGGAGTTAATTAACATCTTTCGTGGTTCAGCCCATCAATTTTGTATGTCCAGTGAAAATGTTTTAAACCAACTCATGGCAATGGGTTTGCTTTCTGGCAGAACAGGAACATAAGAGAGCGTCACCCACGTACATAAATTAATAACATGGCCGTATCTCCTCAGAAGTAAAAAATGCAGCAGTCCAGGATTAGGTACATGATAGCATCTCTCACAAAAAAGTACTACTGGGACTGAAAATGTGTGGACCAAAAGGTATGAGCTATACTCCATGGCAATGACTGGGGGGAAAAACACTTGGAAACAGCTGCAGTGCAAGAGAATAAAGAACAGATAGAAGCCTAATGTTATGAAACAGAATAACAATAAAGAGCAACTCCCACCTCCCTACACAGGTGGAAATCCCTGTGTTGACATTTGGAAGACTATGGTGGAAATTTCATAAGAACAAACCCGAACTAAAACATACTGGTCCCTATTTTGTCACTACCTTCCAATATTTCTGTAAGGAAGATCTGTGCAAAGATGAGGAAACCCCAACAATTAGAGTCACATTTGTTACATGGACAAAACCTCTATCCTGCATAAGGAAGGTGTCACAATTTGAAGTTGCGGGTTCTGCTTTTGAGATGAAAAGTCATAGGAAGAGTAAGTTCTGAGGGTGATTTATCGATTTAGTTTGAAAGGAAAGGATATTCTGCTCAGTGAGTTTTCTGCCATAGCCAGATCTCCACGTGGATCCGTGTGTCTCTGTATCCTTCCTAGGGAACCTGAAAAGGGACGAAAAGCGGGTATGGCAGAAGGTGACCAGTAGTGAATTAAGCTAGGACAACTCGTCTGCTTTAGGTCACCGACTCCAGTGATGCTGTCCTGGCCAACGGCAGAACAGGGACCACAAAAAGCACAGGAGCTCAGAAAACATGGAGGACACATTCATCTACTTTGGGACTGTACTGGGTCTGGCTGAACTGGAATTGGCAACAGAATGATTGACTTCACAGTAGACCCTGTGAAGTGCTAAGGCTTGGACAACAGGCCCAAGCCAGGGTTGACCTGTAGATGAATCCTGTATATTTTGTAACTGATAACCACTGTGCTAGTAGGCATTGTACTAGGTTATAACAAACCACCTATACTGATGTAAAAAGTGCTGAAGCGTTGAAGTATTGAAGCCTGAACAACAGGCCCTGAGCCAAAGCTGCTAACTTAGTGTGTAGTCATGAACAAGATACGTGTGCTCACTAGTGAAAGATGTAGCTTAGGTATCACACACTCATTACTGATGACGAATGTAATGAAAACATGTCTATCCCGAATGTGTCTTTCTTCTTCTTTGCGTAGAAGCAAGTTAACAAAGTCATGAAGCCAGCTGTCCAGCCTTGGGACCAGACGTGTGGCCTTGTTCTAAAAAGAACAGAAATAAATTAGATAAGCAGGGAAACTCCCTTAGCTTCTCCCTTGAGCCTCTGAGGGAATCTAATGTGAGAATGAAACCAGATGTTCTGAGCAAAACAAAGGTGCCAGCTCTTCTGGCTTGCTGATTTTTGGTATACAAGGCTGGGCCCGCTCACAGCGACTCTGGCAGCCTCAGCTACGGGTGGAGGCACCGCGTAGGATTTCCCCCTTGCCGGGACAGGTTCTGCAAACCCTCGCTGTGACCGGGGCTGCCCAGCCTCTGCGGGGCTGGGTGATGGTAACGTGTGCAAGGGGTGATGGATTTTTCTTAATCACGGTTCTCTCGCTCTCAGCTAGTAATGATTTGATGCGTTACCCTGTATTTTCCTGTTTGTTTGAGTGCACTATTCTGTCTTTTCTTAATGTATGTTTTCTGTATTATTTTGTTACTTTATTTAGTTATTTTGATTAAAATACGCCTACTTTTTTTCACTCTGGTGTCTGAGTTTAATCGGTATCCTTAATCAGCAAACCACCCTGATGATTAATGTCACAGTTCTCACAGTCTGAAGAAGGAAGCTTGATGAAGACTCCTGTCAACCAACGTGAGTAAGCTGGGACATAAGCTTTGTTGATACTTTCCACAAGTGTTACTGAAACCCAGTATTTATATGGGAATGCACTACTGAATAGACTAGATTAGGAGGAATTTGTTTTCAAACATTTGCCAAATTCACTAGTGAATTTGGAAACTACTGTTTTGGAAACTAGACTGGGTTTCCGTGTCTCGGTTCACCAGCTTATAACCACATTATTCACCTTAGAGCAATAGAAGTACTTTCAAGGAGTGCCTGTGTAAAGGAGAATTACTTCTGGAACACAGGGAATAAACCACATTTACTGTGTGGAAGCCTGTGAATGTTTCCTCTAGCTCAAATTGTAAATGCCTGTCATCTTTTGCTGCTAAAACAAGGGGGTCCCATCATGGTTCCTGGTCACTAGTTCCCATCTGGCTTACAGATTTATTACCTCTCTCTTCCTGCAGTATCTGAATTTTGCTACATTGTGCAAGAATACTCTCGTCTAGGAGTTTGCCACTTGTGTGGCTTTTCTTCCTCCTGCCTCAGTCAAGTGAAAGTTAATGCAAACCAGCACTACCGGTTATAAAGGGGTGGATTTGAGAGGATGATTGAGAAGTTCATTGCACTGACAGTTGTTTAACTATATACTAGATAACTACACAAAGTGTATGGCTTAGTTGGGTCATCTGCCATTAAATTTTTTCACAGTGATTTTGTCGTCTGATAGAGAGAAATGCATCTGTCTAATTTACTCTGGAGACAGGAAATAAACTTTAAACATTGCTGTAGAATTGTCATTTTGTATATTATTATCACCATGCAGGTTGTTATTAGAACAGTACCTGGAAGCTTTGACCACCTTGTGTCTGCTTTGCTGAAGCTGCTCCATTGTTTTATCTTTTATTAACAACTGCATGGTAGGGAGACTAGAAATGGAGCTGAGTGATAAGCAGCTGTGGTCAGGTAAACACATTTCCTCGTGAAATGGGGCAGTTCTGGGATGGCTCAATATTTGGCTGGGAGAGTACCTGGAATTTCTCGAAACCTTGTACACAGGTGAAGGAGCTGAGGGTGAACCACAGAGTTGCATGAGTTGGCTCTGTAGTTTGGTGGAAGGTGACAAAAAAAAGAGAGGATGGAGTATCAGAGGCATCAGGATGGCAGTTCAGGGCTGAGCCCTGCCATGCTAGTGGTGGGAAGCAAAGAGGAGGGATCTGTCTGCCTCCCACACTTCTGCAAAGATGCAGCTTCTGGAAAGCCCTGGTTTGAGCCATCCTGTCTTGGCTTTCCCCTCTTGCATTTTTAAGCTTGGGAAAGCATCCCAAAGCCATGTTTATCACAAATACATTACGTTCACAATCTCTTTGCTGTTCACCTTTTGCTTGTCTCCATCTCTGCCTACTTCCAAAAACATGGATTGCTCAAGACTCAGTTTAGAAAATTCCTCCCCCGAGACCATCGTCAGTCAGAGGGACTGAATCAAACCCGTTGCCTTTCTGACTTCTGACTTCTCCAAATCCCTGACGGACAAGACTGAATCAACCTTTTCTAGGACAGGACCTGCGAAGAGCTTGGATGCCCTCTGCGGGCAGGAGAGGTGGAGCCTGGTGCCTTCAGCAGATCCACAGCTCCGTCTAGTTCACACAGCCAAAGAGCGAGAGGGTCAGCAAAGAGGCAGAAATCAAAGGAAATACCACAAGAAAATGCTTTGGGGTGGGAAGCACGTCTTGGCAAGAATAAAAGGGGGTTTGCTCTTTCAAAAAATCTTGTTAATCTTGTTAAAGTATTTATTGCAGCTACAGGTCTTTTTTTTTTTTTTTTTTTTTTTTTTTTTTTTCCCCTCAGCTTTGCAAGGGATAATTGATGTCTCCAAGGAGTGGAGATACTGTTTGGCTTGCAGGAGCACTGTACCGCTGGGGCTGAGCTTTCTAAGCTGAGGGCAGAGCTCTGGTCTTTTAGTGGAAAGCACAAGACGAGAAGTTAATGGGAGCAAGGCTGGGTACTTGAGGTCCCCTCACCAGAGTTGAGTATCCTAGGTGTGTTTCACAGAACTACATTTCAAAGAAAAACTATGAAAAATATAAGTACTAAAGTCTAAATCACAGTTCTAAAAATATCTCTGCACAGAATGAGACAGAAATCCATAAACTTTTTTTTTTTTTTTTCTTTCCTGCTTTTAATTAGTCTTTTGGTTCCTAGAAGCACTTAGCCTTCCCGGTTGAGGGAATTTTAGCCTTCCTCATAGTAATGTCCAATTCAGACCCCAAACCTGACAGCTCTTTGACACTGCAATTTCTTTGACGTTGGAATTTCTTTGACGTCTTTCTCAGAGGCTCCTAGTGGGCTTGCAGATGTTGTCTGAGGGCCCTTAATGAGGCAGGATGCAGTGGGCTTGTGGAGGTGCAGGTTCGCAGAAATGCATATTCAGAGCACTCCCCCATGCTGGAAGATAATCCAGAGTAGCATCTCCTCGGGCTGGAGCAAACTGACCTTTCCCAGTGAAGGAGGTTTGCCCCTGGCTGTGTGCTGCCCTGTGTCAGGGGCACATTCCCTCCATTCTCTGAAGCAGCAACATTACGCAGAGAAGCGAAAGTCACCGAGCTCAGTGTGAGCCAGATCATTCCCAAATCTGTGACTACTTCCAATAATCATGAAGATGTACAAGCATTTCTGTGTGAGAGCCCTACAGGCAGGCAGAGGTCAGATGTACTGTTGAACTGCTGGGGTTTCAACCCCAAGCCCCAAATTAAGGCTGACATCTGGGTGATTCCCACAGCCCTTCCCAAAGGGGGGTGAGTTTGCCTTCAGGCTTCCCTCCAGGGTGGTGCCGGCCTGGCAGACAGAGCCGTTGGGTAAAGGAGCCCCAGGGGTCTGCATTAAGTGACCAAAGGTCAGGTGTCCCACTGAGGGATAACAGCTGGGACCACTGCAGGAGGGGCAGTGTCTGTGTGTGAGGTGGATGCCCTGTGCAGAGTTCCCTGTTGGGGAAGGACCTCCCGCCTCCCTGGGACGGGGTTCTAGTCAGCTCTGGCTGTTGTAAACGCGGGCTGTGCAGAGATTCAGTGTGTGGCTTCCTTGGTCTGATGTGTTTGGCTTGTTGACTCGGTTGTCTCCTGTCCCTTCTATGGGAGACTGCTTGTCACCATTTATTCCACCCATTGTTGGTCATGCGGTGTCGTTGTTGGGGTCAGTGGGATTGATGTCAATTATGTATAATCTGACTTGTTTGTACCCCCAGCGCTCACCCATGTGCTGACCCTTTTGTATCAAATACAACTTGGTGATTGGTTCATCTTTATGCTGGCTGTGTCCTTTATGCTAGGCCTGATAATTGGCAAAACAACTGTTCTTAGGACTTGAGAAGAAAATTTGATATTATGCCCAGTGGTATTTATTCAGTGTGTGCAAATATAGCCATGTAAATAACTGTGTTCAGTTTTCATCACTAAAAAATTGGGAAAAGTTTTGGTTTTAAAGTCAAAGTCAAATGTGAATATACCTGATAATTTTTTTCCACGTATGAAAAGTTGCATAATGTTTCATTTAGATTTAAAGGTCTTCTTGATCTCTTCAAATCTAAAGGTTTGAAAGTCCTCAGAGATTACAAACCAAAAATTTTTGGAGCTTATTCTAAATTACAGAAACACCTGGTTTTGATTTTAGAATGTCAGAAACCTCTACTCTTTACTTTTAAATTGTATGTTTATTCAGCTGAAAGAAAACTATGAAGTTAACATTATTTTACCAAATGATTCAGTTAATCCAAATAATTTTTCAAAGAATGACCTTTCATCTCAAAGACAACCACATATCAGTATAAAGACAGAACCTTTTTCCCCCCTAATTAAAAATTATGTCTATTCCTCTGGTCTTCCCCCAACTACCCCCAACAAACTGGATAGAGGAACAGTGCCTCAGTGCAAAAACAAATAAAATTTCCACCATTTTCATGCCTGCCTGAAAAGCAATTCTAAGGATAAACTAACAATACAGAAAAGCCTGTGTTTTGTGCATTCACCTTCACCTACCTTCTGCTTCTCTTTAATTTGATTTGCTGGTTAATATTTGCATCAAAAGCTGCAGATTTAGCAATGGGAGTGCTGTTGTTATTTTCCTTAATAATATCTCAGAGAAAATTCAGGGCCTCTTAATGGTAAACTTTGTAATAACAGTTTATTACTTAAAGAGCTTTTATTCAAATAGTGAAATCAATGTTCCAGTCCTGAAATGTTTAAAATGAGAACATATGTTGGCTTGTTGGTTGTTGGGGCTTTTTTTTCTTTTTTCTAAAGCTTAAGAGCATGAAAACAGTGGTAAAATTCAGTGTAAAAGCATTAATATCTGATTCTTTTCTCAGTGGCTGTAGCAGAAAGCTCAGTACAAGTATAAACGTATCTAATCTCTTTTGGAGAGGGGAGATCTTTCATATTAGAAAAGGAAAGATAAAGAAGGGTAGGGAGGGAAGTAGAAATAAAGAAGAGTCTCCCTGTAGTAGTTTTCATAGCCAAAGTTGATGGTGGTTTTAAAATATGTTTTATATTTGATCTTTTCTCATGATTAACCTGTCAGATACTCTTTGTGAAACAGGAGACACTTCTGCTCCAAAGAGTCTGAAGGGACTGCTGTTTCCCAGATGTGTGGTAGCTTAGATTGGGCAGTTACTTACATGTGTTCCTCAGGGCAGCATTTAGGGAATATACTTTGCGGCATCCACTTCGTCTAACTTCAGTTACGTTATGTAAGGGAAGGATCTCCGTAGGTACCCCATAGTCAGCAGAAAAGGAGAGATGCCCTTCCACAAAGCAGTTCAGAGCAGAAGCCTGACATAGGCATTCCTGGGGACTGAGTCTCTCTTATAAGGTTTTCATCCAAGATTAATGTAAATTGAGGTATTCCACAGTTCTCCTTCCATAGGACAAACATGTTTGTTGAAGGGAGTAGTCTCACACTGATATGTTTTACACAGATCCCAGAAGAATTCTGTGTTTAATCGTAGAGGTTGATGGCCCTCCTGTTTTCCTGGAGTATTTACTTTTTAGGGCAAATACTAGTGCTCTGATAACTACGACTTCAGCTGGAAGACCTACGAGAAAGTTTCATCCCTAGAAGACTTGATTTTGTCCCATTTGAGCGTTGTGACTCAGAAATCTTTAGCTACGGTATTTTGCACTCCTAAAACTGGAGTCAGCTGATTTCCCCCTACGCATGGCTTGCAGTGATTGGCCTTGAGCACACAATGATTCCCTCACAGAAAAGCTTTTGGTTCCTGCTATGATTTCATTTTTCTTTAGTTCTCCTTTTCCAAAATGCCAGCACTCAGAATAATGAGTCTCCAGGGGGTAGATCACATAAAGGATTTATATGTTGGATTCACTTAATCAGTATAGCCAATGGCATATGGGATCCAACTGGTCTAATGTTAAAATAAAAATATAAGAAAAAAATCAGAAAAAAAGTATATACTTTTTCAACAACTAGTGTTTGTATTGACATCCATGCATCTTTAAAATCGCCACAGAAACTACATTCTGTTATGAGCAGGTATTTTACCACACCTAGGAAGCTGAAGAAGCAAATTAACTTCAGGACACTTTACACATTCCCAACTCCTTAGTATATATGAAAGGACTAGCAGTGTGCTCACAAAGTCATGGACATCATCCCTTTCTTACTGGGAGTACAGCTATGAATAGTATGAAATTTAGTGATGTGGTTCCTTGTAAAATACAGCAATACAACAAAAAAGTAACAAAAATCTAATGATAATTTCCCCTCAGCAAAAGATTGGATAAAATTTCTAGGTGAGATTGAAAGGGGTGCTTTAAATAAAAGAAGTTAAATCATTGATGAAGTGTCATATAATCAGATGATACAACCATACAAGAAGCTTAGCATCCTAAGGAGAAACAGTTTGTGATGGCATGAAAAACAGGTTTAGGTAAAGGAGTGGAGCTAGTCCTTGTTGTAATTCAAATCATCTTTGAGAAACACATAGCATGGGATTCATCTTAAAGTCAGAATAAATCAGATGTTTATTCTGGCTGGGATTTATCTTATCTGAAGTTGGGTTTTGGTTCATTTGCCCACCCAAAGGAATCTAGTTCCATTTACCCAGGTAACCTCAACCTGGCACACCTTTAGTGCCCATATTTCATACCTGCCAGCCTCCTCTGAATGTTAAATATACTAAGGTATCTCAGTTGCCACTCATTACTTATTAGTGGGCAGCTTAATTGAGCCTTGAAGTGTACAAAGTTATATGAGACCTTAGCCGATACAGTCAATGGAGTCTAAAGAACCTTTCAACCAACTAAACGAAGGTGCCATTTTAGATGATTACTGACACCAACGGATGCTTAAACGTCCAAATAGTCACCTGCATGTTGGTATTAAATTTCTCACTATCTTTAACAAACTCCACCTCTCATTTCCCTCTGAAGACATTTAAAAGTTGTTCTTTGACCATTGTGATATTAAAAAGGTAAAGGGAAAAAGAAGACAGAAGGTGAGAGAGCATATATCTAACTGCTGCAAGGCATACTATTAAAAACAAAAACTACCTAATATCATAACACTGATATTTACCAGCCATCTTCCCCACCCCGTGAGTCCTGAGGATCCCAGTGATGTGACCCATGACCCAGGGTTCCATCCATCAAACCAGTCTGTCGGTCGAAGAAGTTCTCTGGTCCTGTTGACGATCTCCTTCATCTTGGCACAGGTCTCCTCTGGAGAGGTGGTGGCGTTGTGGATGGGGATGCAGCGTTCTCCCCCAGTCAGACTCAGCACACCGCACAGTCCGTGTTCCTTCAGCAATGCCAGCCAGATTCTGCAGCACCATCCTAGATGCTTGTTGGGTCTCCACCTTTAATTCCCTAAAGGCATATCTTGTTCAGTTATTTAGTACATACAATCGCTAAGTTAAATTTTCTAAAACTATTTGAGGTTATACAGTCACATTAGCAGGTCTATAAGGATTTAAATAGGAATATAATTTAATATTCAGGAACAACTCATTAATGCTTAATTTGTGGAATCAGACCCCTCCAGCTAGTTTTTGATTACTTCATCTTGCTGTTGGTGTGTGTGGTGTTGTTAGGACCACATACAGTTATATGTGCTAGCACTGTAACTGGTTAGATCCCCAAACCTGTTTGGGATTTGCCAGCACCAGTGTGCAGTCATGGGTGACTCACAGGCTTTTCTAATTGGGAGGCGATTCCCAATAAGGTAAATCAAGGCACAACTCCAGGTTAGCCTTCTAATAAGTGGACTCATTAAATGTACCTGTAAAATTTCCTGGATATAGATACCACTGTTGATTGTAAGTGGTTGGCAATGATTTATTTCACACCCAGCAGGTATGATTCCACAATTCTCCCACATGACATTTGATGGAGCCTCATCAATTCCCGTGACGTTTTGGAACACCTGGGTTAAATCTGCAGAACCAGTGCAGTGAGATTGACTGGGTTTATGGTGAATTTCAAGCCATCTCTGACAGACGTTGGTAATGTTATGTTCCAAATGTCCATGAATCCTCCTATTAGGTCCCAGGATAGACTGGGGGAGTCTCCCCATGGTCCCACCACTGCAAGGACAAAGACTGAACACCAGGCTTCCCAAAACATCTTTTCCAGATAATAATGAAGGCGAATTACAAATAACAACTAGTCAATAATGCCTGTAACTATTGAAAAAGCTAAAAGTAACATAGGTCCCCTGTCATCTAGGATCAACGCTCTATAAAACAAATATTTACATTACAAAACAATAATAGTTAGAAAGAAGGGACAATCCACGTGGTATTAATATGGTATTCTTTCCCATGGGCATCAGTAGTCACCCATGATCAAATACTGATGGGAGTTTTTAGGGTTAGGGGTACTTGCCCCACCAAGCCTACTAGAGCAGGTTGTCCAGGATAATGGAGCGGGTTTGCAGGGTCTTGAGTCTCTTTTTTCCCGGCGAGTATGGATGGAGGCTTAGGACAGAACGCAGTAAATCATGGGCATCCATTAATTCCCCACGGGCTGTTTACCCTTATTACCACATCTGGAACCTGTTGTGACCATCCCTGTTTGTGGGGTTTTAGGGCCTGCTTTAGAAGTCCATTGGTGTGTTCCAAAATCCCATTCACACAGGGATAGCATGAAATATGGAAAATCCATTGGATTCCTTCATCTCCACTCTTGAACCACCCCAGCAGTAAATTGACTCCCAATGTCTGATACGTTCAGCTGAGTTTAGGCAAGCAGCTGAACCAATGTTTTAACCCCTTCACCATATTTTCTGCACTTCCTCAAGATACAGCTTCTGCTTGGGTTAGGCCCAACATGATTTGCACCCCCACCAATACATAGCATTTTCCCTCAGAGACCCAGAAAGCACCAATATAATCGAACTGCCAGGTATCCCATAGTCCCTTGTTGTCCCTTAGGTGTAGGGGTTGGTTCTTAAGAGGGTTGTGCTCCCCAGCCGAGTACACCATCCGTGTTTCTATCATCCACCATGCCACAATCCACCATCTTTCGTCCACCATCCACCTTCTCACCACCCAACATCCACCATCCATGACCACACAATCACCCATCCAGCATCCACCATCCATCTTCCCACCACTCACCATCTACCTTCACACCAAACAACATAAACCATCCCCCTTCCCACTGTCCACCATCTACCATCACGCAATCCACCATGCACGATCCACCATCCTACAACACACCATCCAACATCTACCATGCAACAATATACCATCCACAAGCCACCATCCACCATCTCACAATCCACCACCCAACATTTACCATCCACCTTGCCACCTTATACCATCCAGCATCCTACAATCGACCATACACCATCCCACAATCCACCATGCCACAATCTACCATTTTTCATCCACCTTCCCTCAATCCACCATCTGCCGTCCACCATCCACAATCCCACAGTCCACCATCCACCTTCCCACCACCATCCACCTCCCAACCATCCACCATCCATCATCTACCATCTGACAATCTGCCCTCCACTATCTTCCTTCCAACTATCCACCTTCCCACCAACACCATCCATGATCCACCATCTCACCATTCACCATCCAACTTCCCACCATCCACCATCCCACAATTCACCTTCCCATAACCCACCATTCCACAATCCACCATCATCCTTCCACTTGTTGAGGAAGGCAGCTGGTCTGCTAACAACCTGATTGAAGAAGAATTTGACCTTGACACGATTCTGGTGTACCCTTGAGAAAGGGAAGCTTTGCTTCAAGCAAATAACTGTCAAGGAGCTGCTGACTACACAGCAGGATGAAGTAAGCAGGGAGGAAACGGACAAAGGTTATCCAATGAGAATGTTAAAAACAGCTTTTTGACCAACTATATTGTGACACTGTGGCACCTGAAATATATAAAAATGCATGCTTTTAGTAGTAAAAAATCTGGCCACTTACCCATGTGAGCGTGTGTGTCACTTTGTCTCTACAGTGACATCTGGTGAGTCTGATGCACGACGACGACGCGCAACAAGATTGAGACTTGGAAGGACGTGATTTGGGATTTGCAACTTAGCACAAGTGGGCTGCAGGACAATGTGCAGTGGAGACGCAGCCCAGTGAAGCTGAGAGCAGTGGGAATCTGCTTGATCCGGACCTGAACTTCGACACCTAGGAAGGTGAGCCACTGGGAAAGGGACTATAGCCATGGGACAGCATTTAACAAAAGAAGAGGCAAAAACACTGACCACATGGAAAGCATTACTTAAATGTAAGGGTGTTAAGACTAGAGAACACGGGCTAAGGTGAATGCTCACTTTGAGTAAAAGGCACGTATTTGAAGCAACAGCTGCCACAGCATTTAGTATATCAGCATGGCAGGCAGTAGGGCAAAAATTATGGGATGAAATTTCTAAAGGGTCAAAAGAAGCAGCAGAATTGGTTACTACTTGGCAACTGCTGAGTGAGACTCTAAAAGAATGAAAAGCAGAACGGGACAGTAAGGAAAGGGACCTACAGGCAGGAACTGCTGAGACAAAAGAAACATGCTCTGTGAATGAAAAATGCTCTGATCAAGACTCTGACATAGAAACTGTAACCGAGCAACTGGGAGCGTTACAACTCCCTGCAGAGCCTGATTTGCCTAATTCTTCAACTAAAGATCTAAATAAGAAACTAAACAAATCCTCTAGTAATCCATCACCTGCCGATCAGATTAAAGTTGTGAACACCTGGAAGGCATCAAAAGACTATTCCCAGGGGTTTAATCAAAAAACCCCCGCTCAGCAGCCAGAAGAATTTGCTGATAAAGGCAAACCTACTGTACCCAGTACCCACTCTGTGGGAAAAGAGGACTTCCAGTTACCTCACTTCTCTTCCATTAATCATATGCATGTTGCTTTACCAAATCACGAGGATAAATGCTCGATGTAGCCCACTCAAGTTAAAGATTGTTCCGCCGTGTCCTCTGTAGCAGGCAAAAAACCCTGCACAGGCTTTGTCAAACATTGTTCATGACGACCTCCTCTGCCTCCACCTAGTCGATATCAGACCCCTAGTCAGCAGTTACAGATGATGAAACAAAGCTCTAACTTTACAGAACTTACTGCACCCCCTGTGGATGAAGAGATAGAAACAGAATCAACAGTGAATCCCTCTCAGATCCCTTTGTGTTTCTTGGGGGAACAGTACCGATGAGGAGGAGGAGGAGGGAGGAGCAGGCGCAGGACAAAATGCAACTGCAGCGTTAAGATTGCAGACCCCGACCGAGTCAGCAAATCCGCCCTCCCATGGACTTTGCCCCCTGATATTGTGACTGAAATTGTTACGCCTCGTCACCCTGCTCGGCTTTGGGTGCAGGTGAGACAGAAAGCGGCCGAAGTGGAAAACTGGGATCTAGTTGAGAAACTCGACCCCTGTCGTCAGAAAACTCACAGTGGTACCGGGGCCCCAAGAACATTTCCTGTTTATAAGGCAGTGGCTGGCACTAATCAACATGAGGAACACAATCCTATCTCGTGGAAGGTGGTGCAAGATTTGCAAACAAAATCAGCACAGTTTGGTATTAACTCTCCTGAGGTTATGCAGTTAAGTAGAATCATCAGTAATGACTTGTTATGTCCTTATGGTATTACTCATCTTCCACAAGTGTTATTTCTGCCTATACAGCTTATGGTCGTTCAGTCTAACTGGAGGCAAATGGCTCGAGCCGTTGAGACTAATAATACGGGACTGCCACTGGATGAACCACAGCTTGGCGTCTGTGAAGATGCTTTACTAGGAGAAGGACCATTTACTAATCCTCAATTACAGGGACATGGCACCCGCTTATTTTAGAACAATCCCAACAATTAGGAATTAAATGCCTTAAAAAGAAACATGGAGCTAGCAGCTCCAAGCAGAAATATGTTACTTATCTGGCAGGGACACAGAGAACCTTTTTGCAGTTTGTTGAAAAAATTTCTGCTGCTTTAGAAAAACAAGAAGACGATAATGGACTGTGGCAGATGTTGTGTAAGCAACTCGCAAAAGATAATGCTAATGAAGACTGCCAAAAAATTATGGAAGCCATGGCTGGAGATCCCTCTATACCTGAGGTGGTTGCTGCCTGCTCTAAATTTGGCACTGTGGAGCATAGAATGGCTAAATCCGCTCTCCAGGGTTTTGGATGTGGGCAGGAGGGACATGTTAAAACAAATAGCCCTGCCAAAAAAAACCCTCCAAGAAATTCCGCCAGCAATTCCAGAGGACTAACGTGAAGCCACTGTGGAAAAATAGGGCACTTTGCCAAACAATGTCGGAGCAAATTTCATGTCAGCGGACAATCTCTTCAGGGAAATGGCAAAAAGAGAGTGAGAGGCCAAGTGAGGACAAAAATTCAATCCAGCAACCACTTCCTGAGAGACATTCCTAGCAGGGCCATCTTCAAATGTCATTGGATGGATGGAAATCCTGCTTCAAGCCTTCTGGGAGCAGATGCAAGTCCCTCAGGAGAGGAGAAGAACCACCAACCGCTGGAGGTGCTGGAGAGCATCCCTGCAGAAAGGGATGCAGGGGCGCTGGCTGACAGCAGGCTCAGCGCGAGCCAGCAGCGTGCGCCCTGGCAGCCAAGAGGGCAAACGGCACCCGGGGCTGCATCAAAGATGGCAGAAGCAGCCGGGAAAAAGAGGGGATTATCCCGCTGTAGTCAGCGTTGGTGCGGCCTCACCTCGAGTGCTGCCGTCAGTTCTGGGCCCCACCATCTGAGAAGGATGTGAAGGTCCTTGAATGTGTCCAGAGGAGGGCAACCAAGCTGGTGAAAGGCCTGGAAGGAATGTCCGGTGAGGAGCAGCTGGGGACTTGGCGTTTGTCTAGCTTGGGGAGGAGGAGGCTGAGGGGGGACCTCATTGCTCTCTACAGCTTCCTGAGGAGAGCAAGGGCAGGGGGAGGTGCTGAGCTCTTCTCCCTGGTGTCCAGGGAGAGGCTGTGTGGGAACGCTTCCAAGCTGCACGCGGGGAGCTTGAGGGTGGACATTAGCATGCATTTCTTTACCAGCACTCTAGGGGAATGCCATTAGTACAGCCAGAGTTCATTCTCTCAGGATGTGCTATTTCAGCACCTCTCGGCCTGGCAGGGCCCATGCAAAGAGGAAGGCATGCTCTGAGGATGCACTGCCTTGGAGTGCTTCGTTTCCAAGCGTGACTCACAAGGCAGGTTTTAGCTGATAGGGCTGCAAGTCCTGGCTCCTGACAGGCTGTCTTCTTCCTAACAGCCTCTGGAGAGGGGGCACTCCTGGCAAGGGAACTCGTCTCTAGCCTCCCTCTGCCTGCTGCTCCAGCAGAGCCACGTCTGCACAAGGGCGAGGGCCTGTCTCTTCACACCTGGCTGGCATCAAAATGTCGGGATGCTTTCACTGAGTCGACACAGCCTGACAGCTTTCTGCCCTCATTTCACTACTTTTGCAGACCGATTCAGGACCAGGCATGTGCTGGAGGATTGGTTTATATCGAGCCATTTATTAATTTAAAAGAAAACCACAAAAACCAGCTGAATAAGCGCATCAGGAACTTCACCCCCCCACCACTGCAGGTGGTTTCAGCTGTGCCCAGCGCATGGCCACCAAGGGCAGGGACAGCCCCGGGACCTCCTGGGCACAGCGACTGCCTCGGGGCCAGCACCCCAAAGGCTTCCTCCAAAGGGGGCTGGGCGGGGCTGCGCATGGGGGGCCCTGTCAGTCACCCCCAGGTCACAGTGCCACCCCCATGGCACAGTGCCAACCAGCCCCATGTCACAATGCCACCCCTGGCAACGCAGCAGTCGCCGTGCGCCGGGGCAGTAAAAAAGGGGGCACCCGCCAGTGTCCAGCTGCCAGAGCTGCCCCGGGGACATCCGAGAGGAAGCCCTTGAGGAGAGGATGGGATTAATGGCAGGGGGCTGAGGGAAGAAGACTGCAGCCTGGTCGAGGCTGCTGGAGCTTCTCTCACGCAAGGCCAGCTCCTGGCAGGGCCACCACAAATCTCATTGCATGGATGGATGGATGGATGGATGGAAATCCTGCTTCAAGCCTTCCGGAGCAGATGCAAGTCCCTCAGGAGAGGAGAAGAACCACCAAGCGCTGGAGGTGCCCCAGGCTCTCAGGCCGTTTCCGCTGGAGAGCCGTGGCCAGACCCAGGGAGTGCCGCCGTGAGGAGCACTGCAGAGCTCGCCGGCCTCCTCCCCTGCGGAGCCAGGGGCAGCAGCCGTAAGCAATGGGACGGATGCAGGGATGTTGCCAGGGCTCCCAGTGCTTTGGAGCGCCCGCTAGACAGGCACAAGAAAGATTCTTGCCCCCAAGGTCGATCAGGCCGGGAGCATCTGACCACTCCTGGAAGCCCCTGAGATGGCTCCAGGCTGAGGGAGATCAGGGCTTGGGCATCTTCTGGGAGGCGTGACCAGCCTGTGGGACACGGAGGCAGGTCTTGCTCACCTGCTCAGGGAGTAGCCGATCGCCATTGCTGGGGTCAGGAAGGAATTTTCCCCCGGGGCACATTGGCGCTGGCCCCCGGGGGTTTTTTGCCTTCCTCTGCAGCACTGAGCATGACCACTTGTCAGGGCTCCTCCGGTCCCTTTTGGCCGGGTCACTGCCTGCTGCTCGTGCACCACGAAGGTGGGCTCTCGTACCCTGCAGCTGGGGGGAGGAAGGCTTTTTTTCCCCCCACACTGGGCTAGCCAGTGTCCCCGGGGGTTTTTTGCCTTCCTCTGCAGCGCTGAGCACGGCCACTTGGCCAGGGCTCCTTTGGGCCATGCTGGCCAGGTGCCTGCTGCTCCTGCTCCACCAAGATGGCCCTCGTGCCCCGCATCCAGGGGGAGGAACCTTTCTGGACTCCCAGGGTGGGCCCTAGGGTGCCCACCAGGGCTTGCTGCTTGTCCTCTGTAGCACTGAGCACAGTCCCACGTCAGGGCTCCTCTGAAATTAGGTGCAGGAACCTTTGGGGGGTTTTTGGATGCCAAGAGGAGAATTCATGTGAAAAGAGTTCACAAGCCTTGCCAAGTGTAATACTTTGGAAAATACCCCGCACCTCCTGCTCGAGAGCTCCTCCTCTTTTCAAAGGCTGGCATCGGTCCTGCTCCTCCTCCTTCAGATGCTCCCTCTTCAGGAAACAGGCACTACCCGGCCTGCTTTCCTGCTGACTCTTTGTCATCCAAAGTCAAACGCGGCATGGATCATAGTTCTTTCTTACAGACTGAAACAAAGAAGTTAGAAACATGAGAGCAAACTAATGATAAAAAGAATTAAAAAACCCCTATCACAACAATAAAAAATAAAGAGCAAAAATTCAAAGAAAAATAGCCATTCAAATCGTTATAAAAATAATGACAAGATATGCAAAACAGAATACAACAATATTAAAATATAATTTTAAAAATAGAGAAAGATAATTATCAAAATTTAAAAACATCTTTTAAAAAATAATTCTAAACTAGGTGCAGGAACGTTTGGGGATTTTTGGATGCCAAGATGAAAATCATGTGAAAATAGTTCATTCCCCCCAAAAGAGAGAAAAATCACATTCTTCAAACTTTGCAGTTTGCTCTCAAGAGCACCTTCTTGCTGCATCCGTCACTTACCTGCTTTCCTCTTCCCGGCAAAGATTCCTCTTAACCAGAACATTCATGCCTCTGTCCCTCCACACGACGCAGGGGAGTCGTGACTTTCTGTGGCCCTCCCTTCCCTTTGCCAGGCTTCCAGTGAAGGTTTTTCAAGCTAAACCGAGGATCGCCTCAGCCCGCGCCTGGCTACACGTGTGCACCACGTTAATGCTTGTGAGCGTCTGCTCTGAAACGGGCCGAGAAAAATACAGTAAAATCCTGTTAGCGCTTGGAACCTTTGTGATGGCTGTCCTCGAAGGTGGCTTTAGAGCTGAAAGAGTCCGGACCTTTCCGGCAAATAACGGTCTCCTTGGGAGGGAAGGGAAATAGGGAAGGGAAAGGTGCTTCAGCTGCAAGAGACCTCACTTCCCTTTGCTCCAAGCAGACGGGACGCAAGTCCTGCACTTCTCCAGGTCTACAGGGCTGCTGCAGGAAATACTCTCCTGTAATTCCTGCCAGTGTCACGGAAAGAACTCTGCAGCTGCACCATTTGCACCTCCCTGTCTGGATTCACAAAGAAATCATGTGGCAATTCCTAAGAGCTATGAAGAGGAATCAGAAAATCACACCGAAGAAACTAACAATCACAGCACAACCACATGGTCACAGAAAGAAGGAAAGAGGGGCTCAGCTCTTGGAAGTTGTTCCGACACATCATGCTTGTATACTAATCCTCTGTCTGAGAGATCAACAGCAGAGTAAATTCTCTTCCCACGACCTGACTATGAGAGGACCCAAACTATTCTACTTTATCAGGCAACGTATAACCGGTTCATTCCAAGGCATCATCCTGAGGAAGAAAAGAACAAGAAAAAGAAAGATTTCAGGCATGGGATATGATTAGAGGGAAGGAAGATTTTTGAAACGAAAAGAGAAGAAAAAAAGAAGCCTGGGACAAAACCCTTGAGAGAGCTTCTAAAGAACAGGGAGCATGTCAAAGGCAGATGAAACATGGAACCAGAAACCAGACAATTGTTTCTTCTCTGAGACTAGAACAAACTACCACTAGACAGATTATTTAAAGGTGAAAAAAGTGCTTTTTCCACATTGCAAATAAATAGTTAGCAAGGTAAATGCCTCAGTGCACGAGTGTCTTTCTATTTATTGCATGATTTTTTCACAAGTCTTTGTCTCATACCGGTAAAGAATTAAAGCAGTGGCCCAACGTGCCTTCTGAAACCAAAACCTTGCATTCCAGCACGTCCAAGTTCCTCGCACAAGCACTGTGAAAGCGGTGAACTAAACAGCTACTTATGCTAGAGTCAGGATAAGCTACTGATATGATAAGTTCTGGCAACAGCAAAATGTCCCCTACCTTTCTTCCCCATCTGTGAACATGCTACACCTGGTAGAAGCCAGCCCTGCTGTGAGTAGGAGCTTGGGATCATTTTCAAAGCACGTTAACCTGTGCACACTGAGATTGGTTGTATCCTGCAGGGGAGGCGGGCTGGAAACTTAGAAAAAGGAAAAAAAACACCACTAAACTCCAAAGATATAAAAGGCATGGTAACAAGGGAAGCAAAGAGGAAGGCATGCTCTGAAGATGCACTGCCCTGGAGTGCTTCGTATCCAAGCGAGACTCACAATGAAGGTTTTATCTGAACGAGTCGATAGGGTTGCAAGTCCTGGCACCTGACAGGCTGGCTTCTTACTAAAATCCTCTGGAGATTCCTCACTGATATACCCCATACTCTGCTAAGAGCTGCTGCAGTGCCCTGACATCCCAGATAACAACCCCAGACTCCTCCAAGGTAGATACCCAGAATTGTTTTCCTCCCTGATAACACACGCTCTTCTCAGGGATCTGACCAAGATTCCTCCCAGACATGTCCCAGGCTGTCCTAAGAGCCGCTGCAGCGGCCTGAGATGCCAGGTAGCAGCACCAGACTCCTCCAAGGATGATACCCAGATGTTTTTTTCTCCATCATAACACACGCTCTTCTCAGGGATCTGACCAACCTTCCTCCCAGACATGTCACACACTGACCTGACAATGATACAGGGCCCTGAGATCCCAAGTACAGCCCAAGAAGTCTCCAAGGAGCCCACAGGAAATGTTTTTTACCTTCTGGAGACACCTCCTCTCCAGCTTCCACCCAGATCTTCTGACAGGCATCTCCTGCTCTCTTCTCTCTTTGATTTAGGGCCATCACATCGCAGGCAGCAGCCCCTGACACCACCAAAGGAGACAACAGAGATCTCTTATCTCCTCGAAAGAAAGATTTTGGATTCAGCATCATCCCACGCTTCCTCACAGCACATGTCTGGTATCTTTTCGCGGAATTTTAACAAGCCTAATCCTGGGTAGCAACCCCAGACTCCTCCAAGGAAGGTACCCAGACCGATTTTCTCCCTGAAGAATGGTCTATTCTCTGGGATCTGACCAAGATTCCCCACAGACAGGTCCCAGGCTGTCTAAAGAGCTGCTGCAGTGCCCTCAGACCCCAGGTAGCAGCCCCAGACTCCTCCAAGGATGATACCCATACTGATTTTCTCCGTGAAGAATGGTCTATACTCTGGGATCTAACCAAGATTCCTCCCAGACATGTCCCAGACTGTCCTAAGAGCTGCTGCAGTGCCCTCAGACCCCAGGTAGCAGCCCCAGACTCCTCCAAGGAAGATACCCAGATGATTTTTCTCCCTGATAATTCACTCTCCTCTCTGGGATGTGACCAGGATTCCTCCCAGACATGCCCCAGACTCTCCTGCAACCTGCTGCAGGGATATCAGATCCAAGGAAGCACCCTCACACTCCTCCAAGGATGCCACCTGAGATATTTCTGACCTTCTGACAAACTTTCCCACATCCACAATACAACCACAATCCCTCCAAGGAACGGAATGGAGTCTTTTCAACTCTGCTTTAGGGAGGCCTAATCCTGGGTAGCAGCCCCAGACTCCTCCAAGGAAGATACCTAGATGATTTTTCTCCCTGATAATTCACTCTCCTCTCTGGGATGTGACCAGGATTCCTCCCAGACATGCCCCAGACTCTCCTGCACCCTGCTGCAGGGATATCAGATCCAAGGAAGCACCCTCTCACTCCTCCAAGGATGCCACCTGAGATATTTCTTACCTTCTGACAAACTCTCCCACCTCCACAATCCAACCAAGATCCCTCCCAGGAACGGCCTGGAGTCTTTTCAACTCTGCTTTAGGGAGGCCTAATCCTGGGTAGCAGCCCCAGACTCCTCCAAGGAAGGTACGCAGACCGATTTTCTCCCTGAAGAATGGTCTATTCTCTGGGATCTGACCAAGATTCCTCCCAGACATGTCCCAGACTGTAATAAGAGCTGCTGCAGTGCCCTCAGACCTAAGGGAGCAGCCCCAGACTCCTCCAAGGAAGATACCCAGACCGATTTTCTCCCTGAAGAATGGTCTATTCTCTGGGATCTGACAAAGATTCCTCCCAGACATGTCCCAGACTGTCCTAAGTGCCACTGCAGTGGCCTGAGACGCCAGGTAGCAGCCCCAGACTCCTCCAAGGATGATACTCAGACGTTTTTTTCTCCCTCATAACACACGCTCTTCTCAGGGATCTGACCAACCTTCCTCCCAGACATGTCACACACCGACCTGACAATCATACAGGGCCCTGAGATACCAGGTACAGCCCAAGAAGTCTCCAAGGAGCCCACAGGAAATGTTTTTTACCTTCTGGAGACACCTCCTCTCCAGCTTCCAGCGAGATCTTCTGACAGGCATCTCCTGCTCTCTTCTCTCTTTTTTAGGGCCATCACATCGACATCGCAGGCAGCAGCCCCTGACACCTCCAAAGGAGACAAACGAGATCTGTTTTCTCCTGTAAAGAAAGATTTTGGCTTCAGCATCATCCCACGCTTCCTCACAGCACATTCTGGTGTCTTTTAGCGGGGATTTAGCAAGCCTAATCCTGCGGAGCAACCCCAGACTCCTCCAAGGAAGATACCCAGACCGATTTTCTCCCTGAAGAATGGTCTATTGTCTGGGATCTGATCAGGATTCCTCCCAGTCATGTCCCAGACTGTCCTAAGAGCTGCTGCAGTGGCCTGAGACGCCAGGTAGCAGCCCCAGAGTCCGCCAAGGATGATCCCCAGACCTATTTTCTCCCTGAAGAATGGACTATTCTCTGGGATCTGACCAAGATTCCTCCCAGACAGGTCCCAGACTGTCCTAAGAGCCCCTGCAGTGGCCTGAGACGCCAGGTAGCAGCCCCAGACTCCTCCAAGGATGATACCCAGACGTTTTTTTCTCCCTCATAACACACGCTCTTCTCAGGGATCTGACCAACCTTCCTCCCAGACATGTCACACACTGCCCTGACAATGATACAGGGCCCTGAGATCCGAGGTACAGCCCAAGAAGTCTCCAAGGAGCACACAGGAAATGTTTATTACCTTCTAGAGACACGTCATCTCCAGCTTCCACCCAGATCTTCTGACAGGCATCTCCTGCTCTCTTCTCTCTTTGGTTTAGGGCCATCACATCGCAGGCAGCAGCCCCTGACACCTCCAAAGGAGACAACCGAGATCTGTTTTCTCCTGTAAAGAAAGATTTTGGCTTCAGCATCATCCCACGCTTCCTCACAGGCACGTTCTGGTGCCTTTTAGCGGGGATTTCGCAAGCCTAATCCTGGGTAGCAACCCCAGACTCCTCCAAGGAAGGTACCCAGATGATTTTTCTCCCTCTCTGGGATGTGACCAGGATTCCTCCCAGACAAGCCCCAGACTCTCCTGCACCCTGCTGCAGGGATATCAGATCCAAGGAAGCACCCTCACACTCCTCCAAGGATGCCACCTGAGATATTTCTGACCTTCTGACAAACTCTCCCACCTCCACAATCCACCATGATCCCTCCCAGGAATGGACTGGAGTCTTTTCAACTCTGCTCTAGGGAGGCCTAATCCTGGGTAGCAGCCCCAGACTACTCCAAGGAAGATACCCAGACTAATTTTCTCCCTGAAGAATGGAATGTTCTCTGGGATCTGACCAAGATTCCTCCCAGACATGTCCCAGACTGTCCTAAGAGCTGCTGCAGTGCCCTCAGACCCCAGGGAGCAGCCCCAGACTCCTCCAAGGAAGATACCCAGACCAATTTTCTCCCTGAAGAATGCTCTATTCTCTGGGATCTGACCAAGATTCCTCCCAGACAGGTCCCAGACTGTCCTAAGAGCCTCTGCAGTGGCCTGAGACGCCAGGTAGCAGCCCCAGACTCCTCCAAGGAAGATACCCAGACCGATTTTCTCCCTGAAGAATGGTCTATTCTCTGGGATCTGACCAAGATTCCTCTCAGACATGTCCCAGACTGTCCTAAGAGGTGCTGCAGTGCCCTCAGACCCCAGGTAGGAGCCCAAGACTCCTCCAAGGATGATACCCAGACCGATTTTCTCCCTGAAGTATGGTCTATTCTCTGGGATCTGACCAAGATTACTCCCAGATATGTCCCAGACTCTCCTAAGAGCCGCTGCAGTGACCTGAGACGCCAGGTAGCAGCCCCAGACTCCTTTAAGGATGATACCCAGAGGTTTTTTTCTCCCTCATAACACACGCTCTTCTCAGGGATCTGACCAACCTTCCTCCCAGACATGTCACACACTGACCTGACAACGATACAGGGCCCTGAGTTCCCAGGTACAGCCCAAGAAATCTCCAATGAGGCCACAGGAAATGTTTTTTACCTTCTGGAGACACGTCATCTCCAGCTTCCACCCAGATCTTCTGACAGGCATCTCCTGCTCTCTTCTCTCTTTGGTTTAGGGCCATCACATCGCAGGCAGCAGCCCCTGACACCTCCAAAGGAGACAAACGAGATCTGTTTTCTCCTGTAAAGAAAGATTTTGGCTTCAGCATCATCCCACGCTTCCTCACAGCACATTCTGGTGTCTTTTAGTGGAGATTTTGCAAGCCTAATCCTGGGTAGCAACCCCAGAATCCTCCAAGGAAGGTACCCAGATGATTTTTCTCCCTGATAATTTACTCTCCTCTCCGGGATCTGATCAGGATTCCTCTCAGACATGCCCCACACTCTCCTGCACCCTGCTGCAGGGATATCAGATCCAAGGAAGCACCCTCACACTCCTCCAAGGATGCCATCTGAGATATTTCTTACCTTCTGACAAACTCTCCCACCTCCACAATCCAACCAAGATCCCTCCCAGGAATGTCCTGGAGTCTTTTCAACTCTGCTTTAGGGAGGCCTAATCCTGGGTAGCAGCCCCAGACTCCTCCAAGGAAGATACCCAGACCGATTTTCTCCCTGAAGAATGGTCTATTCTCTGGGATCTGACCAAGATTCCTCCCAGACATGTCCCAGACAGTCCTAAGAGCCGCTGCAGTGGCTTGAGACGCCAGGTACCAGCCCCAGACTCCTCCAAGGATGATACTCAGACATTTTTTTCTCCCTCATAACACACGCTCTTCTCAGGGATCTGACCAACCTTCCTCCCAGACATGTCACACACTGACCTGACAATCATACAGGGCCCTGAGATCCCAGGTACAGCCCAGGAAGTCTCCAAGGAGGCCACAGGAAATGTTTTTTACATTCTGGAGGCACCTTCTCTACAGCTTCCACCCAGATCTTCTCAGAAGCATCTCCTGCTTTCTTCTCTCTTTGGTTTAGGGCCATCATATCGCAGGCAGCAGCCCCTGACACCTCCAAAGGAGACAACCGAGATCTGTTTTCTCCTGTAAAGAAAGATTTTGGCTTCAGCATCATCCCACGCTTCCTCACAGGCACGTTCTGGTGTCTTTTAGCGGGGATTTCGCAAGCCTAATCCTGGGTAGCAACCCCAGACTCCACCAAGGAAGATACCCAGACCGATTTTTTCCCTGAAGAATGGTCTGTTCTCTGGGATCTGACCAAGATTCCTCACAGACATCTCGCAGACTGTCCTAAGTGCCGCTGCAGTGGCCTGAGACGCCAGGTACCAGCCCCAGACTCCTCCAAGGATGATACTCAGACGTTTTTTTCTCCCTCATAACACACACTCTTCTCAGGGTCTGACCAACCTTCCTCCCAGAGATGTCACACACTGCCCTGACAATGATACAGGGCCCTGAGACCCCAAGTACAGCCCAAGAAGCCTCCAAGGAGCCCACAGGAAATGTTTTTTACCTTCTAGAGACACGTCATCTCCAGCTTCCACCCAGATCTTCTGACAGGCATCTACTGCTCTCTTCTCTCTTTGGTTTAGGGCCATCACATCGCAGGCAGCAGCACCTGACACCTCTAAAGGAGACAAACGAGATCTGTTTTCTCCTGTAAAGAAAGATTTTGGCTTCAGCATCATCCCACGCTTCCTCACAGGCACGTTCTGGTGTCTTTTAGCGGGGATTTCACAAGCCTAATCCTGGGTAGCAACCCCAGACTCCTCCAAGGAAGGTACCCAGATGATTTTTCTCCCTGATAATTTACTCTCCTCTCTGGGATCTGATCAGGATTCCTCTCAGACATGCCCCACACTCTCCTGCACCCTGCTACAGGGATGTCAGATCCAAGGAAGCACCCTCACACTCCTCCAAGGATGCCATCTGAGATATTTCTTACCTTCTGACAAACTCTCCCACCTCCACAATCCAACCAAGATCCCTCCCAGGAATGTCCTGTAGTCTTTTCAACTCTGCTTTAGGGAGGCCTAATCCTGGGTAGCAGCCCCAGACTCCTCCAAGGAAGATACCCAGACCGATTTTCTCCCTGAAGAATGGTCTATTCTCTGGGATCTGACCAAGATTCCTCCCAGACATGTCCCAGACAGTCCTAAGAGCCGCTGCAGTGGCTTGAGACGCCAGGTACCAGCCCCAGACTCCTCCAAGGATGATACTCAGATATTTTTTTCTCCCTCATAACACACGCTCTTCTCAGGGATCTGACCAACCTTCCTCCCAGACATGTCACACACTGACCTGACAATCATACAGGGCCCTGAGATCCCAGGTACAGCCCAGGAAGTCTCCAAGGAGGCCACAGGAAATGTTTTTTACATTCTGGAGGCACCTTCTCTACAGCTTCCACCCAGATCTTCTCAGAAGCATCTCCTGCTTTCTTCTCTCTTTGGTTTAGGGCCATCACATCGCAGGCAGCAGCCCCTGACACCTCCAAAGGAGACAACCGAGATCTGTTTTCTCCTGTAAAGAAAGATTTTGGCTTCAGCATCATCCCACGCTTCCTCACAGGCACGTTCTGGTGTCTTTTAGCGGGGATTTCGCAAGCCTAATCCTGGGTAGCAACCCCAGACTCCACCAAGGAAGATACCCGAACCGATTTTTTCCCTGAAGAATGGTCTGTTCTCTGGGATCTGAACAAGATTCCTCACAGACATCTCGCAGACTGTCCTAAGAGCCGCTGCAGTGCCCTCAGACCCCAGGTACCAGCCCCAGACTCCTCCAAGGATGATACTCAGACGTTTTTTTCTCCCTCATAACACACACTCTTCTCAGGGTCTGACCAACCTTCCTCCCAGAGATGTCACACACTGCCCTGACAATGATACAGGGCCCTGAGACCCCAAGTACAGCCCAAGAAGCCTCCAAGGAGCCCACAGGAAATGTTTTTTACCTTCTAGAGACACGTCATCTCCAGCTTCCACCCAGATCTTCTGACAGGCATCTACTGCTCTCTTCTCTCTTTGGTTTAGGGCCATCACATCGCAGGCAGCAGCACCTGACACCTCTAAAGGAGACAAACGAGATCTGTTTTCTCCTGTAAAGAAAGATTTTGGCTTCAGCATCATCCCACGCTTCCTCACAGGCACGTTATGGTGTCTTTTCGTGGGGATTTTGCAAGCCTAATCCTGGGTAGCAACCCCAGACTCCTCCAAGGAAGGTACCCAGATGATTTTTCTCCCTGATAATTTACTCTCCTCTCTGGGATGTGACCAGGATTCCTCCTAGAGAAGCCCCACACTCTCCTGCACCCTGCTGCAGGGATATCAGATCCAAGGAAGCACCCTCACACTCCTCCAAGGATGCCACCTGAGATATTTCTGACCTTCTGACAAACTCTCCCACCTCCACAATCCAACCATGATCCCTCCCAGGAACGGACTGGAGTCTTTTCAACTCTGCTTTAGGGAGGCCTAATCCTGGGTAGCAGCCCCAGACTCCTCCAAGGATGATACCCAGACCGATTTTCTCCCTGAAGAATGGTCTATTCTCTGGGATCTGGCCAATATTCCTCCCAGACATGTCCCAGATTGTCCTAAAAGCTGCTGCAGTACCCTCAGACGCCAGGGAGCAGCCCCAGACTCCTCCAAGGAAGATACCCAGACCGATTTTCTCCCTGAAGAATTGTCTATTCTCTGGGATCTGGCCAATATTCCTCCCAGACATGTCCCAGATTGTCCTAAAAGCTGCTGCAGTGCCCTCAGACGCCAGGGAGCAGCCCCAGACTCCTCCAAGGAAGATACCCAGACCGATTTTCTCCCTGAAGTATGGTCTCTTCTCTGGGATCTGACCAAGATGCCTCCCAGACATCTCCCAGACTGTCCTAAGATCTGCTGCAGTGACCTGAGATGCCAGGTAGCAGCCCCAGACCTCTCCAAGGATGATACTCAGACGTTATTTTCCCCTCATAACACACGCTCTTCTCAGGGATCTGACCAACCTTCCTCCCAGACATGTCACACACTGACCTGACACTGATACAGGGCCCTGAGATCCCAAGTACAGCCCAAGAAGTCTCCAAGGAGCCCACAGGAAATGTTTTTTGCCTTCTGGAGACACCTCCTCTCCAGCTTCCACCCAGATCTTCTGACAGGCATCTCCTGCTCTCTTCTCTCTTTGGTTTAGGGCCATCACATCGCAGGCAGCAGCCCCTGACACCTCCAAAGGAGACAAACGAGATCTGTTTTCTCCTGTAAAGAAAGATTTTGGCTTCAGCATCATCCCATGCTTCCTCACAGCACATTCTGGTGTCTTTTCGCGGGGATTTCGCAAGCCTAATCCTGGGTAGCAATCCCAGACTTCTCTAAGGAAGGTACCCAGATGATTTTTCTCCCTGATAATTCACTCTCCTCTCTGGGATCTGATCAGGATTCCTCCCATACATGCTCCAGATTCTCCTGCACCCTGAAGCAGGGATATCAGATGCAAGGAAGCACCCTCTCACTCCTACAAGGATGCCACCTGAGATATTTCTGACCTTCTGACAAACTCTCCCACCTCCACAATCCAACCAAGATCCCTCCCAGGAATGTCCTGGAGTCTTTTCAACTCTGCTTTAGGGAGGCCTAATCCTGGGTAGCAGCCCCAGACTCCTCCAAGGAAGATACCCAGACCGATTTTCTCCCTGAAGAATGGTCTATTCTCTGGGATCTGACCAAGATTCCTCCCAGACAGGTCCCAGACTGTCCTAAGAGCCGCTGCAATGGCCTGAGACGCCAGGTAGCAGCCCCAAACTCCTCCAAGGAAGATAACCAGACGGTTTTTTCTCCCTCATAACACATGCTCTTCTCAGGGATCTTACCAACCTTCCTCCCAGACATGTCACACACTGACCTGACAATGATCCTCTCTGGGATCTGATCAGGATTCCTCCCATACATGCTCCAGATTCTCCTGCACCCTGAAGCAGGGATATCAGATGCAAGGAAGCACCCTCTCACTCCTACAAGGATGCCACCTGAGATATTTCTGACCTTCTGACAAACTCTCCCACCTCCACAATCCAACCAAGATCCCTCCCAGGAATGTCCTGGAGTCTTTTCAACTCTGCTTTAGGGAGGCCTAATCCTGGGTAGCAGCCCCAGACTCCTCCAAGGAAGATACCCAGACCGATTTTCTCCCTGAAGAATGGTCTATTCTCTGGGATCTGACCAAGATGCCTCCCAGACATGTCCCAGGCTGTCCTAAGAGCTGCTGCAGTGACCTCAGAACCCAGGTTGCAGCCCCAGACTCCTCCAAGGAAGATACCCAGACCGATTTTCTCCCTGAAGAATGGTCTATTCTCTGGGATCTGACCAAGATTCCTCCCAGACATGCCACAGACTGTCCTAAGTGCCGCTGCAGTGGCCTGAGACGCCAGGTAGCAGACCCAGACTCCTCCAAGGATGATACTCAGATGTTTTTTTCTCCCTCATAACACACGCTCTTCTCAGGGATCTGACCAACCTTCCTCCCAGACATGTCACACACTGACCTGACAATCATACAGGGCCTTGAGATCCCAGGTACAGCCCAAGAAGTCTCCAAGGAGCCCACAGGAAATGTTTTTTACCTTCTGGAGACACCTCCTCTCCAGCTTCCACCCAGATCTTCTGACAGGCATCTCCTGCTCTCTTCTCTCTTTGGTTTAGGGCCATCACATCAGAGGCAGCAGCCCCTGACACCTCCAAAGGAGACAAACGAGATCTGTTTTCTCCTGTAAAGAAAGATTTTGGCTTCAGCATCATCCCATGCTTCCTCACAGCACATTCTGGTGTCTTTTCGCGGGGATTTCGCAAGCCTAATCCTGGGTAGCAACCCCAGACTCCTCCAAGGAAGGTACCCAGATGATTTTTCTCCCTGATAATTCACTCTCCTCTCTGGGATGTGACCAGGATTCCTCCCAGACATGCCCCAGACTCTCCTGCACCCTGCTGCAGGGATATCAGATCCAAGGAAGCACCCTCACACTCCTCCAAGCATGCCACCTGAGATATTTCTTACCTTCTGACAAACTCTCCCACCTCCACAATCCAACCAAGATCCCTCCCAGGAACGGACTGGAGTCTTTTCAACTCTGCTTTAGGGAGGCCTAATCCTGGGTAGCAGCCCCAGACTCCTCCAAGGAAGATACCCAGACCGATTTTCTCCCTGAAGAATGGTCTATTCTCTGGGATCTGACCAAGATGCCTCCCAGACATTTCCCAGACTGTGCTAAGATCTGCTGCAGTGACCTGAGATGCCAGGTAGCAGCCCCAGACCTCTCCAAGGATGATACTCAGACGTTATTTTCCCCTCATAACACACGCTCTTCTCAGGGATCTGACCAACCTTCCTCCCAGACATGTCACACACTGACCTGACAATCATACAGGGCCCTGAGATCCCAAGTACAGCCCAAGAAGTCTCCAAGGAGCCCACAGGAAATGTTTTTTGCCTTCTGGAGACACCTCCTCTCCAGCTTCCACCCAGATCTTCTGACAGGCATCTCCTGCTCTCTTCTCTCTTTGGTTTAGGGCCATCACATCAGAGGCAGCAGCCCCTGACACCTCCAAAGGAGACAAACGAGATCTGTTTTCTCCTGTAAAGAAAGATTTTGGCTTCAGCATCATCCCATGCTTCCTCACAGCACATTCTGGTGTCTTTTCGCGGGGATTTCGCAAGCCTAATCCTGGGTAGCAATCCCAGACTTCTCTAAGGAAGGTACCCAGATGATTTTTCTCCCTGATAATTCACTCTCCTCTCTGGGATCTGATCAGGATTCCTCCCATACATGCTCCAGATTCTCCTGCACCCTGAAGCAGGGATATCAGATGCAAGGAAGCACCCTCTCACTCCTACAAGGATGCCACCTGAGATATTTCTGACCTTCTGACAAACTCTCCCACCTCCACAATCCAACCAAGATCCCTCCCAGGAATGTCCTGGAGTCTTTTCAACTCTGCTTTAGGGAGGCCTAATCCTGGGTAGCAGCCCCAGACTCCTCCAAGGAAGATACCCAGACCGATTTTCTCCCTGAAGAATGGTCTATTCTCTGGGATCTGACCAAGATTCCTCCCAGACAGGTCCCAGACTGTCCTAAGAGCCGCTGCAATGGCCTGAGACGCCAGGTAGCAGCCCCAAACTCCTCCAAGGAAGATAACCAGACGGTTTTTTCTCCCTCATAACACATGCTCTTCTCAGGGATCTTACCAACCTTCCTCCCAGACATGTCACACACTGACCTGACAATGATCCTCTCTGGGATCTGATCAGGATTCCTCCCATACATGCTCCAGATTCTCCTGCACCCTGAAGCAGGGATATCAGATGCAAGGAAGCACCCTCTCACTCCTACAAGGATGCCACCTGAGATATTTCTGACCTTCTGACAAACTCTCCCACCTCCACAATCCAACCAAGATCCCTCCCAGGAATGTCCTGGAGTCTTTTCAACTCTGCTTTAGGGAGGCCTAATCCTGGGTAGCAGCCCCAGACTCCTCCAAGGAAGATACCCAGACCGATTTTCTCCCTGAAGAATGGTCTATTCTCTGGGATCTGACCAAGATGCCTCCCAGACATGTCCCAGGCTGTCCTAAGAGCTGCTGCAGTGACCTCAGAACCCAGGTTGCAGCCCCAGACTCCTCCAAGGAAGATACCCAGACCGATTTTCTCCCTGAAGAATGGTCTATTCTCTGGGATCTGACCAAGATTCCTCCCAGACATGCCACAGACTGTCCTAAGTGCCGCTGCAGTGGCCTGAGACGCCAGGTAGCAGACCCAGACTCCTCCAAGGATGATACTCAGATGTTTTTTTCTCCCTCATAACACACGCTCTTCTCAGGGATCTGACCAACCTTCCTCCCAGACATGTCACACACTGACCTGACAATCATACAGGGCCTTGAGATCCCAGGTACAGCCCAAGAAGTCTCCAAGGAGCCCACAGGAAATGTTTTTTACCTTCTGGAGACACCTCCTCTCCAGCTTCCACCCAGATCTTCTGACAGGCATCTCCTGCTCTCTTCTCTCTTTGGTTTAGGGCCATCACATCGCAGGCAGCAGCCCCTGACACCTCCAAAGGAGACAAACGAGATCTGTTTTCTCCTGTAAAGAAAGATTTTGGCTTCAGCATCATCCCACGCTTCCTCACAGGCACGTTCTGGTGTCTTTTAGCGGGGATTTCGCAAGCCTAATCCTGGGTAGCAACCCCAGACTCCTCCAAGGAAGGTACCCAGATGATTTTTCTCCCTGATAATTCACTCTCCTCTCTGGGATGTGACCAGGATTCCTCCCAGACATGCCCCAGACTCTCCTGCACCCTGCTGCAGGGATATCAGATCCAAGGAAGCACCCTCACACTCCTCCAAGCATGCCACCTGAGATATTTCTTACCTTCTGACAAACTCTCCCACCTCCACAATCCAACCAAGATCCCTCCCAGGAACGGACTGGAGTCTTTTCAACTCTGCTTTAGGGAGGCCTAATCCTGGGTAGCAGCCCCAGACTCCTCCAAGGAAGATACCCAGACCGATTTTCTCCCTGAAGAATGGTCTATTCTCTGGGATCTGACCAAGATGCCTCCCAGACATTTCCCAGACTGTGCTAAGATCTGCTGCAGTGACCTGAGATGCCAGGTAGCAGCCCCAGACCTCTCCAAGGATGATACTCAGACGTTATTTTCCCCTCATAACACACGCTCTTCTCAGGGATCTGACCAACCTTCCTCCCAGACATGTCACACACTGACCTGACAATCATACAGGGCCCTGAGATCCCAAGTACAGCCCAAGAAGTCTCCAAGGAACCCACAGGAAATGTTTTTTACCTTCTGGAGGCACCTCCTCTCCAGCTTCCACCCATATCTTCTCACAAGCATCTCCTGCTCTCTTCTCTCTTTGGTTTAGGGCCATCACATCGCAGGCAGCAGCCCCTGACACCTCCAAAGGAGACAAACGAGATCTGTTTTCTCCTGTAAAGAAAGATTTTGGCTTCAGCATCATCCCACGCTTCCTCACAGGCACGTTCTGGTGTCTTTTAGCAGGGATTTCGCAAGCCTAATCCTGGGTAGCAACCCCAGACTCCACCAAGGAAGATACCCAAACCGATTTTTTCCCTGAAGAATGGTCTATTCTCTGGGATCTGACCAAGATTCCTCCCAGACATGTCCCAGACTGTCCTAAGAGGTGCTGCAGTGCCCTCAGACCACAGGGAGCAGCCCCAGACTCCACCAAGGAAGATACCCAGACCAATTTTCTCCCTGAAGAATGGTCTATTCTCTGGGATCTGACCAAGATTCCTACCAGACATGTCACACACTGCCCTGACAATGATACAGGGCCCTGAGATCCGAGGTACAGCCCAAGAAGTCTCCAAGGAGCACACAGGAAATGTTTTTTACCGTCTGGAGACACGTCATCTCCAGCTTCCACCCAGATCTTCTGACAGGCATCTCCTGCTCTCTTCTCTCTTTGGTTTAGGGCCATCACATTAGAGGAAGCAGCCTCTGACACCTCCAAAGGAGACAAACGAGATCTGTTTTCTCCTGTAAAGAAAGATTTTGGCTTCAGCATCATCCCACGCTTCCTTACAGGCATGTTCTGGTGTCTTTTCGCGGGGATTTCGCAAGCCTAATCCTGGGTAGCAACCCCAGATTCCTCCAAGGAAGGTACCCAGATGATTTTTCTCCCTGATAATTCACTCTCCTCTCTGGGATCTGTTAAGGATTCGTCCCAGACATGCCCCAGACTCTCCTGCACCCTGCTGCAGGGATACCAGATCCAAGGAAGCACCCTCTCACTGCACCACGGATGCCAACTGACATATTTCTGACCTTCTGACAAAATCTCCCACCTACACAATCCAACCATGATCCCTCCCAGGAACGGCCTGGAGTCTTTTCAACTCTGCTTTAGGGAGGCCTAATCCTGGGTAGCAGCCCCAGACTCCTCCAAGGAAGATACCCAGACCGATTTTCTCCCTGAAGAATGGTCTATTCTCTGGGATCTGACCAAGATGCCTCCCAGACATGTCCCAGGCTGTCCTAAGAGCTGCTGCAGTGACCTCAGAACCCAGGTTGCAGCCCCAGACTCCTCCAAGGAAGATAACCAGACCGATTTTCTCCCTGAAGAATGGTCTATTCTCTGGGATCTGACCAAGATTCCTCACAGACATGTCTCAGACTGTCCTAAGAGGTGCTGCAGTGCCCTCAGACCCCAGGTACCAGCCCCAGACTCCTCCAAGGAAGATACCCAGACCGATTTTCTCCCTGAAGAATGGTCTATTCTCTGGGATCTGACCAAGATTCCTCCCAGACAGGTCCCAGACTCTCCTAAGAGCCGCTGCAGTGGCCTGAGACGCCAGGTACCAGCCCCAGACTCCTCCAAGGATGATACTCAGATGTTTTTTTCTCCCTCATAACACACGCTCTTCTCAGGGTCTGACCAACCTTGCTCCCAGACATGTCACACACTGACCTGACACTGATACAGGGCCCTGAGATCCCAAGTACAGCCCAAGAAGTCTCCAAGGAGCCCACAGGAAATGTTTTTTACCTTCTAGAGACACGTCATCTCCAGCTTCCACCCAGATCTTCTGACAGGCATCTCCTGCTCTCTTCTCTCTTTGGTTTAGGGCCATCACATCGCAGGCAGCAGCCCCTGACACCTCCAAAGGAGACAAACAAGATCTGTTTTCTCCTGTAAAGAAAGATTTTGGCTTCAGCATCATCCCACGCTTCCTCACAGGCACGTTCTGGTGTCTTTTAGCGGGGATTTCGCAAGCCTAATCCTGGGTAGCAACCCCAGACTCCTCCAAGGAAGGTACCCAGATGATTTTTCTCCCTGATAATTCACTCTCCTCTCTGGGATGTGACCAGGATTCCTCCCAGACATGCCCCAGACCCTCCTGCAACCTGGTGAAGGGATATCAGATCCAAGGAAGCACCCTCTCACTCCTCCAAGGATGCCACCTGAGATATTTCTTACCTTCTGACAAACTCTCCCACCTCCACAATCCAACCAAGATCCCTCCCAGGAACGGCCTGGAGTCTTTTCAACTCTGATTTAGGGAGGCCTAATCCTGGGTAGCAGCCCCAGACTCCTCCAAGGAAGATACCCAGACCGATTTTCTCCCTGAAGAATGGTCTATTCTCTGGGATCTGACCAAGATGCCTACCAGACATTTCACAGACTGTCCTAAGATCTGCTGCAGTGACCTGAGATGCCAGGTAGCAGCCCCAGACCTCTCCAAGGATGATACTCAGACGTTATTTTCCCCTCATAACACACGCTCTTCTCAGGGATCTGACCAACCTTCCTCCCAGACATGTCAAACACTGACCTGACACTGATACAGGGCCCTGAGATCCCAAGTACAGCCCAAGAAGTCTCCAAGGAGCCCACAGGAAATGTTTTTTACCTTCTGGAGGCACCTCCTCTACAGCTTCCACCCAGATCTTCTCACAAGCATCTCCTGCTCTCTTCTCTCTTTAGTTTAGGGCCATCACATCACAGGCAGCAGCCCCTGACACCTCCAAAGGAGACAAACGAGATCTGTTTTCTCCTGTAAAGAAAGATTTTGGCTTCAGCATCATCCCACGCTTCCTCACAGGCACGTTCTGGTGTATTTTAGCGGGGATTTCGCAAGCCTAATCCTGGGTAGCAAACACAGACTCCACCAAGGAAGATACCCAAACCGATTTTTTCCCTGAAGAATGGTCTATTCTCTGGGATCTGACCAAGATTCCTCCCAGACATGTCCCAGACTGTCCTAAGAGCTGCTGCAGTGCCCTCAGACCCCAGGGAGCAGCCCCAGACTCCACCAAGGAAGATACCCAGACCGATTTTCTCCCTGAAGAATGGTCTATTCTCTGGGATCTGACCAAGATTCCTCCCAGACATGTCCCAGACTGTCCTAAGAGCTGCTGCAGTGGCCTGAGACGACAGGTAGCAGCCCCAGACTCCTCCAAGGATGATACTCAGAGGTTTCTTTCTCCCTCATAGCACACGCTATTCTCAGGGATCTGACCAACCTTCCTCCCAGACATGTCACACACTGACCTGACAATGATACAGTGCCCTGAGATCCCAGGTACAGCCCAAGAAGTCTCCAAGGAGCCCACAGGAAATGTTTTTTACCTTCTAGAGACACGTCATCTCCAGCTTCCACCCAGATCTTCTGACAGGCATCTCCTGCTCTCTTCTCTCTTTGGTTTAGGGCCATCACATCGCAGGCAGCAGCCTCTGACACCTCCAAAGGAGACAACCGAGATCTGTTTTATCCTGTAAAGAAAGATTTGGACTACAGTATCATCACACGCTTCATCACAGGCACGTTCTGGTGTCTTTTAGCGGGGATTTCGCAAGCCTAATCCTGGGTAGCAACCCCAGACTCCTCCAAGGAAGGTACCCAGATGATTTTTCTCCCTGATAATTCACTCTCCTCTCTGGGATGTGACCAGGATTCCTCCCAGACATGCCACAGACTATCCTGCACCCTGCTGCAGGGATATCAGATCCAAGGAAGCACCCTCACACTCCTCCAAGCATGCCACCTGAGATATTTCTTACCTTCTGACAAACTCTCCCACCTCCACAATCCAACCAAGATCCCTCCCAGGAACGGACTGGAGTCTTTTCAACTCTGCTTTAGGGAGGCCTAATCCTGGGTAGCAGCCCCAGACTCCTCCAAGGAAGATACCCAGACCGATTTTCTCCCTGAAGAATGGTCTATTCTCTGGGATCTGACCAAGATGCCTCCCAGACATGTCCCAGATTGTCCTAAAAGCTGCTGCAGTGCCCTCAAACGCCAGGGAGCAGCCCCAGACTCCACCAAGGAAGATACCCAGACCAATTTTCTCCCTGAAGAATGGTCTATTCTCTGGGATCTGAACAAGATTCCTCCCAGACATGTCCCAGGCTGTCCTAAGAGCTGCTTCAGTGATCTCAGAACCCAGGTTGCAGCCCCAGACTCCTCCAAGGAAGATACCCAGACCGATTTTCTCCCTGAAGAATGGTCTATTCTCTGGGATCTGACCAAGATTCCTCACAGACAGGTCCCAGACTCTCCTAAGAGCCGCTGCAGTGGCCTGAGACGCCAGGTACCAGCCCCAGACTCCTCCAAGGATGATACCCAGACGTTTTTTTCCCCCTCATAACACACGCTCTTCTCAGGGATCTGACCAGCCTTCCTCCCAGACATGTCACACACTGACCTGACACTGATACAGGGCCCTGAGATCCCAAGTACAGCCCAAGAAGTCTCCAAGGAGCCCACAGGAAATGTTTTTCACCTTCTGGAGACACCTCCTCTCCAGCTTCCACCCAGATCTTCTGACAGGCATCTCCTGCTCTCTTCTCTCTTTGGTTTAGGGCCATCACATCGCAGGCAGCAGCCCCTGACACCTCCAAAGGAGACAAACGAGATCTGTTTTCTCCTGTAAAGAAAGATTTTGGCTTCAGCATCATCCCACGCTTCCTCACAGGCAAGTTCTGGTGTCTTTTAGCGGGGATTTCGCAAGCCTAATCCTGGGTAGCAACCCCAGACTCCTCCAAGGAAGGTACCCAGATGATTTTTCTCCCTGATAATTCACTCTCCTCTCTGGGATGTGACCAGGATTCCTCCCAGACAAGCCCCAGACTCTCCTGCACCCTGCTGCAGGGATATCAGATCCAAGGAAGGACCCTCTCACTCCTTCACGGATGCCAATTGACATATTTCTGACCTTCTGACAAAATCTCCCACCTCCACAATCCAACCATGATCCCTCCCAGGAACGGACTGGAGTCTTTTCAACTCTGCTTTAGGGAGGCCTAATCCTGGGTAGCAGCCCCAGACTCCTCCAAGGAAGATACCCAGACCGATTTTCTCCCTGAAGAATGGTCTATTCTCTGGGATCTGACCAAGATTCCTCCCAGACATTGTCCCAGACTGTCCTAAGAGGTGCTGCCGTGCCCTCAGACGCCAGGTACCAGCCCCAGACTCCTCCAAGGAAGATACCCAGACCGATTTTCTCCCTGAAGAATGGTCTATTCTCTGGGATCTGACCAAGATGCCTCCGAGACATGTCCCAGGCTGTCCTAAGAGCTGCTGCAGTGACCTCAGAACCCAGGTTGCAGCCCCAGACTCCTCCATGGAAGATAACCAGACCGATTTTCTCCATGAAGAATGGTCTATTCTCTGGGATCTGACCAAGATTCCTCAAAGACATGTCCCAGACTGTCCTAAGTGCCGCTGCAGTGGCCTGAGATGCCATGTAGCAGCCCCAGACTCCTCCAAGGATGATACTCAGACGTTTTTTTCTCCCTCATAACACACGCTCTTCTCAGGGATCTGACCAACCTTCCTCCCAGACATGTCACACACTGACCTGACAATCATACAGGGCCCTGAGATCCCAGGTACAGCCCAAGAAGTCTCCAAGGAGCCCACAGGAAATGTTTTTTACCTTCTAGAGACACGTCATCTCCAGCTTCCACCCAGATCTTCTGACAGGCATCTCCTGCTCTCTTCTCTCTTTGATTTAGGGCCATCACATCGCAGGCAGCAGCCCCTGACACCTCCAAAGGAGACAAACGAGATCTGTTTTCTCCTGTAAAGAAAGATTTTGGCTTCAGCATCATCCCATGCTTCCTCACAGGCACGTTATAGTGTCTTTTAGCGGGGATTTCGCAAGCCTAATCCTGGGTAGCAACCCCAGACTCCTCCAAGGAAGGTACCCAGATGATTTTTCTCCCTGATAATTCACTCTCCTCTCTGGGATGTGACCAGGATTCCTCCCAGACATGCCCCACACTCTCCTGCACCCTGCTGCAGGGATATCAGATCCAAGGAAGGACCCTCTCACTCCTTCACGGATGCCAATTGACATATTTCTGACCTTCTGACAAACTCTCCCACCTCCACAATCCAACCATGATCCCTCCCAGGAAGGTCCTGGAGTCTTTTCAACTCTGCTTTAGGGAGGCCTAATCCTGGGTAGCAGCCCCAGACTCCTCCAAGGAAGATACCCAGACCGATTATCTCCCTGAAGAATGGTCTATTCTCTGGGATCTGACCAAAAATCCTCAAAGACATGTCCCAGACTGTCCTAAGAGCTGCTGCAGTGCCCTCAGACCCCAGGTAGCAGCCCCAGACTTCTCCTAGGAAGATACCCAGACCGATTTTCTCCCTGAAGAATGGTCTATTCTCTGGGAACTGACCAAGATGCCTTCCAGACATGTCCCAGGCTGTCCTAAGAGCTGCTGCAGTGACCTCAGAACCCAGGTAGCAGCCCCAGCCTCCTCCAAGGAAGATACCCAGACCAATTTTCTCCCTGAAGAATGGTCTATTCTCTGGGATCTGACCAAGATTCCTCCCAGACAGGTCCCAGACTCTCCTAAGAGCCGCTGCAGTGCCCTGAGACCCCAGGTAGCAGCCCCAGAGTCCTCCAAGGAACATATCCTGACGTTTTTTTCTCCCTCATAACACACGCTCTTCTCAGGGATCTGACCAACCTTCCTCCCACATGTCACTCACTGACCTGACGCTGATACAGGGCCCTGAGATCCCAGGTACAGCCCAAGAAGTCTCCAAGGAGCCCACAGGAAATGTTTTTTACCTTCTGGAGACACCTCCTCTCCAGCTTCCACCCAGATCTTCTGACAGGCATCTCCTGCTCTCTTCTCTCTTTGGTTTAGGGCCATCACATCGCAGGCAGCAGCCCCTGACACCTCCAAAGGAGACAAACGAGATCTGTTTTCTCCTGTAAAGAAAGATTTTGGCTTCAGCATCATCCCACGCTTCCTCACAGCACGTTCTGGTGTCTTTTAGTGGGGATTTCTCAAGCCTAATCCTGGGTAACAACCCCAGACTCCTCCAGGGAAGATACCCAGATGCTTTTTCTCATGTTAGATAAGATTTTTGTTCCAGGATCCTCACACTTTTCCTCCAATCATGTCTTGGGAGTCTTTTCAGATCTTCTTTAGGGGTGTCTAAGCCTGGGTGGCAGCCCCAGCGTTCTCCAAGGAAGATAAACAGAGGTTTTTATCCCTGAAATCTTGCTCTATTCTCTGGGATCTGCATAAGATTCCTCCCAGACATGTCCTAGACTTTTCTGAGCCCTGCTCCAGGCACCTGATATCCCATGTAGCAGACCAATACTCCTCCAAGCAAGTCAGTGTAATTTTCAATTTTTTTTAAATCTGTATAGCCATGTTCTGGACATTTGGTACATCTAACAGTTACTTTTTCTGCTAGTCCTGTCTCCAAAATATGCTGCTGTTCATGCCTGTCAATGACTTGAAAGCTTGTCACGTAATTCCTCAGTAGAGGGTAACAGAAATAATTTGTTTTATGGGACAAATACTTCTCATACACATCACTACCTCCGTACTGGTACAACGATTCAACAGTGTAATAGTGAATTCAGTGTTACTGGTAGTATTCTACAAGAACACATTGCCTGGTAGTATTCTTGACAGGTTTTTTCAAACAGTTTCAGCTTCAAGACTTCCCTTCCCACACTGACAAAGGGAGCAACCCCAAGCAGAAATTCTCTCCCCATCCTTGTCATTGATTTGCCACCAATCAGAATTAATAATGTTTGATTCCAGTATGAATACAGAAATATTTTAGTAGGGTTACATGTTTACATCTATCTTGCATTTTGCACATCTAACCAGCAACCAATGCTACTACAAACGCCTCTGTATAGCCCTGTACCAAGGCCAAAGAATTGGTCAGTAATCATTTACTAGGTACACCTAGATACTGCTTAGGGAATTAGATTTAGAATTGAAAATAATTCTGTTTGAAGTCGTTAGAGATGTCTAGACACAGAAGTAATTTATTACCTAGAATACATTGGATAAGGTCTCAGATGTACCACAACTCGAGATTAATGAGAACTGGGGAGAATGAACTGTCACAGTTTACAGATCTCTGCCAAGGAACAGTGAAACTAGGTAATGGGTAATTCCGGCAGGGGGAGATCGCGACCACCGACTCGTGGGCCACCGACCCAAACCACACCCCAGACTCATTTCTAGAGATTTCTAAGCTTTAGTGCGCAGAATCGGAAGTAGGAGGGAAGTATGATAATGATTTCCAGGAATTCTTGTGTTTATGTATGAATACTTAATGAATATGTATGGGTGAATAATACATAAACTGTATGATTCTTGTGACTGGTGTGCGTTGTTGGTGAGAGCACTCACCCGCGCACCCGGCCGTCAATAAAGAAGTGTCTGCTTATCTGCATCACATTGGTGTCGATAAGTTTCTATCCCGGCTCTTCGGTGACATCCTCACGCTCCCAACCTCTCTCTCTGAACTACGACCTCCTGCAGAAGCTGCACTCTCAGGGCACTGAACCCAAAGGCACATTGGCTCCTGTTCTACTCACTGAGGAGGGCTGGCTGGGGGGTTTTCACCTCCAGACTGAACTGTGTCCTCCCATGTCCCTGCCCTCTGCTGCTCGGGCACAAGCAGGAGGGGAGGCCTCACCCTGACAGCCCGGCAGGCGCTGACCCCAGGGCCACACAGGGAGGTGCCCCACACCTCCCCTTGCCCCAAAGCCCCGGCTTCCCCCTACGCCACCCCCTCTGCCACACATAGCCCCAGCTTCCCCGCCCCACGGCGCCTCCCCCCAGACCTGTCACACTGTACACATAACTGCCACAGCTTCCCCCGCCACGCACAGGGACCCTCGGAGCTGCCCCTGCACATCCCCGCTGTCACACGCACACAGCCTCCCCAGCTCCGCCCAGCCAGCACCCCCACACCGCCCCGGGGGGGTCTCCACAGCTCCCCCCACCCCCCCCCCCACTGCCAGAGGAGCTACCTCAGCGCTGCCCCCGACCAGACCCCACCGTTACACACCGGCAGCCCCCCAGCTCACACCCCCCTCACACGGAAAAGGCCCCACACCTCCCCCATCCCACACAGGTGCCCCCACACCCCCCAGCCCTGCCCCCCCCACGCCGTCAGCCCCACGTCCTCCCTCAGACCCCCCGGCCCTGCGCAGGAGCCGGGCGGGGCGGGGGGCAGCCACAGTACCTGCGGCAGAGCTGGGGCTCCGCAGAGGTGAGGAGACTCCCCCCGCCCTCAGGCGGCGCAGGGGCTCCCCTTTGTCCAGCCGGGAGCGGGCGGGGGTGCCCGGCAGCCGCGGCCCCCCCACACCCGGGAGCCAACGGCCGCGCCGCGCGGGGGGGGCGGCGCCTGTTGCCGTGGCGGCACGGCGGGGGCGGGGCACGGCGGGGGCGGGGCACGGCGGGGGCGGGGCACGGCGGGGGCGGGGCCGGCCTGGGTAGACCTGTCCTCCCCGCGCTGCGCCGGGGCAGCCCCGGAGGAGCGGCTGTCGCCGGGACCGGCCTCTGCCGCCGGGACCGGCCTCTGCCGCCGGGACCGGAGCCCGCGGGGACTCCGCTGGGTCCTACAGGCTCCCGCCTGCCTCCCCCGGGCGGCAAAGCTGCTGCGGGCGGAAAGCGGGGAGGGGGGGTGTCGGTGTCATCCAGAACCACGAGGCAGGGGGGATAAACAAAATAAAACACGCACACCCCCACCAAGAGAAAATCTGAACCCACCCGCGAAACCAACAGCTGAAGCCGTGCAGCGCCCGGCAGCGCCTGGGGGGGACGGGGAGGGTCAGGGTAGCCCCCAAACCCCCACCGCACCCCCACATCCCACCACTCCCCCTCCCACTGGCCCCATACCCAGTTCCCCCATATTTTAAGTGCCCCCCCTCACGCTGTCATTGTTCCCCCCGCCCCCATTTTGGGTGTCTTCCTCTTGCATTTTGGGGTCCCCCCCACCGTACCAAGCACAGGTTGCCACGCTGCAGCCACGCTCTGTCCAGGTGCTGACAATTGTCTTGGGGGGGCCGGGTGATACAGAGAAATTATTAGTTGTTTTGAGATTTATTTACTTACAGAAAACTGCTTAGCAACTTATTTACTTGCTTATAGCTAGTTATAGTATTTTTTCAATATTGCTAAGAATCCTGCTTGCCCAGACTGTTCTGTGGAATTTTACCAAGGACTGCTGTGTTCATCAAAACAAAGCAGTTCACTGTGAAAATCTACCAAGGACTACAATGTCCAGCAAAATATTATACTTTTGGCCTTGAGGAAGAGGTGGCTCTAACTAGTTGGAATCTTAGTCAGGAGTAAAGATAGCCATATACAAACGGTAGAAGTTCTATTGGTTCTCTTAGATAAAATAGAAGGAATAAACCTTCTGAAAAACACTCTTGTTATTCAAGAAATTGGCCAAGAGAATCTGTGCATGCTCCGGGGAAAAAACAAAGTGAGAAAGACTACGAGCCTTCCTCCCAAAGCCCCCGGAGACACCCACCAGGAGGCAATGGGCAGGTGCAAAGATGACATGAACTGTTGACATCGGCCTTTCTAACTAACCCAGCCTCACTCATGCATATGGATGTGTGTGTTACGCAATCCAGTGAATATGGATATCCACACTCTACCAGTTTTTGGTAAAATGTGCAGTGGGTGTGCAAGCTTTGTGGAGAAATCCCCCTGCACCCCAGCGCCGGAGTAAACAGACCTCCTGTGTAACTCTGTTCGAGTTGTAGAGTCTTTTTTCCACGAATCACTGCCTTGGGCAGATGTGGGGGGGCTCTCTGGGGGCTGCCCCGACCCCCCTGCTGCCCCCCAGGGACACTGGGCAACATTCCACAAATCAGTCCGGGCAAGCAGGATTCTTAGCAATATTAAAAAAAATACTATAAGTAATACTATAACTTGCTATAAATAAGTAAATAAATCTCAAAACAATAATCATTTCTCTGTATCACTTTGTGGAGAAATCCCCTTGCACCCCGGCCAGAGTAAACATGCCTGCTTTATAACTCTATTTGAGTTGTAGAGTCTTTTTTCTGCTAATCAATACACCATGGAGGCCACAGTCCAGCGGAAAGGTAGAAAGAATGATTCCGACTCTAAAAAGGCAAATTAGTAAAATAAGTCAAGAAACTACTTTAAAATGGTCTCAGGCACTTCCATTGGCACTGTTGCAAATCAGGGTAAAACCAAAAAGTGGCAGATTATGTCCTGATCTTTGGGGTGCCAACCCTTTCTGGGGGTTACATGGCCAGGGCCCTGGTCCTGAGCCCTTCTCACAGCCCCGTTTCTGCTTCAGTCCTGCCCTGAGCAGTAAGGCTGGCAGTCATAAACTGGGGCACAGCCCAGCCCCGCAGCAACGGCGGTGTTTGTCTGGGCTGGTGTTGGACACCCGCATCTGTCACCCCCTGGGCGAGGCGCTGGCCGACAGGCTGTGAGCTGGGTGGCCCCGAGCCCCAGGCTGAAAGCCACGGTGCAGCCGGGGAGCAGCAGAGCTCACCGCCCCGCCTCCCTGATGTCTCTAGGAAATTGTCTTCTCTGCTCATTCTGACCTTGTAAATAGAAGAATGACAGGGGCAGTTTCTGATTTCTCTTGCCATGAAAAAAAGGAACCAGGAGATAAGGGAGTGAGTTTCTCCAACTTTGCATGAACAGTGAGTGCCTGGCTAACAGCTCTACCTTTGAAGAGCAGCTAAAGGAGTGTTAAGAGGGGAACATCCTGTCCCAGAAGATGCCAGATGCTTGGATGATTGTCTGAGAAGCATGAATTCAGCAAGAATCAGAAATAACTGGGGGGAAAGGCAAAGGTGGCGGGGGGGGGGGGGGGGGGGCGGGGGGGAGACTGTGACTACTCATTCAATTAATGACCAGAAAGAATTGCCCCCCCCACGCCTGTAAGGACCATGTGTGCTAATTTACACAGCAAGCAAGGGTAATTTAACTATAACTAACCAACAGCAGATGGAATAGTAATTACGGACCCATGAGTGTAATCTTAGACAGGTTTTTACTAATCATGTAACAAGATAAATACGCAGCAGTTCCTTTGTGTAGCATGCCAGCTTTGTGGAATTGAACCTAGCCCCCATCTTTGCACAAATACGGATTAAACTGATTCAGCTCCGTGTGTAAGATTCCCTTTTTTGCACACAGGGTAATGAACACTGAAGGACAACAAAAGCCCTGTAAGAGTTAACAGAAAAACACACTACTCCTATTAGTGTAGTAACTCAAGGTGCTGGGGGTCTCCCGGGGGCTCTGGGGGCGGGGCTGCCCGGTGCCTGTGCCCAGGGGGTCTGTCTCCTCCCCCTCCCCTCCCCAGCTCTCACATTACTCCTGGGCCTGCGCTGGCCGGGCCTGGCTCCAGCTGACCGGGAGCGCACACACACACCCCCCAGGCATCCAGCGGGCAGGAGAAACCCCGACCCCTGCCCAGGGGCCTCACTCCTCACGGGTGACCCCAGTACTGACCTCAGCCGGGCCGCAGCTGGAGCAGAGGCTGCACCTCCCGGGAGCCAACATGGCCGCCCGGCAGCCCAGGACTGCAGCTCCCAGCATGCCCCGGGAGCCAACATGGCCGCCCGCCAGCCCAGGCCTGCAGCTCCCAGCATGCCCCGGGAGCCAACATGGCCGCCCGCCAGCCCAGGCCTGCAGCTCCCAGCATGCCCCGGGAGCCAACATGGCCGCCCGGCAGCCCAGGCCTGCAGCTCCCAGCATGCCCCGGGAGCCAACATGGCCGCCCGCCAGCCCAGGCCTGCAGCTCCCAGCATGCCCCGGGAGCCAACATGGCCGCCCGGCAGCCCAGGACTGCAGCTCCCAGCATGCCCCGGGAGCCAACATGGCCGCCCGGCAGCCCAGGCCTGCAGCTCCCAGCATGCCCCGGGAGCCAGCATGGCCGCCCAGCAGCCCAGGCCTGCAGCTCCCAGCATGCCCCGGGGCGCCGGTTCCCGCGGTCTGACCCTGCGGGGACACCGTCCCCCCGCCCGTCCCCGCCCCCCAGCCCCATGGCCGCCTCCCCGGGCTGCTCCGGCCGGTGGAGCAGGGGAGAGGCGGGGGAAGAGTTGAAGGACAAGAGGAAGGAGAAAAAGAAGAAGAAGGAGGGACAGAGCGGCGGAGAGAGGTGGGACGGGCGTTGGGCTGGCCGGAGAGGGGCGGGCGGCGGGCAGAGGGATGGGAACGGGCAGTGGGACGAGGAGAGTGGGGGGAGCTGGGCAGGGAGTAGGGGAAGGAGAAATACTGGTGAGGAGCCGGGCAGAGGGGCAGAGCGGGAGGAGGGTGGAGGGGAAGGGGACAGCGGGTGCAGGAAGAAAGAGTGATGAGCCTCAGGACGGAGGGTCAGCGAGAGCAGAAGGGCAGGAAGGAGGACAGAGGGACGGACAGACACAGGCTGGGCGAGTGAGCGGGCCGGGGGGCGAGAGACAGCAAAGGCACCAGGAGAGTGGAGTGACAGAGACGTGAGACGGGGAGCAGAAGAGAGGGATGGAGGGGAAAGGGTGAGAGGGAAGAGCAAGGGAGAGGCAGGGACACAGAGCACAGCACGGAGCAAGAGAAGATGGAAACTGTCCCTAGAGACTGAGAAACAGGGTGTGGGTCAGGACAAGGGGCAGAGAAGGACAGAACAGCGATGGCCTCCGGGATGGAGATGGAGGAAGAGCAGAAGGGGATGGGGAGCAGGACAGAGGCCCAGAGAGAAGGCCCAGGCAGCTGAGCAGGGGAGACAGGCAAGAGAGCGGGGCCAGGCTGCAGGAGAGCAGGACATGGAGACAGAAAAAAAGAGGAGAGGGAGAAGGAGGTGTGGAGAAATGAAAAAGTAGCAACAGGCTATAGGACAGAGAGGGAGGAATGAGAAACTGCAGACAGGGAGTCAGACAGAGAAAGAAAGAGAAAGACAAAATAGCGATGGGCTAAAGACAGAGACGGAGGAACTAAAAAATGGGGGCAGGGATCCGGACAGGCAGCGATGGGGAGAGACCAGAAAGAGCAATTATGAGTGAGTGCCCCCATTTCTCGAGCGCTTCCCCTGAACTGCATTACTGGGAGCCTCAGGAAGGTGCTGCCTGCCAAAGCCCTGCCCTGGGCCCAGTCCTGTGCACTAATATTGGGGCCAGTCATCATGCTGCAAAGTGGCCAGGGCCAGGGAAAAAAAGCCCAGCTGGGGGAAGAAAAATTGCCCATTTTTTTTTTCCTTTGTCTGCTTGTTTGTTTTGCTTTTTAAAAAGTATGATGTAAGCTCTAAATACAGTCTGAAAAGGAAAAAGGAACCAGGCGTACCAGGCTGGTCACATTTAAAGGCCGAACCCACTGAACAGCTGCACAAACCATCGCTCGCTCTCGCTGCGCACATTCCACGCCCTGCCTGCGTCTTGAGTGTTCCCCGGCAACAGCACCACCAGGCAGCTCAAAAACCCATACTGCCTGCAAAAACTTGAGCACAGCTTAATTCTGTGAAATTTGCCCTCTTTCTAGGCCGCTGGTTAGAGACTCCTCTGTCATGAGACGGCTCAGGTCCACGCCAGGGCTGGCGGTGCTGCTTTCCGGGTCCCGTGATGGTGATGGGCGGAGGGGCAGGTTGCCGTGTCCCAGGACCGGGTACGTGGGTGGGACTCCAGGGTCACCCCTGCCTTTTCCTCGCAGCAGAGCCCCAGCTGGTGCCAGCCCTATGCTGCAGCCCCGGAAAAGAGCTCTGGAGAAAGGAAAGAGCTCTTTCCCCGGAGGCAAGAGCTCTGGCTGGATGCCATCCTCAGGTGAGCCCCGCTGCAGTAGCAAACCTCTGGCGCCAGCGTGGCCGTCAGTGGGATGCTCCAGCTGAGCTGAAAGGGAGCTCAAGAGCTGGGGGAGAGGTACCCCCACTGCTGGGGCAGCTGCGGGGCAGCGCTGGCCGACTTACTCAGCTTTAATTGTTGGTAAAGTGACACTGAGCCAATCCTGCTGCCACCACTTGCTCCTTTTGTGCCTGGATTTCTTCTGCTGTAAATGGTGCTGGAGGGGCTGCAGGGGAGACAGCAAAGCCAGGTTCAGTGATACAGAGCTCTTCCCTTGTCCATTCCCTGTGCATGGGCAAAGGAGTAGAGCCCAGGAGATGCAGGTGATCCCACTGCCCTCAACTGGTCTACTCATGGAAGTCTTGGACCTCGGTGGATCTGGAAGTGTCTTTGTTGTTCCAGCTGGGTCAAGGCAGTGACTCTGCTTTCTAGCATGGACCATCAGAGGAGTTTCTCCCACTTGGCCTTTGTTCTCTTTTCTAGCCGGTGATGTTAACTGCCTCGACCATCAAGGCTTTGCTTCAGTGCCAGGCAAAAGTAAGCAGTGGCTACACTTCTCCTCCTTGGCATTGTGTATGGGCGGGAGGGTCGGCCTTTCTGGGATGGGAAGCCATCAAGACACAGGCCTCTTCCTCCCTGGAGGAGTTGGGGCGGAAACCTCCAGTGCCGGGGTGAGAGCACAGAGGGGCAGGCTGTGTTCCCTGTGCTCACGCCGGTGCCCTGTGCCCGGCTGTGGCTGTTCTGGCCCATGCGGCAGCCGAGAAGGGTGCTGGGGCAGGGCCCTGTGGGGCAGGTCCCGAGGAGCTGGGTGCAGCGCAGGCCTGGGGAGCAAACACCCCCATGGTGGACGGAGCCCACGACTCCCTCCTGGGGGTCAGGGCCCTGAACTGCACGTCTGTGGGGTGAGAGGCGATCATCTTCGTTTACCTGTGGCAGAAGGAGTACCACTTTCATACAGAAAGTAATCTGGGATGGATTTTTTTTTTTTTTCTTCCCACCTGCCCAGAGTATCCCACATCACTGTCCTCAGACTCCAAGGCACAGAGAAGATCTCAGGAAAGCCCTGGCCGAGGAGCAAGTGCGGGAGCAGCTGGAGCCAAAAGCACCTGAGCCTGAGGAGGTCAGAGCACACGCTGCTGTGCAGACAGGTGGAATGCTGTAAAGGTCTTGATTTCATGGCCAACTCAAAGCCCATCGATCCAGATACACCTGGAACAGGCAGTTCATGGTGCAGTTGGGAGCATCCCCTTGGGTGGCGGTTCTCTAGCCATTGCCCTTATAACATCTTGGAATTTACTGCTTTGAATGTTAACAAACAGGGTGAATTAGGGTGGCCTTTCCAGAGGTTAACTGACCTTTCTTCAGGTTTCAGTGCACAACCTGGCACACAAGCCAGGGCTTCTTTCTTTGTTTTTTCCAGATGCTCATCAGATGTGGCCTGAGGTCTGTGACCGGTGCCACTGCTGGGCCCTGCTGAGCCTGCTGCCCAGCGGCACTGAGGCTCCTCTCCGTTGGCACAGAACTAGGTGGTCTGCAGTGGGAGTTTTGTTCTCTTACCACCTGACTAATGTAGATTGTGTTGTGTTCTCTGTAGCTCTTCTTTTCTGAGCAGGGTCTTTTAGCTGTCTTGTAGGGGACAGGTACCATTCAGACCAAGTGCCCACATTTCAGATGTGGTGTCACCTCCAGGGCAGTTCTGACAGGGGGAGGAAGAGAGCTGCGTGTTCTTCACGGTGAGACCCGGTGCTCTGGGCTGCAGTGTCTGACATCTGCTGAGTGACGCCTGCTGCCAGGAGTCCATCCTGAGGAGGGCAGCAGGGCTGGCAGAGCACACGGTGTCAGAGGGTCAGCAGTCATGACCACGTCCCTCTTCAGTTGGGCTGTAGGTTTTTGCCATCTTACTTCACAGGAGTCACTCTGCAGCACGGTGTTGGGATGTAGTTTGTCCTACTGAATCAAAAGGCAGAGTCATGACTTCTGAAGCTCAACAGACCCCAACACGTGTCTTTCCTTATGCTTTTGCTTTCCAGAGTTGTGTTCTGATGAGCCTGGGGACCACGGAATAAAGGTGGAGATGGTGTGTCAGGCAGACGTGCCCCTTGAGCGACCACCCGCTTTGGTGCCCCTTGAGCGACCACCCGCTTTGGTGCCCCTTGAGCGACCACCCGCTTTGGTGCCCCTTGAGCGACCACCCGCTTTGGTGCCCCTTGAGCGACCACCCGCTTTGGTGCCCCTTGAGCGACCACCCGCTTTGGTGCCCCTTGAGCGACCACCCGCTTTGGTGCCCCTTGAGCGACCACCCGCTTTGGTGCCCCTTGAGCGACCACCCGCTTTGGTGCCCCTTGAGCGACCACCCGCTTTGGTGCCCCTTGAGCGACCACCCGCTTTGGTGCCCCTTGAGCGACCACCCGCTTTGGTGCCCCTTGAGCGACCACCCGCTTTGGTGCCCCTTGAGCGACCACCCGCTTTGGTGCCCCTTGAGCGACCACCCGCTTTGGTGCCCCTTGAGCGACCACCCGCTTTGGTGCCCCTTGAGCGACCACCCGCTTTGGTGCCCCTTGAGCGACCACCCGCTTTGGTGCCCCTTGAGCGACCACCCGCTTTGGTGCCCCTTGAGCGACCACCCGCTTTGGTGCCCCTTGAGCGACCACCCGCTTTGGTGCCCCTTGAGCGACCACCCGCTTTGGTGCCCCTTGAGCGACCACCCGCTTTGGTGCCCCTTGAGCGACCACCCGCTTTGGTGCCCCTTGAGCGACCACCCGCTTTGGTGCCCCTTGAGCGACCACCCGCTTTGGTGCCCCTTGAGCGACCACCCGCTTTGGTGCCCCTTGAGCGACCACCCGCTTTGGTGCCCCTTGAGCGACCACCCGCTTTGGTGCCCCTTGAGCGACCACCCGCTTTGGTGCCCCTTGAGCGACCACCCGCTTTGGTGCCCCTTGAGCGACCACCCGCTTTGGTGCCCCTTGAGCGACCACCCGCTTTGGTGCCCCTTGAGCGACCACCCGCTTTGGTGCCCCTTGAGCGACCACCCGCTTTGGTGCCCCTTGAGCGACCACCCGCTTTGGTGCCCCTTGAGCGACCACCCGCTTTGGTGCCCCTTGAGCGACCACCCGCTTTGGTGCCCCTTGAGCGACCACCCGCTTTGGTGCCCCTTGAGCGACCACCCGCTTTGGTGCCCCTTGAGCGACCACCCGCTTTGGTGCCCCTTGAGCGACCACCCGCTTTGGTGCCCCTTGAGCGACCACCCGCTTTGGTGCCCCTTGAGCGACCACCCGCTTTGGTGCCCCTTGAGCGACCACCCGCTTTGGTGCCCCTTGAGCGACCACCCGCTTTGGTGCCCCTTGAGCGACCACCCGCTTTGGTGCCCCTTGAGCGACCACCCGCTTTGGTGCCCCTTGAGCGACCACCCGCTTTGGTGCCCCTTGAGCGACCACCCGCTTTGGTGCCCCTTGAGCGACCACCCGCTTTGGTGCCCCTTGAGCGACCACCCGCTTTGCTCTGCAGCCTGGCAGAAGAAGGAGGAGCCATGGCCTGGCAAGCTGAAGGAGGAGAGGCAAAGCCGGGCTCACAAACCCTGTAGCAAAACAACCCATATCTGCAGTTTCTGGGGCAAACCAAGGCAGTAGACTGTTTCTTTGAAGCAGCTGTGCTCTGGGACTTTGCCTTGTTAGATGGCTCATCAAGAGGACAAGCCTGAGAGCAAGCTTTTTCCGTACCTCATACAGTTGTAAGTCAAGCAGTTAGCTTAGCTGTGTTCATGATGGTAACACCCTAAACAAATACTTGCAAGGCTCTGAAATTCAAAAATTCATCCTCCTACCTTATAACCTAAGTGGCAGCGCAATGCGGCCGTGATTTCCAAGTAGTCAATGGATGATAGGAGTAATTCCCCATCAGCAGTAAGCTGGAAAGGTATACCTGTATTATTCACTGTAACTCAACCTTACACATTTTTTTTTCACTCTTTCCTTATAAGGATATACAGAATATCCTGTTTGTTACAACAAACAGGGTAGAAAATAGGAATGCTGGAAAGTGCAGAAAATCCTGGAGCGCTTTCCACTTGCCCCATGCTAACTGTCATCTTTATTTGCAGTCCCAGTAACGCCATGTGTCTGGAGATCAGGGCATGCTGAGGCAGCAGGAAAGGCTTAGTCTGGCCAGTCGCAAGGCACTTGCCTTTCAGATCAACCACAAAGAAAGCCAGTACCTCGAGGAGGAAGTTCCCCTGCAGCCCGTGGGGGTTTTGCTGCTGGCCAGGCTGAACGCACGCCTGCTCTCCAGCACTTCCTCCTGGGAATGCTTTTTGCAGAAGTAGAGGCTGGAGGGACCAGATGCTGCACAGACTCGTGTCCTCGGTCGTTCTGTTGTTTGAGTTGTTCTTCCAGGTCAGAGAAGTGGCAGCTGAAGTCTGAATGTTTGACAGGTGGCATTCTCTTGGCAGGAACCGTGCGAAGGCCGGCAGACACCGCCGCTGCAGGCCCAGGAGGAGCCCTCCGTGCCGTCGGCACCGCGGGCATTTGATGAGCAGGTCTCGGCCGAGCTGTTTGACTCGGCCTTGCACATCACTGGTGAGAGCGACTCTTCTAATTGACCCCACTGAGAGAGGTTTGTGTTATTTTTTCTTTCTCATATGTGCATATAGCAATGTAGCAGGCAGAACAGACATAAACCAGACTTGACAGTCCCATTCTATGGTATTATGTGCTCAAAGGAACCTTTTTGTATTCCTTTACAATTTTAGCTAGGTGTGGGAGAGAGGCAAGTCGACATCGGCCTGTCAGCTCTGCGCAGCCCCTGAGAAGCAGCAAGGCTTTGATGAGAAACAGGCCTTGGGAGAAAGATCAGAAACTGCTGAGTTGTGCCCGGGTGGCAGGGAAAAACAACAGACGGCGGCAACACTGAGCTGTGGGAAAATCCTGAACTGTGGGAAGTTACCGCTGTGTGAACAGCGCCTGAGCGAGCAGGGGATTGGTCTGCACAGCCCCTGTGAGAGTGGTCCTGTGCTGATAGAGAAAAGGCTGAGAGCTGTCGAATTGTTGATTTGCTAATTGTGGAGTAAAAGCTTTAACCATAGCATAAATATGTCCTATTGTAATAATAAAGGGTCTTTGCTTTTGCACTTCATGGAGAGTCTGTGTCTCAGTTGCCACAGCTAGGAGAAGGGAGAAATGCATGTCCAGTCCCTGTTCCAATAAATAAACCACAATGAAGAAAATAAACCCAAATCCAGCATCTGGATGAGCAGCTAGATCGACTTTGCCCAAAACTTTAGATTGTAGAGCTTCGTTTTCTCAGGTGTTGGCTGCAGGGGTTGGGTAGGGGTCTCCTGATGGAGGCGGGAGCTGTGGGAAATTCAGGCCTGTTGGGATCCCACCATGTAGCAGCGGGTAGTGACGACAGGCAGGTGTCCTAAAGGGGGTGGATTTACGGAGGAGCTGGAGAGGGCCACAATAAGCTGAGAGGCTGGGAACCCCGTTTCTTCCTCCGGTTCTTACTGCTGGATGCGTGTCCCAGGTGGCGCGATGGGGAGATGATGTGCAGCCTCCTGCCCGTTCAAAGTTAAATGTGGTCCTGCAAATCCCAGGTGGATCCCTTCCCCAGTGAAGCAGACAGCAGAAGGGAGCTTTCCTTGGGCTGCTTCTGCATGGACCCTGATGCCCTTGGTGTAGTGTGAAACACTCACCCCGGTCCCTGGAGAGGAGCCAGGCGCCGAGCTGTTCAGCACTTTTAAAGCCGGCCTGCTCCTAGGGCAAGCCCAGGAACAAGCGTTTCCCACAGCTGAGAAGCTTTGCTGGTTGAGACAGGGATTGCCCAAGTGAGGTGGCAGACAGGGGGAGTGCTGCTTCCAAAATGCTCCCTTTGGAGCCGTGGGCCTGGCATCCGTTCATAAATCCAGCCTCCAGCCACTGCAAGGTGTACATCGCTTCCCCAAGGCGCTTGAAATGTATTGCCATCCATTTCTCTTCAAGCAGAACACACAGTAGTGCCAGGTATAGGAAAAGTCTTCTGAGGTGACCCTACGTGCTTCCTTAGAAAAGATAAGTGTCTGTTCTGCGTAAGAGAAGTCTGTAGGTGGATTTACACATCAGTTTTCTAAAGCTCTTACGCAGGTTGAGTATCATGTTATACGACTATTTCTTGAACCTCCAGATTCAATGTTCCTGATGAGGTTGGTGTAGCAAAGTAGCATCTTTCCACCTCTTATTGAAAGAGCCTTTTTGTTTGAAGAGGAAGATATGTTGCCCAGACTGTTCCCTTCTACTCTGTGAACATCCGTTCCCCCTGACAAAGGTCATTTCAGGCTGAGGAGAGACAATTGATGGGAGCCAGTTTTAAGGTGGTGTTAGAACAGCTCAAACTGTGTATAGAAGCACAGAAAAATATTTAGGTTGAGCTGATTTCTGTATGAAGAATCTCCTAAAGGTCTATAAAGCAGGAAACAAAAATTCTTGTTCTTGTCTGTTCCAGCATCTGCCTGTAGCTGCTCTATAAATCCATGAATTGAAAACAATTAAGAAACACCCAAGCTGAGAGAATCGTGATATACAGAATCTACATGACGGCTCTCAGCCACTCTCGGGAATTAGTTTGTAGTGTCTGTGTTTAGAGAAGAGCTTGAATCGTTGATTTCACCGCAAACACAAGTCACATTCTGTATTTATTTTGGGATCTGCATATATAATTTGCATTAATGCAGTTCCCATTACTACCAAAACAACAGTACTTAGATGGGATCAGAAAACTGCTTCATGAGCTAAATTTTGACTATTTGATAACAAACCTTCTTCCAAAGTGAGAAGAGTAAGCAAGCTAGATGAGCGAAAATCAAGAGAAAGAATTAGTTTAGATCAGACAACCAGCAGTATGAACTGAGGGGCAAGAGTAAAATCAAGTTTAGATCTAAAGGCAGGGAAGCAGGATCCACACTGCAGTTCTTCGCCGAAGTTGTCTGTCTGGTTTTGAGCTGGAAGTCTCCTCTCCCAGCAGGTTTGAACCACTGACGGAGACTCACACTGGAAGTTTTGCTCCACGTCTGCCCTGACGGCATCTTTGCCAGCTGCCCCAGTTCCCCGCTCTTACCGTGAGCTGTGATTAACCGCTCTGTCTGATGAGGGAGCACAGGCAGGCGGTGGGGGGGCGTCTGCCCACGAGTGGGGAGCGACGGCTTCACCGGGCAGCGCAGAGGGATGGGGAGGGGCTGCCTGTTGGTACCCTCAGGGTTGGCGATGCCGGGCATTGCTGTGCTCCATTTCTCACCGTCATTCTGGGAGCGCAGCTCCCGCCGCAGCACTTGATGGCTGAAGAGTATCGAAAATAAGAGGGGGCGGTTGGATGCTGCAATCCGAGATCCACAGCAGAGAGCGTGCCAGGCAGGAGCACAGCCCAGCCTGTCCCCAGGAGATGCAGAGGAGTGCCTGTCTCCCAGGCTGGGCACCTACTTGTCATCCTGGGTGTGCCCACGTGCGGCCATCGGCTTCACTCTGAACTGGAGCCAGACCTTCTCTGTCAGTGCAGGCAACCTGCACGTCTCATTCCTTGGAAATATGGCCTCTGCTAGTGCTACCCCCTGTTTTGTGTCACAGCTGAGCAGTTAGAGCTTGGGGGAAATATCCAAGTTCAGTGCCCTCCTTAGACCCAAGGAGTTCAAATCCACCCCTCTCCTAAGAGTTCCTGAACCACAGACCCGCGGAGCATCCTCAGCTTCCTCCACTGACTGCAGACCTCATGGTACTGGAGAGTCGGAGACATGGGCAGAGGGAGAGCGTGTGGGAGCAGCTCCTGCCACCCAAGGAGCAGAGCAGTCCGTGTGGAGGAGAGGGCTGGGTCCTGTTCCTTGCTCCCGGGATTATATTCTCCTTTACCCAGTTACTGTTTAATGCAAAATAGCGACATAGCGCTGAGGGATCTGGTGTAGTTGGGATCTGTCAGTGCTAGGTTAATGGTTGGACTGGATGATCTTCAAGGGCTTTTCCAAACTAGCTGATTCTGTGAAAATATGTAGTAAATCCACGTCAAGAGTCTCATGGATAGTCATAGTAAATGAGTAATAAGTCAAAGGCCAGGAACTAGAGCCCAAACCCAGCTGCGGGCATGACACTGTGGATCGAGTATGCTTCCCACTGGGAGACTTTGCCCTCAGAATGGGTAATTTTTAGGGGTATTAGCTGGAGAAAAGCCTGAAATGCTAAAGCAAGACTTCATCACTTCTTTGCAGCTTCTTTTTCTTACGTTTGTCAGTGCACGTGAGCAGTGTGGTTTTCTCTCCTAGTGTAGAAAACCCATCTTGCAGGAACAACCCCATATTAAATAGAAAAGAAGCGGCATTAGTGATTCCTGGAAATATATGGCTTATGCTGGTAAAGACTGGAACTGGAGATGTAGCTGTGAGTTAAAGGTTTTAAGAGGAATTAAGATAAATCTCTTAAAAATACAGGTCCTTTCAATAGTGGGCATTACAAGTTACAATTACTTTGCCAGCTGCTTCTAATGGCTTTGCTGGCACATTTTACACATTCGGGCGCTCTCTCTGCCCCTGGGGTCTCTAAATAAAGCCATCTGCAGAGACAGCGTGCCACTTACTCCTCTGGTTGCTGCACTGGAGTGGAGAAGATAGATGTTCGTATTTCAGTCTCTTTGCCGTATGCCAGGATGCTTTTGAAGGCGAGGAAGCTCAACAAATTAAGTGCTTTATGTTTTTAGGACAAGCTGTCTGTGTCAGCACTGGTTCACTTACAGCTCTGTTTCAGTGCGTGACTCTATGCAAAACCTAAGCATCAAGACTGACATGTAGGTATGTCTATATAGAAAGATGTTTGTGCACAAAGAAGATGAGTAAGTTAAATTCTGTGTTTTCTGTACCTTGGTGGTTAGGAAACAATGGTGAAGTTGCAAATAAGGAAGACTTACACAAAAAAGATAAAATTTTAATAAGCTCGCATGCATCTTGAGTTTTGGGAATCCAGTTGTGCTGCTGCCGGTGCTGGGGCTGTTGTCTCCGACTGACCAACAGCCCGACCCCAGCGGACAGTGGAGGGGCCCTGGGCTGGGGGTTCTCTCCAGCATGGCCCCTCCTCTCCTGCCCTGGGGAGCCCAGCGCAGGACGGAGCGGAGGGAAGGACCCCCCCTCTCTCCACCTGCTGGCAATGCCTCTTGCCTTGGGCTTCCCCGCTGGCTCCAGCTGGACTTGGTGCCGCTGCTCACCACCCCTGGGCTTGGCTCTTCAGGCACTTTCTACCCACCTCCCCCTCTCCTCAGCCAGCCCACGCTGCTTCAGCGTCTCCACAGGGCTGTTCTGGCAAACGCTGCGGAAAGCCTTCCTCACGGCGGGGTGGACAGTGGCCACCACACTCCTCTCGTCTCCCCAGCCGGTCATTTCACCACGGAAGGTTATTAGGTGGCGCGAGCAGGCTTTCTCCTGCTGGACCCCTGCTGTCTCCTAGTGCCAATGACCATCGTTCCCCCGTGTTTCCAGGCCATGCTGTGGCATTCCCAGCACCTCCATCAACACAGGATCCCCTTTTCTTATCCAATATAATAACACGTTCAGGGTACCTGGTCCTATCTAAAACTGCTATGGAAATGCTTGTGTGCTTGGCCTTAACTCAGGCGTGTTTTTTTCCAAGCCTCTCCAAGAACGTGACTGTGAACACTATAGTAACTATTGAACAAGATGGGTGGGCTTTGTCCTCGTCAGTCTGTACGAGAGGGGAGAAGCAGCTGTGGTAATTCCCCCCCATGCTTGCTGGGCCGCCTGGTGCTTGGTGTGATTCCAACCCCTCTCCTGGGCCACACACCAGCCGAGGGTGGTGTGGATTGTAAATGGCAGGGGACTAAAGCCTGCAGCTCATCGAGGATGAACTGGAGTTCACTGCCCATTGGCCAGGATCCTGCAGCCACTTGTCATGATGGTGCCGGGGACACACACACAGAATGTCAGAGGGGGGGGTCTTGGGAGGAACCAGGCACCTGGGGAGTCCCCAGCTGAAGTGCTAAGGCTTGGACAACCGGCCCAAGCCAGAGTCAACCTATAGATGAATCCTGTACATTTTATAACTGAAACCACTGTGCTAGTAGGTGTTGTACTCAGTTATAACAACGCACTTATGCTGATGTAAAAAGTGATAAAGCATGGAAGTACTGAAGCCTGAACAACAGGCCCCAAGCCAAAGCTGCTAACTTAGTGTGTAGTCATGAACACAGTATGTAAACTCGCTAGTGAGAGACGCAGCTTAGACAGAATATAGTCAGCAGTGAGGGGAAAATGTTTCCCATTTTCCTTTCTCAGCCTTCTGCAAGGCCGAGAACCCAGGTATCTGGCCTTGTAAAAACTCCCTTGGTTTCCCCCCCTGAGCCCTGGCCAGGCTTTGGGTGGAATCCAACAGGAGGATGAAACCAGAAATTTCCCGCTCAGAACAGAGGTGCCAGCTGTTCTGGCCTGTCGATCTCTGGTATCTAAGGGTCGGCCCGTTTGCAGCGACTCTGGCAGCCTCAGCTACGGGTGGAGGCACCGCGTAGGATTTCCCCCTTGCCGGGACAGGCTCTGCAAACCCTCGCTGTGACCGGGGCTGCCCAGCCACTGCGGGGCTGGGTGATGGTAACGTGTGCGAGGGGTGATGTGTTTTTCTTAATCTCCATTCTCTCTCTCGTGTAGTAATGATTTAATGCATTACCCTGTTTTTTCCTGTTTGCTGCTTTAAGTGCACTATTCTGCTTTTTCTTACTGCGTGTTTTCTGTATTACACTGTTACATTGGTTATCGCCAGTAAAATACGCCTGCTCTTTTCACCCTGGTGTCGGAGTGTAATTGGTATCCGTAATCAGCAGAACACCAGCCCCACTCTGAGGGGACCCAGGTGTCTGGGGGGGTATCCTGGTGTGTGTGGGGGTCACTGGAGTGGAGGTTGGTCACAGTGGTGGGGTATTGGAGGCTGTTGGGGTTGTGTGCCATCACCCCCATCTCAATGGAGCCTGGCCATTTGTCCACCAGCTTGTCAATGCAGTCCCGGGGCAGGTCATGGGGGGGTGTAAGGGGACCCTCCCAAAACCCCCCAGGAGCCCCTGCTGGCTCCCAAGATCCGCACCCCCTGTGTGCTCTACAGCAACCCCATTATCCTGTGGGGCACCCAGTTGCCCCAAGGACACCCAGTATGTCCCCAGGGCACTCTCAGTGTCACCGAAGAGCCGGGATAGAAACTTATCGACACCAATGTGATGCAGATAAGCAGACACTTCTTTATTGACGGCCGGGTGCGCGGGTGAGTGCTCTCACCAACAACGCACACCAGTCACAAGAATCATACAGTTTATGTATTATTCACCCATACATATTCATTAAGTATTCATACATAAACACAAGAATTCCTGGAAATCATTATCATACTTCCCTCCTACTTCCGATTCTGCGCACTAAAGCTTAGAAATCTCTAGAAATGAGTCTGGGGTGTGATTTGGGTCGGTGGCCCGTGAGTCGGTGGTCGCGATCTCCCCCTGCCGGAATTACCCATTACCCAGTTTCACTGTTCCTTGGCAGAGATCTGTAAACTGTGACAGTTCATTCTCCCCAGTTCTCATTAATCTCGAGTTGTGGTACATCTGAGACATTATCCAATGTATTCTAGGTAATAAATTACTTCTGTGTCTAGACATCTCTAACGACTTCAAACAGAATTATTTTCAATTCTAAATCTAATTCCCTAAGCAGTATCTAGGTGTACCTAGTAAATGATTACTGACCAATTCTTCGGCCTTGGTACAGGGCTATACAGAGGCGTTTGTAGTAGCATTGGTTGCTGGTTAGATGTGCAAAATGCAAGATAAATGTAAACATGTAACCCTACTAAAATATTTCTGTATTCATACTGGAATCAAACATTATTAATTCTGATTGGTGGCAAATCAGTGACATCAGGTCCTCAGTGTTCTCCCCAAGCCCTGCCCCCAACCCTGGGTACCTCCTAAGACCCCTATAATTCACGAAGACACCCCCAGAACCCCTGTGATACCCCTCGGGACATCTATGAAACACCAGGAGCACTCAGGACCCCCATCTGACCTCCCAGAACCACTCTAAGTTCCCCTCGGGAGCACATAACACCCCCAGGATCCTTCCAAGGGCCCCCAGGACCCTTCTAAAGACCCTCCCAGCACCCCCTGACACCGTCTATGACCCGCCCAGGACCCCTGGGATGCTGCCGAAGACCCCCATAAGTGCCCACATGACCCCCCCCAAGCCTGGCTGTCTTGCGCCCATTGCTCAGCTTGGCAAGGGCCCCGCACATCTCATGGAACAGCAGCGCCTCATTGGACAGAAGCGCCCCTGGACCCGCCCATGCCACTCCTGAATAGGCCATGCCCCCTCCGGGGCCACGCCCCCCGGAGGTGCCACACCCTCAAGAGAACTCCCTTTCTCGTCACTATGGCAAGGGAGAGTGGGGAAAGCCCCGCCCCGAGGTGGGACACACCCCTGGAGAGGCCACACCCCTACAGGGGAAAGCTGCGCCCCCCTCAGAGGCCCCCTCAGCCACAGCTCAATAATAATGGGCGGGGCTCTGGGGCTGTCCCCACCCACCAACAGGCCACACCCTCTGAGCCGCTCCACCCACTGGGGAGAGATCCCACAGCTGCAGGTGGAGACAGGCCACGCCCCAGCACAGCAGACCCCGCCCCAGGAAGGCTCCACCCAGGAGGCTTTAACCCATGAGGGGTTAAGGGAGAAATGGGGCAGAAATGGGGGGAATGGGGTCCCGGGTCACCGGGGCAGTGGTCGAGCAAAGGCCGAGGGCAGCCATGGAGCCAGGGCCCGGCAGGACCAGGACCCCATCACCGTGGAGGGGCTCACGGCCGGCCCCGCTCCCCCGCGTCCATGGCGTTGTGAGGGGGTGACATCATACTGGGGTGGTTCCAGAACCACCGGGCAGGGTTTCCAGGGTGATGCTGGGGCGCCACAACAACGCTCCGCAGCACCACAGGGAGCAGCACCTGGCACTGCCTTGGGCTGCAGCAGGGGTGACAGCTCAGCGCCCGCCGGCTCTTCGTCCTCACGCCCGGAGAGGCAGGCGAGGGAGATGGCTTCCCCCAGCTTCAGCGATCGCTGCCTGGAGGGGAAGGGCTGTGACGTGGTCATCAGCGTGGACGGTGTCGAGTTTGAGGCTCACGAGACCATCCTATGTAGCTGCAGCGACTATTTCAGGTCGGTGCTGGACGCAGGAGGGGATGGGGACAGACGGCAGCTCCTGGCCTGGCTCACAGCGCCTGGGGGTATCTCCAGCGCTCCCACCAGCACTAAACTCTCACCCAGCAGTTCCCCTGGTCCTGGTCCCTCCCTGAGCACCAGAACTCACCCCCAGCCCAGCACCTACCAGCAGCTCCGAGGCAGTGCCTGACGAGCCCCGAGGCGGTGCAGGGCTGGCAGCGTGGCTGGCCGGGCTCACCTGCCCTCGGTGCCAGGAGGTTTTCCTGCCCCATAGGCCGTTACTCGCTGCTGCTCTTGCTGAAGCGAGGGGACCCTCGCCCTGTCGCTCTCTGGCCGCAGCTCGAGGCTGTGGCTCCTTTTTACAGCCCCAGCTCCTCAAACGGGCACTAACCCCCTGCCCGGCCTCCCGGCATGGCTACTGCGGGTGCCCACGCTGGTGCCCAGGGAAGGCAGCCCAGGGGATCAAGGGGCCTGGGCTTAACCCAGCAAAACTGGTTTTCACCCCCTCCCCCCCCGCTGCTTTGGTTTTGCAGGGCTTTGTTCAGCAGCGGGTGGAACAGCGCCGAGAAGCCAGTATATAAAATCTCCGGCACTTCACCTGACATGATGAGCCTCATCATCAACTATGCCTACACCGGGACAGTGCCGGTCACGGTCGACAACGTGCAGAGTTTGCTCATCGCAGCAGACCAGTTCAATGTCATGGGCATCGTTGGGCTGTGCTGCGAGTTCCTCAAATCCCAGCTCTGCTTGGAAAACTGCATCGGCATCTGGAGGCTCACAGGGTATTACTTCTGTCCCGACCTGCGAGACGCAGCCGACACGTTCATCCTCCGACACTTCGCAGAGGTGACCCGGGTGTCCACGGAGCTGCTCGACCTCTCCATCCCCGAGCTCAGTCTCCTCGTCGAGCAGGCCGAGCGCGGCGGGACACGAGACGACGCCGTCTGCGAGGCTGTCGACAGATGGGTCGCTCACAACCTGCCCAGACGCCAGCAGCACCACGCAGCCTGGCAGCAGCCACAGCGCGGCTACCCTGCGCGTGGGTGACGCAGCAGCAAGCCAAGACAACATCTTTCCCCCTGTTTCTTCTCTACTTTGATAAATTTTACCTCTTCAACCTACACTTAAACATGACATGATAAGTCCGTATGGTGGTTTCTGTTGTGTGGGTTTTTTTCCCTTCTACAAATAAGCTAGAACACACCCCATGAGAGGAATAATTGCTTGGAGGTTTGGTAGGTTGTTCCTGTGTATGAAGCCAATTTGTGCCGTGACGAGCCGCCCCTTCCACTAACAGGTTACAGCCATTTCTCCAGGGGTGCCTCCGGTAGCAATCGCAGCAATCCTCACTGCACACAGCCTGCGCTTTCTCCTGAAAAGCCCGTGGAGTAACACCGGGAAAACAGGATGATAGGGGCTTGAACGCTCCTCACTGGCTGAGAATCTGGTTGCAGTTTCAAGAGATCGCCTGTATTGCCTTTTTTTGGAGTATTTACAAACCCATGAATCTCCAGTGTCACCGTCATTCCAACCCAGCGAGAGGCCCCACTGCCGGCCCTCGGAGAAAGCCAGAGCCGGGACCAAACCCAGCTCCAGTCAGCCCAGGAGATCACAACAGACCCAGATGCAGAATTACACGCAGACCTGGCAAACCCATCACTGCCCCTTCAGAGAACTGCAGGATGGTTTGTGTTGGAAGGGACCTTAAAGATCATCCAGTCCCACACCCTGCCCCGGGCAGGGACACCTTCCACTAGCCCAGGTTGCCCAAAGCCCCGTCCAGCCTGGCCTTGAACCCTTCCAGGGAGGGGGCAGCCACAGCTGCTCTGGGCAGCCTGTGCCAGGGCCTCACCCCCCTCACAGGGAAGAATTTCTTCCTCAGATCTAATCTAAATCTCCCCTCTCTCAGTTTAAAACCATTACCCTTATCCTATCCCTACCCCCTGATCAAGAGTCCCTCCCCCCTTTCCTGCAGCCCCTTTCAGCCCTGGGGGGCCGCTCTAGGGTCTCCCCGGAGCCTTCTCTTCTCCAGCTGAACCCCTCCTCTCTCAGCCTGTCCTCACAGGGGGGTGCTCCAGCCCCCCGAGCATCTTTGAGGCCTCCTCTGGACCTTCTTGAGCTGAGGGACCCCTTCTGGGGGCCCAGAGCTGGACACAGCACTGCAGGGGGGTCTCACCAGAGCTGAGCAGGGGAGAGAATCCCCTCTCTTGACCTGCTGGCCACAATTCTCTTGATGCAGCTCAGGACACGGTTGGCTTTCTGGGCTGCAAATGCACCGTGCTGGCTCATAGTCACTGTCTATGACAAGCTCAGTTTCTTACATGAAATGTGTCTTTAAGTCATTTCATCTTTCTATAGTCATTTCCCCAGAAAAAACCTTACTGTCCTTTATAAAGTGCTTTGAATTCTATGGATGAGAAGGACTGTATGAAAAGAGTCAGATTTTAATCACTATTGTTACTATTAACCTAACATGATGATTTGTCAAATTATGAGTTTAATGACACATACTTTTCAAAAGTAAGTAGTGATGCTGGCAGAAAAGCCCTATACACTACTTTCTACAGTTGGTCATATTGACAAAAACAAGGCTTGTTTAATACAGAAATGTTCCTGATGAATTCTGGAATTTCCTGACAAGCAAAAGCTGTGTATAATCCCTTCATGAGGAGCAGAAGAGCAACCCAGGACGGACACTACCCAATTCAAAAGCTGATACGATTCAGGGGTCACCCATCACGAGCGTGGAAACACGTCCGACACATTTTCCCTGCAGGAGCTCCATGAGCACAGACGGCACCAAGAACCTCTTCCACTGCTTTCAGCACGTGGAGAAAGAAACACCCAGATTCGGATAAACCCCATCGGCAGCCCGGCTGTTCAGGAAAAGCCCGGCGGCCAAACTCGGTGTCAAGAGAAACAATGTCCTGAGGCAGCCAGAGCGTGAGTGCGGACGTTAAAAACTGCTGCTATGAACCACTCCGGTGTGAAATCCTGTCAATGGACAGCCTGGGACTGGTTTCATCATGCTGTGCTTGTGCCACCTCGAAGAAAGTAGCTGAGACTTGGTAAAACCAAGGGAGGAGGTGTTGCTTTCACAGTTAAGTTGCTGAATTTGGTAAGATACATGGACCTTCGGTCCCCTTAATACGTGAGCAGAGCAAATTTTTACCCTCACTGAATCAAACTGTACACACCACACTGCTTTATCCCTCGAGCTCAGTTTCTGACTAAGTCATGTTCACCACGAAGTGCAGCCCACTTTTTCATTCACATTTGCAGTGGGATATAGCAAATATGAATTCTGGCCACACTTGGTTGCCCTTTTCATGTCTAAAACCTCACTGAAATGCACAGCATGACTGCAAGGTGTTCTACTTCTAACAATATGTATTTTGTTGTACGAAAATTGAATCACAATCAGAGGTAGACAATATTTGGGAAAAAAATGGAGTACACGATCAACGCTGTAGAAAAAAAAATCCAGAAGAGCTGTAAAAGTCAAAAGTGACAACATCTTCCTTTTTCTGGTAAGGATATTTAATTATTAATCCACATAACAAAAATAGTGAATGTTAAAGAGCCTTCTGCTTTGGCAAACTTTAGTTTATATTTGGTTAAAATCCCTATTTTTCCTGTAACATTTCCTTTGAGAGGTTCTCAAGGTACCTCATAACATGCCTGTGAAATACATCACTTCTCTCCCTTACAGATGAGCAAATCAAGCAAAGCGTAATTAATTCATCCTTCTAAAGCTGCAGTCATCCCTAACACAGAGATCAAAGATTCTGGGAGTGAGGGAGCGAAACAGAGAAGCAATGTTAACCCCAGTCTCCAAATCTCCTGGTGAATCAGGGATAAACCTCCTTGCAGCGTGCTAAGGAACCGATTTCAGATTAATCTCTCAAACACGGCCACCCCTCGCCAGGCTGCAGGCAGAAGGATGTGCCACCAAGACAGACGAGGCGCTGCCGTCCGACGGTGTCACTGGCCCTGCCACTTGCAATCCACTGACAAAATGGTACTGAACTGCTGACCTAAGTCTGCAGAGAGGGAACGGAGGTTGTATGAGGCAGAGCTGGGACTGAGAATAAGATCGGATCACAGTGTGAAAAATCTGTTCCTTCCCAATTACTGAGCTTCTCCGATAAGCTGGAGGTTAAAAACAATCCTGCCAAATCACTGATGATTTCCTCAAATATACAGAGAACTCGAGGCTGAAGTGTCTATTTTGCTTGACGAGCAAAGCAGACACGCTGAGAGGGAAGGAGTAAAATACATTAACTACAGACTGAGTGAGAGGGCATCAGAAAACATTCTGATTTTTCAGAAAACCTTCTTTATGATCCCCAAAGTGTATGCAAGGCAGTTAGGGGGAATCTTTGGAATTCTGGGGAATCTTTGACTGGCTTCTCTTGCCAAAAACAACTGGAGGTTGACAAAAAGTCAGCCCTATGGTGGGCCTGCCCCATCAGCACACACACAAACGTTTATTACCCCAAGGAAACAAGTCCCCCACCCTCAGAAACCTGAAGGATGTGGGTTTAGCAGCCACTACATCCAAAGGCTGTGGTTAGGAACTGTAAGCGAGGCATAGCCAAGACACCAACCAAATGCAATAAAATCACAGAGCAGTAAAAATTCAGCTTTGGTCTAGAAAAAAGCCCACCACTATTCTGCATGGTATCACTAACGTTCAAAATAACGTTTGAAGGCTTCACCAGATGCCAGATTTCTTTATCATCACGCACGATGTACAACACTTCCCATCTTAAAAGCACACACCGACGTGAAGGGATGTTGCCTGCAGGAAATGCGACCAGGGACCCAGCACATTGCCTGCAGCGCCAAAAAGCAGCAGTAACACGGGATGGGAACAGCTGGCCCAGGAGCAGCCCTGCAGGAACAGCCCGGGAGCTGCAGGGAATCAGAAGCTGGATGCACACCCTGTCTCATAAAACGACAGCAAAGGTCCCCGGGGCGTCCGAGCCGGAGCAGAGCCTCCGAGGCACGAGCGGCCGCCCCTCCGCTCTGCCCAGCACTGAGGAGGCTGCTGGGCACTCGGCTCCACGGGAGCCAGCTCACGGGCTGATCCACCAGCAACCGAGAAAGTGCAAGTTTGGAGCCAACGGAGCCGTCCAGTCTTGGGAGGAGCTGGGGTCTGCATTTCTGCAGCAGAGGACCAAAGCGGCGGAACACAGCACAAAGCCAGGAAGCTGAGGAGCAGCAGCTCTGCTGAACGTCGGCCCTGAGCAAGGTGGGAAACAGCAGATTTCAACAGCAGCAGGGATGCTCCGGGTTAGAGCTCAGGGAAAACTGTCCAGTGTAAAGGCTGATAAAGCGCTGGCAGAGGGTGCTTACAGGAGAGGTGGGGACTTTTTAAGAAGATTAAACAAACACCTTGTAAGAAGAACATGAGCAGATCTGACCCTGCCTGAGGCCAGGAGGCCAGACGAGGCAAGAGCCCACGGCCCCGGCCGAGCCCACGGAGCTGCGTGTGGCAGCCCTGAGCCTCCCCACGGGGCCCTGCAGAGACACTGCACAAGGACAGAGCTCACCCCGCTGCCCTGGGACAGTACGGCAGACACACGCCCAGGAGACCTCCGCGTACAAGGACAAAATTCTACAGCCACTGAACAAATCTCAAAGCTGAATGAACTGTTTGTCTCCCTCTCCCTTCAGAATTCCTACACACACACACACACAGAGTTTTAATATAACTCCAAGAATTTGAAATATGGGTAAAAATATCTTCTCACAGCTATTATCTCCATACTACAGGTTTGACAGTGAACTCTGTACAGTGCCTTAAAGCTCCAGAATAACTTGTCATCAGCTCCATCCACATTTCTCCTCTTATGAGCCTTCCCCACCCTGCTCCTACTTCCTTATTTTCTTTCTTCTTCTTTTTTTTTTGTTTTTTTTCCTACACTATGGAATTATCGCAAAAAGCAAGATGAACAAAGATGATTAGATGAAGGTCACAAGCTGAAGTATGCGAGTTTTGGTATCAGCAGAGTTAAATACATCAGGGAGGAATGAGATATATTGACAGCTGAAAGGTTTATTCATTTGCAAATTTTCTGCTAGATCCACTTTTGAGAAAGTCAGAATGTAATAAACAGTCATTCTCTGCAGGGTTATGGATGAGAAAAAAGAAGAGTTCTAAGTAGTATTGATTTGGGGTGAAGTGGCAGAACGTGACAATCAATAGAGTTTAGTCAGATAAATAGGAATCACACCAGTCATGACAGGATTGTTACAGGAGTCAAAATCTGGTATTAGCTTGACCTGTACTGCAGTTTTGTGTTCTTAAATAATTAACCATCAAAACAGGAAGGCAACTTTAGCCGATCTGTATATCCCTAGTAATACAAATAGGTACCAAATACCGGGTACCAGTACTTCAGCTTCTTAGAAAGAACAGTGAGAGTCTAGACAGTCTGAAGTGCAAGTTTACTTAAGTGAAAACAGTCATCTGACAAAGAAACAACAAAACAGTCAGCAGCACAGTCCTTGGAATAGCTTCCTTTGTGGAAGCCCGAGCACTGTGTTCAGATATCTACCATACTTAGCCATGAAAGTACCAAAATACTCCATGTGTTACGTAGGCTATATTGAGTAAAAATAGTAGTAGAAATGTCACCTGAAAGCAGTTTCTAAGATTTTGTGTGATTTAGGAGCCCTGTGACAGAAAGAAAAAAAAAAAGAAAAGAAAAAAAAAACAAAAGAAAAAGGTGTTAATTGCCAGAATTTGCTTTAAGATAATCTTGAAAATGCTGCAATATTTTAGGAAATATTTATTACAGTTGAAAACTTGCTGAGGTTCCACATGCTCACTGATCTGTATCGGCATGCTACTCATCATGTCACGAATCAGACATGCAGCCACTGATACAGTTAACAAACAATCCATACTTCAAAGTGTCCCATGAGCAGGGGCAATTCAAAGGCGGCTGTGGAATTTATGGGCAAGTAGAAAGGCTCACGCTTCCCCCACCGCTAGAACACCACCAGCCCCGCGAACACAGCCGCTCCTGAGGGTGGGGAAGGCCAAGGAAACCCTTTAGGTTACCACACAGTAATTTCTTCATCCATTTACCTCGAAGAACATACTACGAGGCGAGTTATGCGTTTTTGAAGGCCCCTCCGCTGTTACAGCACACATTCCTCATTCCCAAACATTCACCACTCTCCCCGTTGTTTCTGCAATGTTTCCAGCTGAAGGATCAGAAAGCCAATCGGCCTGGTTCATTGTCAGTGCTGGAACAGCAGTGCCATTCTTTCTTATCCCCACATGTAGGTATTCGTTTGGTCTTCGATGCTAGCAGCACCTGTCCTCTCATTTCAGGGCAGCATTACAACACGAGGAGAGGCTGCCATCCAACCAGAAACAGAGGGTGCAGTGACAAGACAGCACTAAGCAGACATATCTAAATCAACCCCCCAAACAAGGCCATGCTTATAAGCACAACGCAGGGGCGTCCAGAATTTCTAGGCTGTTGCCTGAAATCTCTGCAGCAATTCCTGCAGTAATATGCCCAAAGTTTGCATGCAGAGCCACATAAATTCAGGGGGTTTGGCTTGCAAATGCTTCAGTGGGTACCAGGATGCTGCTGCACTGTTAGTTCAAGATGCTCTGTAGCTCATCGGTCTGCAGGGAGAGGCGCTCGGAAGACCTCGCGATGTACGGGAAGAATAGGGAACCAATCAAACATGCCAAAGAAGAATGTTACCAAAACACAGCCATGCTTAAGGTGGATGCCTTTAAGGAGCATATATAAAGCAATTGCGCAGCTAATAAGTTGAACAAGTAGTCAACCCACATATTGGCGTCTGTGCTTTTGTTCCCGCGAAGGTTTTAACCTCCTGCAAGGGTTAGCGGTGATCTGAGTGCCACATGTCTGTGGATTGGCAGGTAGAAAAAGACAGCTGATGCCTTACCACAACAAATGGTGACCCCGACGTGATGGCAGTGGTGATTTCGGTGTGTGGACCGGTGGCGGTCGGCGGCACACGGCAGGAGGTGACGGAGCTCCACGCAGGACAGGAGACTCCACGGCGCGCCATGGAGGCCACAATCAAGGTACTTAAAACATGGGGAATGCAATATAAGACTTCCATGAAGTTGAGCGCTTTAAGAGCTATGCTACAAAGATTATTAAAGCTCGGCATTTTGGCCGAGCCGATGGATTGCATGAAGTCAGAGCTCTGGCCTCTAATCAAAGCTGATTTAACAGAGCAGGCAAAATTGGGAAATCCAGAGCACTTGGTGACTTGGGATAAGGCAAATGCATTGATGAAAGCCTCCCAAGCCGAACAACATGCATCTAAGGATGCACACAGGGGACTGCAACGCTTCTCAGAGGAGACTACTCAGTCGGAGGAGTCCGCGGGGTCCAGCAGCGGTCGGGGCGCGCAGTATGGAGATGGCAACGGCGGCCCGGGGCCTCCCCGAGCCCCTGCGCCACGGAGCGGCCGCCTGCGGCTGAGCCCGGCACCGCGCTCGGCCCGGCCCCCCGCACCCCCCCCCCCACCCCGACAAAAGCAGCAGGTTTTTTCACCGAGAAGGTGCTGATGCTGTCATGCAGCACAGGCTTTATATGTTCTTAATGGAGTCTTCGTATTTGTAATATTTGTCATTCTATGTTGTGTCAGTAAGGAGTGTGGGGGACTTGTTGGTGTGGTTGTGTGATTGTTCTGCGTGTGTGAGACGCAGCCCAGCTGCAGCTGCGGAGTCATCGGTGCTGCTGTCTGTTCGGGCTCAGTGTTACATGTAAAATGCCTCCTCTAGCGGGAGGCAGCAATTCTGTGTTGATTGTTGTCTTGAATTTAGGTGCGTGCTCTGCGGGGAGAGTGCACCACTGAACCATCTGCCTGACGGAAATATTCTTGAAAGATCATCTACCACCTGACAGGGGTTGTTTTTTTTACCAGGGGTCGTAGATGCTGGTTATAAAGAGAAAAATCAAAACTATGGTCTGTACCCCTGTGCTCTGTAACAAAACGGTCAAAAATTGTTCAGCTTGTTAATTTTACTGTGGCTCCCCCTACTACTATGCCGAGAAGCCGCGATGACTCGGGATTTGGATCAGCAGGTACCCCTTAAATATTTTTGGACTCAGACAGTGACACAAGGTTAACTTCTGGTAAAATGTACTCTCGTTAAAGCTAAAAAATCTGTCGAGCTGACAGGCATTTTAGATACTGGTGCAGATGTGACCATAATATCTGTGAGCAGTCTGGCTGTTAGCTCTGGTACCTCAAATGCTTTTCAGGGTTGGTGTCATGCTGTAACAATTCAAAGCAAGGATCTCATTCATGTAAGAGGCCCAGAAAATTGGGTAGCAAATATTCACCCATTTATATTGGAAACCCCTATTACGTTTTGGGGTTGTGACTGTGTGGCTCAATGGGGAACTCCAACTGGATCAAATTTGTCTTAATTACCACTGTAGCACAACCCACCCTGAAACCCACCCTGAAACTCACCTGGAAAATGGAATCACCGGTGTGGGTGGGTCAGTGGCCCTTGCCAAGGAAAAAGTCATGCCACCTTAATGACTTAATTCAGGGATAATTAAGTTTCTTATTTTAAAGAAAAGTGGTTAATAGTGACTTTTACATGATCTCCAACATATTAATGATACCACACAGGATAAAAATACTTTACAACCATGAATGCCCTCCCCAACAATGATTACCTGAAACTGGCATCTTGTAGTAATTGATCTAAAGGATTGATTTCTTTTATCATTCCCTTGCATCCGAACGATGCACCTACAATTACCTTTTCTATTCCCACTATTGATGTCAGTGAACCTGCAAAACAATACCACTGCATTATTTTACCATAAGACATAAAAGTCCCACCAGGTCCCCCAAACTGTTACATATCATTATATGGATGACATCCTTACAGCAGCAGTAACACAGGAGATCATGGAAAAGGCTCTTGCTTTAACCAAGCACTTACAATCTCAAATGGTGTTGCAAATACCACTTGAAAAGGTACAGATATCATCACCAGGCAGTACCTGGGCTGAAGGATTTGTGAACAGACTATGGTCCTGCAACAGCTTAAACTTAAAACTGATGTTAATCACAGGTACACTGCATTCCCCCACGGGACAAGCCATCATAGAAAGAGCACGCCAAACCTTGAAAGCACTTTTGCAAAAACAAAAAGGGAGAGAGATCTTGGCTCCAGGTCAGCCATATGCTCCGGTGTTTCAGTGGGATGAAAAACACATGCCTTTTTTCCACCAGAATGCCAGAGCAAAATCAAAACCAGTTTTCTTTGTCAAGGCGTCAGGCTAAAGACATCACTGCAACTTGCCCTGAATACCAGACAGACTCCATCTCCTCAACAGGGAAGTGGTGTCGACCCTTGGGGACTCACCTCCTCAGAATTATGCCAAACTGATGTCACTCACTCAGCTGCATTTGAAATGTTAAAATATGTACATGTGTCTGTTAATACCTTTTCTGGAGCACTGTTTGCATCCTGCCATACAGTGGGGGGTCAAGCACCTGACCAGCATTCCCCACTCACTGACCGGTCAGGCCATGGTGGAGCATACATCTAGCAAGCTAAAGCGTCTGTTACAACAACAACAACAACTAAAGGGGGAAGATGCAAGATACCAGATCAACAAGAGGACCAGAGCAAGTCTCAAGTGTTAACAAAAAACTTAGAAAGTAGTAACTGAGGAGGACCATATCTTTTAATAACCTGGGGAAGAGGTTATGCTTGTATCTCCACAGGTCTCAGTCTCCAGTGGTCACTGGCAGGGTGTGTGCAACCACACCTGAGGGTGAGAGGCAGCCAGCACTCAGGATCCAGCTGTGGGTGCTGTGGGTGCCCCTGTGCTGACAGTTTGTAATCTCTTCGACTGATCATTTAAGCAGAATGTCTGGGTAATGTTTGCTACTGCAACAGGACAAACTACACTACAGTTGCCAATTCTTTTAAGAGAAAATGCTAACAGTAATTGCAACTCCTTAATGAAGTATCTAGGCTTACTAGTCACTATTGAAAGATGTAGTTTAGATGAAATGCAGTTATTAATAAGGATGAAATGCTGTAAGAATGTGTGTATTCCACTTTCTTTGTTTAGCAATATTAAGAATTAAAAGCTCAAGTGTTTAACCTTATTAGAAACTCCCTTGGTTTCCCCCTGGAGTGCTGGCCAGGCTCCAGGTGGAACCCAACAGGAGGATGAAATCAGATGTTCCTGCTCAAAGAAAAGTGCCAGTTATTTTGGCCTGTTGATTTAGAGGCCGGACCTGCTTGCAGCGACGTTGGATGCCTCACCTACAGATGGACGCATCACGTAGGGCTTCCAGTTTGTGAGGAAGGGCACTCTGAATTCTCACTGCATTCGGGGTTCCCCAGCGATTGCAGATCTGGATGTTAGTACTTCTATTAAGTGTGCTATTCCGTACTTTCCTTACTGTTTATTTTGTAGTATTTAGTCATATCTCTTATTTATCAGTACTGAAATTAGCCTACTCTTTTAACTAATAATTGTAACTGCTGTACTGTTTCAGCCTTCTGTGGAACTATTGTAAGTATGCTGTGTTTTTGAAGTTTGTCTAACCCTTAATTGATACAGCTCTCAAACAAGCCTTGCAGGTGCCGTTGCAGAAACCAAGAAAGGGGAGATCTGGGAGGCATCGGCCTTACACAGCCTCTGACAAACAGCTAGGCTTTGATGAAGAACAGGCCTCAGAAGATAGATAAGAAACTGCTGAGCTGTGCCAAGGTGGCAGGGAAAAATCAGTCAGGACAGCAGGCATTTTGCCTGGGCTTAGCAACTGCTGCCGACCCATCCCAGACCTGTTTGATTGGAGTTAGAGCTGAGAGGCTCTCTTCCCCCAGTAGCTGGGAATAGCATGCGAGGTCAGGCCTGGGGATGTATATAGTTTGGTGGACAAAAAGCCTATCTGACACATGGTTGGTATAATCGGACAGTCTGGCTGGGATGGCAAACCCGTGCCTTTAGCCTGGGCTTGTCAAAATACCAACAAGGCCGCCTTTGTTACCACAGTCGCTGTTGTAGCGGACCTCATAGGATGCCTACGCAACATGACCCTTCAACACTTTGGGAAGGAACCTGACACAATACTCATCCCCTGGAAGCAGCAAGTGTGGGACGACATGGTTACACGTTCGGAAGACTTACAACGTGCCATCTTTGACTTTCCAGGGTCCATGACAACTGGAAAGGGTCTACAATGTGTTACACACCTGAAGACACTTCAGCTACAACTTACACTACCCCTAGTCATGCGCCCTCTTAACGGCACAACATACTTCACAGATGCCTCATCACAATCACAAACAGCTGCAGTCGTATGGAAAGCTGAAGGACACTGGGAAAAGAGGTTGTGGACTCAGACTAATAAATCAGTACAATGGTTGGAAGCCAAAGCGGTCCAGACGGCACTCCAGCAGGAAACAGAGAATCCACTTAATATTGTTCCAGACTCTCTCTCTGTTTATAAACTTGTACACAAAATGGTAACCGTAGGATTTGTGCAGACGGAAGTATCGACTTTGCTTTATGACGCTCTACAACAACACGTAGGACAGGCCTTTCTTACACATGTGAACAGTCACCAATCCTTACCTGGTCCAATTATAGAAGGCAATCATAAGGCTGACCAGGTGGCTCGGGGTGTATAGTCACTAGATGCTGCAAAGCATTTACATGCCTTTCTACACCTCGGAGCAAAAGCTTTAGCAAAAACATGTCATATTTCTCTGTCACAAGCAAAAAACATAGTGGCACTTTGTCCCTACTGTCAAAAGGGCCCACTGTGGGAAGCAGGTGTCAATCCAAGGGGTATCTCCCCCAGTCAGATATGGCAAACTGACATAACAGAATTTGACCTATTAAAACCAAATAAATACCTCATGGTAACCATTCACACCTTGAGTTCTACAATATTAGCCACGATGGCTTGCAGACAAACAGCCAGACACATTATTGCTCACTGGGAGGGCGTCATCGCCTTATTAGGGAAGCCACAAGAGATTAAAACAGATAACGGCCCTTGTTTCATCGCGAGACGTACGAAAGAATGGTGTGCATTATGGGACGTCAAGTTAGTACACGGCCTTCCTTACAGCAGTCAAGAGCAAGCAATAGTGGAACGTGCGCATCGCACCCTAAAAGCCAAACTACAACAGCTTGGGGAGGGGGAAGGTCATAAGGGGACAATACCCATAGACCGGCAACAGACTTTATTGTCCCGCGCCCTTTATGCTTTAAATCATTTTGTAGAGGCGGCGAGTCCACACTTCCCCTGTGGAAACACTTTATGCCAACCCAGGAGACAAAAAATTATCCTTTGGTTCAGGTCAAGGAACCGGGAGTGGGAATTAGGCTGGTCACTGAGAGTGTTTGGGCGTGGGTATGCAGCAGTGGAAAAAGATGGTTTAATTAAATGGATACCTGCCCGATGTATAAAAGCTGAAATAACCATTTCTTCTTAAAGTTTTTGCGGATTTTCTGTGGCTTTTGGCTACTTGGATCTTCTGCTAGATGAACCATCTCGCCCAAACCCAACATATGGGCAAGCACTACAGAGAAGCATGCAGCAGCTGTGGTTAATACAGAGAAAGAATGGAAAAAAAACCCAACACCAAAAAAACCAACAACGAAAAAACCAACACCAAAAAACTCACCCTTGCACATGAAGAAATAGAACAACAAGTCTTCAATTATTACAAATATAGCTATATAGCATGGGGAGGGGGAAGTGTAGGGAGAGGCGCTCGGAAGATCTCACGATGTACAGAAAGAATAGGGAAGTAAAGATCTCGCGATGTACGGGAAGGCATATATAAAGCAATTGTGCAGTTAATAAATCGAACAAGAAGCAACCACCATATTGGTGTCTGTGCTTTTGTTCCCGCGAAGGTCATAATCTCCTGCATGGATTAGCTGTGATCTGAGCGCCACACCTCTGCGGATTGGCAGATAGAAAAAGACAGCTAATACCCCTACCTCAACACAGGACTACTGCAGCTGGAATATTTTTGGATTGCAGAGAGACAAAGCTCCTGCTTAAGGAAAAAGATTAAAAAAAAGAAAAAAAAAGGCAGGGTGTCATGGAATGCTGTTTTGACTGAATATCACCTAAGGCCCAAGCCCTCTACTCATGTTGTTGGATAAATGAGATTGTCTTTGTTATTTGATTTCTCTATCTCGATACTGAATTTCACACCTCCTATCTTATTTTATTGAATCTGATGGAGAACCAAAACTTGCTGGCTTTAACTTTGCTGGTATAGCTGCTGCTACGATTTGGGAATAATTTTTTGAGGGGTGATATTAATGCATATTAAAAGACAAACCTGTGCTGGATATTAGATGACTGAACTCCAGTAAGATTTAATTCCCATTTCTACCATTCTGTTACTTCTTATTAAACTTGAAATAGTTGTCAGATTTTATTTTTCTATTGAGTCTACCAACAGGAGAGTACAATCAGTACTATAAAAGTGTGTTCTGGAATGTAAGCATTCAGTTTCTGCCCGAACTACCACGACAGGTGATTTACCATTCCACTGAGAACATTCTTGTCTCACTACAGACAGGGCAGTTTGCAGAAACCTAGGCAGGAACAAGGGAGGCACAATCTTTCGTGGCAATATCCTGGGCTTAATTTAAATTGCCTCAGCAGATAATGGCCAGTGCTGGCAGTTTTTTCTCAACTAAGTAATCCGACATCACCTCCGTGAATGGGAGGAGGGGAGCGTAGCCAATGCACAGCAGCCCTTTCATTTACCGAGGTATGACTTTGTTTGCAGAGAATATGCCCTGGGGTGGTGGCAGGAGGGAGGAAGAGGAGCCACTTCTAGGAGCTTGGGTCTTCTGCTTTGATTAGGTCACAGCTACAAATAGATTTAGGACTCAGCCATGCTCAGTATTTTGCTCCTACTCGTACACAATGCTTTTAGAAATAAAAAATTAAAAAATGGAATGTGGAATTAAGGTGGTTGATTTAAATGACAGCAGAAACCAAAAAATTACAGATCTCATAGTCCAGCAGCTCCTTAAAGGAGTCTTAAACATCAAAAAGCAAGAAAAATCCTTGCGGGACAACATCCCACCCAAGAGGAGGAAGATGGTGGAGCAATGGGTGGGAAAACGCTCCAAAACCCCGCGGGAGGCGAAGCCGGACAGGCACAGCGTGGCGGCAGGCAGCAGCAGGCAGCAGCAAGCGGAGAGCATCCGATGCCGACCACATGCCCGGCAAGCGAGCCAGAACCTGAGGGACACCACGGACAGAGTGCCGCCGCCCCCCGACCCCTTCCGACAGGCGGGCAGAGAAGACGTGGAGCCGGATCCCCGCCGCACGCAGCCTGCGCCCGCCCGCTCCAGCCCCAGCCCCAGCTCTCTCCCGGCTCTCTGTTTCTCACTTCATTAAAGGTTCGATGTTCGTTTCACAGCGCCTCTGCCTGGGCTCATCCCTGCAGCGGGAGGCGGGGGGTCAATGCAGCCCCTGACCCGTGTGTAGATCTGACCCTCCACCGCTTCACCCACTGCATGAGGAACCCCCCATGACTCTGGGTGGAGATGTTGAATCAGAACATTAGTTCCCAGACTCACGGTTAACGAACTAGAAAGAGCTCTCAAAAATCCATCTGCTCCCATGGAAGCAGAAAAATTCTTCTTTAGCTTTGAGAGCAGGACGAAGCCGTCTGGGACTCGATACGCTCACGCTGCACAAACCCCCTGTTACACCAGTGTTACAAATCTCGACAAATCGAACACCATGTCCCGGGCCATTTCCAAACATTTAAAAACGTTACATCAAATCGCCATAGCTCCTGGGGGATTTTCACTTCCTGGCCTGTTTAGGTGGACACCATCCTTAAATTTTGCCCTGGTTTGAGCCCAGAGGGCAACTGCGCATCACACAGCCGCTCACTCACCCCTTCCCCGCAGAGCTGGGAAGGAGAAATGAAGCAAAGAGCTCAGGAATGGAGATAATGACAGAGAGGGGTGGCTCGAGCACCCATGAGTCAGGGCAAAAGACAGACTTGTTAGGGGAAGAAAACAGGAATAGCACCTGAATTCAAACACTAACAATGCTTAACAGACACAGTGGGACAGTGAAAAGCGTTATGTTACCACAGTTAAAAACCCCTCGCCCCACCCCTCCCTCCCTGGATAACGTCCTTGGCTCCATGCCATGCAGCTGCCGCCACAGCCCGATCAGTTTTTAACTGTTTCAGGAATTCCTGTACCAGTCGCCATGCAGTTGAAGATGACACAGTGATGGCATTCTTCCTTACGGCCGCCTCGAATAAGGCGCTCCCTGCCCCTTTCCATGTTTCGAGATCAAAAGCAGACCGTGCATCAGCAGGGACCCCATTCCTTTTGCACCAGATAAGCAAAGTGCGCAGGGCTTTCCCCTCGTCAGAGGGAGGTGGCAGCAGAGGGCTCCACGATGGGAGGTGGAGGGGGCACTGCCTGAGGGGCTTTCTGCTCATTCGGTCTTTGTGGAGGAAACAACTCATCTTGTGCTTCCTCATCAGAGTCCTCACACAATCCCCTCGCCCTCAACCACGTCTACGTTTGGGACGGGCTCCCCCCGCTAGGTCCTTATCTTGACCTCTCGCCACCAGGACCCGGCCCGAGGACACCCCTGGATTATAAGGTGTTTCCCCTGAGCTTGCTTTCTCCGCCTTAAAGTCTTTTAAAGTCTCTTTTAAAAACCTCCAGGTTGTAAGGAGGTCGGCTGCATTCTTATTACTGCGAGAGGCACACTCCAGCAGTTTCTGTCCCAGTTCTTCCCATTTGCTCACACTAAATGCAGTGGCAGTGCCAGCTTCATACCCTTGCGCTTTGATTCACGACAACATTTTTTGGAGCGCTACATCATCCAATTTGACTCCCCTGCGCTGAAGCACCAACTTCCACATTGTCAGAATCATACCCTCCTCCTTAGAAAGGATGGCACCCATCGCTTTGTTCCCAGCCACTCACCTGGACGGTGTCAAATTCCAAAAGGTTGTCGGGACTGTGCAGCTCTCCCCGCCGCTGCGCTTGACTGGGCTCCATCTCCGCAGCTCTTCCTGCCGCCGTTATTTATTTCCTCGGTGTTGGGATCACATCGGGGTCACCATTTGTCATTGTTGAGACAGACACGACAAACACCGAATTGTGCAAAATGGCTACTTTATTGTTCCAACAAGCCTTTTAACGACTTTATGAAGCGTTTGTGTTCATGTGTGACTGGCTTTGGTGGAGACTAACAGTTCACGGCTGGATGCCCTCTTCTCTGTTTCAGCCTCGATGACCTTCCTCTCCTTGTGGTCAGGCAGTTCCGGTCTGGCAGTTCCTTGATCTTCTCAGCTCTTCTCGGGACTTTCAAGTCTCTTAAGGGTACGTGGTTATCTGCTCAAAGTCAGTATCAAACTTACATTCTGATCCCTCAGACCAGCCCAGGTCTCCCATAGTACCAGTACTGGTTCCCAGCTCCAAGCACGGGAAGAGACACTGGGCGGCTCAGGCAGCATGCTCTGCCCGAGCCAGAAGGTCGCTGGGGCACAAGGGGCAGCCCTGGCTCTGAGTTCAGGGAGGAGCAGTGTGGGAGGCTCCCATGCCCCAGCCTTACCGTGGGGGTCCTGGCTGATGGTGGGATACAGGCAGGTACCCCTGCAGTGCACCTGGTACTGTTGGTTCGTCCCCAGCACCTCAAAATGCAGCGTCTGATCAAACTGCCCCGGCACCGTGGAGCTGAACTGGACCCTCAGTTCTACCTCGCCGTGGGCAGGCACTATCCACCGGCAGCTGCTCAGCCTGGCAATGAAAGAGGAGGCTTCAGACATTGATAACGAGCAAACGAGAGAAGGAGGCGGCTCATGGACTTGCCATCCCCCCATGGAGGCCCTGGCAGAGGGTCCCTGCAGGGCTGGGGACGATGGACCCCGCTGGCAAGATGGACGTGAAGCAGAGGGATCACCTCCTCCCTCACGGCTCACCTGACGGATCTCCCCGGGGATGGGACCGTGTCCATGTCGCTTTGGTGTGCCCCGGGGCGCTGCGTGGGTGCTCCCGTGCCCGGCGCCTGGAGACCTCTCCTGCCTGGAGACCTCGCCCGGCTGGAGCTCCGCTTCCTCCTCACAGCCTCCGGCCTGCCCGCGGCTTTCTCCTTCCCCGACTGGCCCCTGCTTGGCGTGACCTGCTCCTCTGACACCTTCACACCAAGGCAGAGAGGAAAGGGAGAGAGGTGAGACCTGCCCTGAGACGCCCCCATCCCAGAGAGAAAGCTGCAGGTTTGTTAACAGACGGGAGAGAGAATAAACCACCAACCACCTCTGCCCATGGATTTGGTCTTCCGTATGGGACTTTGTTTTGCCTACAACACCCCTCCTTGCCCAGGACCCTCTCCTCAAGGGAAGTTGAAGGGTTTAGCTGATTTTTTTTTCCTCTCATCTTACAGAACTGGCCCATATTTCAAGCAGAGCTGTCTCTTTCAGACAGACAGGAGGGATGCCTGCAGACATGGAGCCCTGTCATGTCTTCACTGCCCTTCCACAGTGATCCTTTTCCATCCCACCCACCCCCCATGCCCCCATCCAGCCTGGACCCTGCCCTGGCACCTCCACTGCAGGCACATCCAACAGACTTCTGGTGTTCTTCTTTTCTTCTTCTGCAGTGGCACCTTCAGGCACGACAAAGGCGAAGTGCTCGAGGGCTTCTCCTGCTGCAGGGACCATCCGCTTCTCCGGGTAGCGGATCACGGAGTAGAAAGCCGTAGGTGGAATGGGAGGCCCCGAGGGACCCAGTCCCAAGTCATCCAGGATCTAAAGCATAAGAGAAAACCCTGTTTATGCTCCCGTCGCCTTCATCCTCACACTCCCTGAAAGACACTGAGCTTTTGGCAATGGGTTTTTTATGTAGATGGAGTACAGTGATTTTTTATGCCCAGCGGGGTGGGCAGGCTCCAGAGCAGTGCCAGGACCTACAAGTGGGACCTAGAGAGAAATTTGAGTGACTCGGCTGAAGGAAACAATGACCAGGAGCTGCCCTGCCCTGGGACCACTGTGAATGATTTCCAGACTGGGAAACTCTCTGAACAGAGAGGATGAGAGCCCCCCCTCTTCCCCCCGACCTGAGGGATGGCAAGAACTTCCCCAGCCACGTGGCTGCTGTGAAGCCATCGTGGAACATCATCAGTGGCCTGGACAAGGCTCTGTGCTGTTGTCACCTGGCGGGACACAATGCACCAGGGCCTAGACCATGGCAGGCTCAGCATCTGAGCCTCACAGGGCTTTACCTGCTCTGCTGCTGGCAGCTTGCCACTCTCCAGGATCGCCCTCGTCACATCTGCAGAGCTCAGCACCTGGATGTCCAGGCAGGGCACCCCGACGTCCTGGCCTCTGGATGACCCTTCTGCACCTTCCCCTTCCAGCCCAGATAACTTGGAGTCCTCAAGAGCCTTCAGTTTTTCCAGATGCTCCTTCTCCAGCCTCTCCTGGTGCTCCTTCTCTCTGTCCTTTTGGCTCCTGCAACGGCGCTGGCCTTGGACTTGCTGCTGTACCACCTCCTGGTTCAGAGGGGACAGCAGGATACCCTGAGCCCTGTCCCAGGATGACAAAATATGTGTGACATCCTTCTGCGATGCCTCGTAGATCTTAAACCTCAGGGCCAAGTTCTCGCTGTCACTCTGCGCCTCGGTTTTGGTTTCCCCCTGTTCTGGGTCCGCAGGTTGTACAACCTCTGCTGGGCAGACATCTGCCAGGGGAGCCTCGCTCTGCTTTTTCTTATCTTCCTTGTCACTTGCAAGAGAGTCCGGGTGCTCCTTTGCAGATCCCTTCCTCTCTCCCCCCTCGGTGACTTCGGACAGGTTGCCAATGGATGCTCTGGTGTTTCTGGTGGATGCGTTCGTATTCTGGGCAGGACGAGCAGGAAAAAGCGGTGAGCATTTCCAAGCACCAACTCAAATGCTGTAGGACAGCGGCGATCTTTGCAATAGCACCCCATGTCTCATCTGAGGCTTGTGCTAGGTGCTCAACAAATCCCAGTTCAGAGCGCAGCTGGTATCCAGTTGAGCTCAACTGAAACTAAACTCCCCAGCGTCAGACTGATGAGGAGTCCTGCAAACCAGCTGAGAAATGGAACAGCTTCCCCGACCCAAACTTAAGACACCTCCTTACTCCTGTGCAGTCCTCCGGGCACGTTTCTGCTGTGCTGAACATCCATCCCTGTGTCTGGCTGACACTTTGGGAAGCCTGGCTGCTAATGAATACCTAGAGGGCCTGGTGGTATCTCCTGCCAGACAGGTAGCAAAAGACACCACATCCCAGGCGGGTCACGGCTCAGAGGTGTAAGTCACATGCAGAACGGGGACAAATGCTGGACTAAAACTATCTAGGGCTCGGAGTTATGTGAAGCCATGACTCAAAGGCAGCATGACCCTAGAAGAGCAGCTCTACCCAACAAACCCAGCCAAAAATAGCCCTGGCGAAGCAGCAGCAGGATCAAACACTGGCTGCTGTTTCCCAGCACAGCCCCGTGTGTTACCGACGGCCAGGTGCTCATCCCCAGCACTGCGGGTGGCTGCTGGCTGCGCCAGGAATGGTTCGGCTCAGCAGGAGGGGCCCCAGGGCTTTTACTCATCTCTATAAACACAACCACCCACCTGCCCGACTCCAGGCTGGCTTTTCTTCCTTGCAGCATTATCTTTCCCAGGCTTTCTCTTGGCCCACTTAGATGACTTCTTCAGATCTTCTTCCTCCCTCAAGTGTTCTAGCTCCCACCGGTGCTTTTCCTCAAGCTCTTGAGCCAGCCGCTCCATCTCCCTTCAGCAAGACAAACAAAACATCCCCAAGAGTCACCGCCAGAAATCTGGGCTTGTTGCAATCCCAGCTGGTCCCGCACTTCATTCACTGACCCTGAGGCCAGGCACAACCGTTAGACCAGCTCTGTGGACTTCCCTCAACCTGGGGAGGCTGGGACATCCAAAGTGAGGGAAGGCGGGAGGGGACCTCCAGGGCCAGCCAAATCTAGGCTTTGCTGTCACAAGGCCTAAATTGCACTACTTCTCCAGTGAGGTCCACCTGGACACCTCCAGCAATGCTGCCAAAGACTGGCTGATCCAGGGAAACAAACTTCAGCTGGGGCTGAAAGAAGTGCTGACACACAGGCTCGCTTTAAGCAAGTCCCTCCCCAAGTTTCAGGCAGGAGTTAAGAGAGCCATAAGCTTATCCTGTGTATCCTCCTGAACAGGGCTGCTTTGCTGGATCAGAGCTTCCCCCAGGCTCACCTGCTGCTGCAGCTGAAGCTGAGCCTAGGAGAAACCAGCTTTATGGCTGGTGTCACTCAGTAAAGGAAAACCCTGGGAGCTCAGCAGTGCAAGGGCCTCACCTGCACCAGGACTGGGATCTAAACCAAGCCAGCACAGCTGTGCCTCACACCAACCCACACCACAACCCCTCTGGTTTGGAGAAGAAGGGCGATGAAGAAGATGAGAATGAACATCATTAACTAGAGACACCTGTAAGCACAGTGGCAAGGCAAGCACAGAGCCCAGCTCCCTGCAGCCTGTGTCCAAGCCGAAGGGCTCACCACTAAAGCGGAGAGAGGATGTTCTCATCTCACCGGAGGAAGGTGCCTCCTCTGCTGGGAACCAGGGAGGTGGAACTGGCAGTCCTTGTGCTGCTGGTAATTAATGCTTTTGGCCTTGGTAACCCCTCTGAGCTCAACCAAGGTCTCCGGAGCAGGGAAACCCTTCGGGGACACTATCCTGGGGAGACACCCATAGAAAGCTTACAGACCTCTTCTTCCTCTCACGCTTGACTTGCAGTATACTGTTATCAAACTGAATTTTCTCCTCCTCGGTGAGGGCATCATACTCGTCCTCGTCCATCTCCCAGAGGCGTGCTTTCTCCCTCCTGGCAGCTTCTTCCCGCTCCCGTCCTTCAGCACAGACCAGAGGAGAAACCGTCAGTGCCTGCAAGCAGAGCTTGCTGCTCTGGGTGAGCTGCCAGGATTCACAACTCTGTCCCAACCCAGCCTATCATCCTGCCAGGAGATACTGGCGAGCTCACATTCCCGCTTCAAAATTCAGACAAGCCCCCAAACTATCGCTGCTCAGTGAGTTCCCGTGCCTTGCCTGGCTCACACGCCCCAGCGCCGTGGACGGCTGGCCGGTGGTTAGTTATTGAGCCACAGCAGCTTACACTTGTGCCCAAGCTTTAATGTTAGAGACTGAGGTCAGCCTCAGCATTGCTGTATTTTAAGCAACTGTGAGCTGAGTGCTGGCTACACCGAGGCAGAAGGTGGAAGGATTAATAAAAACCCCTCTTACAAGTTCTGCTGGTAACCCAGATACACACGGGTAAGGTTGAAGGCTTGAGAGAGAACATGTCAGAGTTACGGAGACGAAGAGTCTCACCTTCCTGCTCTTTTGCGGCCATCTCCCTGGCTTTCCAGGAAGCATAATCCTGGAACAGGTTCACAAAATAGATGTAAGGCCGATTTCTGACAGCTCTGAGCAGGCAGAGGAGAGCAGACGCCGTGCTGCGTGCATAGAGGGTCTCCAGGCCATCAAACACCACTCCCTGGTAGCAGTCGCTCAGCTGCAGATAAAGCCAAAAAGGAAGAGAAAGTCAGCTGTCGCACGCATTGGGCTCTCAGCCAGTCACTAAAGCCTGTCGTCAGAGATCACCAGCCATCACAGTTCCAAGTGCAGCAGCTCAGACAAGCTCTGATCTTCCCCCGCGCTCTGCCAGCTCATGGCATCTGCAGCTTCACCCCTTCACCCATGGATCCCTGCACGCAGCCCAGGACTCCTCCAAGAGCAGGCACAGCCCTCCTCCTCCTCTCTGAATTATACCTCGCTGCCTGTCTCTCCCTAGCAAGAATGCCCCCACCCCATGTACCTGCAGCCTGTCAGAGAGGATGGCCACCAGCAGGTCCTCGGGCAGCACGCAGCTCCTAAAGCCCAGCTCTTCTGATGTGCTGCTACCGATGCTCAGCGATCGCTGCGCAGGAAAGCAGGGACGGGGAGAGAGGTGAGAACTTGATGAGCCTTGCAATGTCGAACACCACCAGAAAAATCAACCGCTTTGGAAACCCCCAAACAATTCCAACTGCTGGGCTTGGAGCTGGGGTTTCTCACTAGCAGGAGACTAGAACAAAACTGCAGGCCAGCAGCTCCAGGGGAGCACGCTGGAGGGTGCGTGCGTGGCCAGCAGAGACCCAAGCTCGCAAGCCCCCAGCGCAGCATCCAGCAGCTTTGCCCACGGCTGCAGCCACATTAGCCAGGACTGCACTTTGCCAACAAACGGCTGAGATGCCGTAGAGTGTTTCTGCCAGGGTTTCATTCCCAGCCCGAGCCATGCCCAGCCTGCCCAGCTGGCTCTCTGCACTACAGACCCCTGCACCAGGCTCTGGGTGACACAGAACCTCCACTGGAAGCAGCCCCTTCACTTCTCAGAGGCAACAGAAAGGTCCCAGGCATCAACCAGTGCAGGCCGTGCTTCACCTGGGAGCCTGTCAGATCCATCAGATGCTGCTTCTGGGATCGGGCTGTGGGGCCATCCCTCTTCTCGCCTGCCGCAGCACTCACCTGGCCTTGGGAGCTGACGGACTGCCGGCTGACTTTGTCCACAGAGCTGGACCGGCTCGTCTCTAGGCTGCGCTTGGCCTTGGCGTGGAACTGCTTGCCGAGGGACTCATCTGCGTTGTGACCTGCGGAGGGGACAGACGCTCAGTGGGGAGCAAGCAGGCACCTTCCACCCCAACGGGCACAGCCCTGCGCCCTGGCAGGGACACGGCCCTCGTCCCCCAGCCTGCCGGGCACTAGCAGCACCCATCTCCAGAAGCAGCTCCTGCCCTGCTTCTCTTTTTAGCATGGTAAAGCACACCACCTGATACTGGATTTTAAAGCCAGAGAGTTTTTAAGGCACAGCTCCGCATCCCTCCTCACAAATGTGCACGCAGGTGACGCCGCACAGTAGCTCCCCTATGGATCAAGCCGAGGCTCCATCCTCCAGGAGTATCATTTCTGTACCTTGCGCCCATCCTGCACTCTCACGTGGAGACGGTAACATGCAGCCCTGCCCCAGCTGCATCCCCATCTCCACTGGAGCCAAATCCTCCGCATGGGCTAACCCCACCTGGGGCCCAGACCCTTCTTCCTTCCGCCAGCTCCCAACCCAACCAGGTTCAAAGCTGAGCAATGCAAAACTTCCCCCACCAGAACCAGGGTCTGGCCTCACCCTGCAGAGCTCGGGGCACCAACTGCCCAACCAGGTTTTCTAAAAGTCTCTGGTCTCAGGTGGAGAATGGCACCACATGCACGAGCTGTGTGACCTGACAGCGTGTATAGGGAAACCTCTGGAGAAGAGTCTCATCTGAAACTCTGGGAGGTTATTCTTCCCTTCCTCTCATGTTTCTGAAGCCACACTCAAAGTCAGTTGTCTAGTGCTTCATGAGCAGCTTCAGAGGGCTTCTTCCTTGTTCAAGTGGGCATCAGTTCTGCCTGATGGCCACGAGGAGTCAGCTGGATTCAGCTTTGAGGAAATGTAAAAAAACCCTGAGAAAAATTCAGGTGTGCTTCACCACTCCTAGGAAAAGGAGTGTGTGCTGAGAAGCCCAGAGGCAGTAAAAGTGCCCCTGTCTGAGCCCTTAAAACAGAGATTATTTTCTTTAATAACATGAAATGCTTTATGAAATGGCTTTGCATTTCTGCACGCTGCACCCATGTTCCCTAAGAGACCCAAGGGCTGTCAGACTCCCTCTCTGGAGCAAGCAGAAGTGGACGGTCAGGGTGGGTTTCTGAAGCGCTGCTCTGGGTCCAGCATGTCTCCTTACCGGCACCCTCTGCCTCCTTGCAGCTCTGCTCGATGGCAGCCCCGATGCACAGCTCCCGGGCGCGCAGCCCTGCCGAGCTGCTCCTGTCCGAGATGGCTTCTGTCACCACGGCGTCGATGGACAAGCAGGCAGCGCCGTAGTATTTGGACAGGGCAACCGCTGCCGCTGTCTTTCCTTGAGAGAGAGGAAGACTGCTTGGTGACACTTGCACGTGAAGCGTTTTCAGGGACAGGCTCTAGAAAGTCCCCAGACAGGATTTCAAAGTTTCAAGGACAGTGGGAAATCAAGTGCCCCTTTAGGGGAGACCACGAGGGAGGGAGCTGAGCACGGCTGGAAGCGTTGTCCTCTAGAGCCAGGCGGATCACCTCCACCTCACACCCAGCTGAGCGCTTTGTCCCTCGTGGGGACCTCAACCCTGGGCCAGGACATTGTTTCGAGCCCGGTCCCGCCACCCCTGCGCTGGCCGGCGCTGCCTCAGGCAACGTCTGGGCACAGGCTGGGGGTCAGTGTGGGCGAGGGACCGCGCCCAGGAGGCAACCTGGGCACTAGGCACCGTGCTCCCACCAAGCAACGGGGACACGGCCACCCTGTGTGGGGGGAGGATAGCCTGGCTCTGTGGACACGGGGTGAGCCACAGCACTTGCCCCAGCTGGTGAAGGCCTGGGACCATTTCATGTACCAGCAGGGCTGTGGCTTACCTCGCTTCGCTTCAAGTGGTCAATCAAGCAGCACGGCCCACCAGGACGTGTCTCTCCTGCTCCCCCCGCATTCCTTGCAGCCACGGGCTCGGCTCACCTACCTGTCAGGGGTGCCCCATGGACGATGACGACGATCCCTCTGCGGTCTCGGGCCGCGCGCCCCTCTGCAGAGATATCGATGCCAAGGTGGCGGGCGATGGCCCTATGCACAGGGCTGTCGGTCACTTCTCCCGAGGCCGCCCTGCTGCTGGTGACGCTCTGCCCATGCTCTGCTGTGCGGAACCAGATAGAAAAGTCAGCCTCCTGCCTACCTATGACCCTGATCATCCTCCCCATCCCCTCAGATCCTGGGAGAGAAGACTCTGCTGAAACCAACACCACATCTCACCATGCCCCTCCTTTAGGCTTGTGCAGATCAGGGTCTGCCCTAGATGGTGGTCAAGGTGCCTCTTCAGAGTATAGGAAATGGGCTGGCAGAAAGAGGAAAGAACAAGCCTTTGGCAATACCTAACAGGACTGGGCCAAATGTCCCGTCACCTGTCAACGTGGTCCCAGGTCCTGCTGAGTAAGGGGCGGACAGGCAGAACCAGGCATTTTACACTGTCCCAAGGGAGAGGCTCCATTTGCACATTGAGCGATTATCCAAAAGCTGGATGCTTTAGGAATATTACTCCAGGAGATGTAGCTGGGCTCTGAATTCATCATAACACATTTGCAAAGAGCTCCCACCTTTGCCCTTAGGAGGTCACCAAAAGCCATCTCGGCTTGCAGTGTCACGCAGGACAGAGAGCGCGCTGCCCTGCCTAGGAAAGGGAACAGCATCACCCTGATCCCAGCAGCTCCTGGGGCAAAAAGGTGCTCATTTGGCAAAACTGGGGAGAACCTCTCTGGCCTCTCACTTGTCCCTGTCCCGTCTGCAACAATACCCAGCCCCTGTCTTTTCTCAACACCTTCCCTCTCCTCTGTGTTCAGATTTAGAGTCCACCTCGTTGGACTGGCTTTCATCAAACACGGAGGAGAAAACGAATGAGCTCTGGGATGAGACAGCGTGAATGATCCCAGCAGAGGACTTTCTTCCTTGATCTGACAGAGACTGGACATTTTCAAAGTCTGCGTGTTACAAGGCACAGACTTTCACGCTGGAATTCCTCCACCAAGCTGGGGAATGGGTGGCTGCTGAAAGCCTGGGCTTCCCGTGGAGAGCTCGGGGTGTGCGGGCTGGACTCCCCGCTGTGTCCACGCTCAGGACAGCCAATGCCAAACCCTCACCGTTGTCCTGGCCTGCTGGTTCCCCAGTCTTGGACTCCTCATCCTGCAGCCTCTTCTGCTCCTGATAGTACTCCAGCACCTCTGGGGGCAGCTTCTCACCCGGGGCACGTGGAGGCAGCAATAAGGTGTTACGGCAGTCATAATCTTTAAGCATCTGCAGGATCTGTGCATGTAGGGAAGAGAAGACACATGCAGGACGTGTTTCTAACAACACGGACTATCCAAGCCCCTCCACAGTCTGCCAGCAGAGCTGGCTAACCCTGAAATGCCACCAGGCTTTGCCCTGGGGACTGTCTCCATCTCCCTGGCACGAACCCGGGAATGCTGGAGCACTGTGAAGCTACGGGAGCGTGCACATGGGGACCAGAGCTTCCCTCTCACCTGCTCCTCAGCAAGGTACTGCTGGTCGAACTCCAGCGAGTAAAACTCGATGGGGAACTCGCATGGGTTCTTCACCACCACCGTCCCCTCTGCTCCACGGCTGTGCGGCAGCAACGGTCCCAGCTCGAGCACTGGGGGGCTGAACTCCAGCCGTGGCTCCAGCCCACGCCCCGAGACCTGCAGCTGGAGGTTCTGGCTGCTCTGGCAAACAGTAATCTTCATCTCACTTCTGTAGGACTTCTGAAAAGAGAGAGGCACAGAAAGCTCCTCCATGAAGTCCCAAGTGACAGGGCCTCAAATTCAACTCTTTCCCCAGGGCAGGGGTGTCACCAGTACCTCTAAGGGAATGGAAAACAGATGTTTACTTCCAGCAGGGGCTACAGCATCTGCATGCTGGCTCTGAGGAACTGGGATGAATCCTAATGTGAAGTCTAACTGGCTATTTTGGTGTCAGATGAATCTAAAATGCACTATCACATGTTTTCACCTAGTCACAAGGGAGTGTGATGCTCATGAGAAAGGTCCTCAGGGTTACGTTTCCCAGACACAGTCCTGGCACTGCTGCATCAGGCAAACATCAGCTCGATGAATGAGGCAGGTGAGCTCTCACTGGCTAGAAATAAGGGTCGACTTCTCTGCTCAGTGTTTGGCTCTGGTCAATGCCAGACACAAGATGGTTACACCTCTACAGCAATTAAAACATCCCTGGGACTGTTCCCAGGCACGGAAGCACCTGTGTCCATCCTGTTACCCACTGCCAGTTTCCAAGCCACGGTGGCCACAGGCAAACTGCCTTTGGGAACGCCCCGTCATTGCAGCTGACTCCCAGAGTGCCTGGGAACGCGCAGGCAGGCTGAGCCAGAGCCACAGGGACTGCTGGCAGCAACCACTCCAGGTGACTGTCCTGCCGTGCCCAGGAAGGTGCCCGGTGGCTGTTTTGCCTGCTGGTACCAGCAGCAGGACTTGCCTAGACTGGCCCTTGCAGGGTTATCCCCTGTGAGCGCGCCAGCTGCTCTGCACCAGGGCGCTGCAGCCTCAAACAGGCGCCTGCAAGGGGGAGACGAGGGCAAACAGGCAGATTTCCCCCCATGCACCAAGAGGCAGCCAGCCCAGCGTGCCCTGATGCTCTCTGAGCAAGCTCCCCAGGGGGATTTCAAAGCCCCTCTCAGAAGAGTGTGCTGCAGGGGAAACTGAGGCACAGTGGGTACAGGGCTTGCAGAAAGCTCTCTGTGGAGGCAAACGCCGTCTCCTCCTCCCCGTGCTGGGCTCTCGTTACCACACTGTCCTGCCAGACCTCCTGGGGGTGACACTCGCCCATCTCACCTCTTCTGTGGGCGAAAACCTCACTCGGACGTTGCATCGCTGTCCCGGAGCGAGGGTTCCAGCCGAGGGCAGCGCCTCGAAGACACACGGCTGGGCTTTCAGCTTCTGGGGCACCTTCTGACGCACCCCCGCTGGCCAATGCTTGTCCACCTGAGCACAGAAAACAATTGTGTGAGGTCTCCTCGGTCTGCGAGGACAGACCCTCGGTTCCCACAGTGCTCTGAGACACCGTCACGGTGCTGAGGGCACCCACAGCCAAACCAGCCGAGGCCACCCCTGGCCTGAACTGGAGGGAAAACACGTCGGCAGGGCAGGCAGATGGGGAGGCACCGTCCTCAGAAGAGGAGGAGCGGGGGAAGGTGGCAGAGAAGTGAAGCACCAGCTAATGCCCAGGTCCAGGTGAGCCAGCCTTGCTCTGTACCTCCAAAGCTTCCTCAGACGAGCTGCAGCCCAAGTGCTCACGCAGCCACCGGGGCAGAAAGGGCAAGAGAGGCAAAGAAAACCCAGCCGAGAAGGTATGTGTTACACATGGTCTGTGCTTTACCTTCTTAACAGGCTCATTTATAGTGATGAGCCAGTTACAGGGGACCTGGACCTGATTGTGGAGCTGGATGGTTTCCTCCTGGCACTGCCCACACTGGAGAGTGGAGAACTCCAGCCTGTCCCTGGAGACGCAGAGGGCTGGCATGGCCACGCTGGCACGGAGGTGGACGTGGAACGTGGGGCCTCCTGCTACCTAGGGAAGGACAGAGCATCCAGCTGAGAGCCACGGTGACATCTACTGCTGTCCCCAACCTGCCCCGAGAGGTGCACGGGCACAGTGGGGCGAGGAAGCACGCCGCAGGTACCTTGATGGGCAGGAGCACGTCCACCTCTCCCAGCGGCAGGTTGGCACTCTGTGGGTCAAAGCGCACTTCAAATGTCTTGCTCTCGCGGCAGGGCAGGTGCTTCACGTGGTCCAGCTCCACACTGAAACCTTGAACAGACGAAAATAAAGCAGCTGAGATACACAATCGACATGAACGTGTCACAAGCACGTTAAGGCCGTATGTCCTGGCTGGCAGCTCTGTGAAGTTCCCCTTTGTACCTGTGGAGAAGACTGCCACTCCTTCTCCCTTGTCACCGCACAAGGAGAAAGGGTTTTCACAGCCAGAATCCAAGACCCACATGGTAAAAAGGAAACATCTCAGTTGAGGAGCTCCAGCCATTCCTTCACTAGGGATCCCAGGAAAGGATGCACAGACCTCTCCAAAGGAGAATTTCCAACTAAGATTCCCCCGTGCCATGGTGCTCTCTGAAAAACGATTTAGAGGAGGCACCTGATCACCCTTCAGACACGGCGAGGCACCGTTTGCTGGTGCTGTAGCCTTACGTCACGGCCTGTTTCGAAGCCTGTTTTGATACAACAGAGGACCTCACAGGCTGTCTCCTCACTAAAGGCTGAACAGAAGTGCTATGGCATGATGAACTTTAAACAAAGCACTTCCAAACCACAAAGGGTCCATCTGTTTGCAACAGAAGCTCATGGAGTGCCCATCAGATGATGCTCATGGTAGCCAAGAGCAGAAGATGCTGAGAGGTGACCAAGGTGATCAGCCCACCCAGCCCCGGAAGGGAAGCGTTAGGGCAGGCCCGGGCGGGCCGGGTCTCTGAGTGCTGCTGGCCCGGAGAACTCAGGCTCTAAAGCACCAGGCAGCAGGTCCCAAGGAGGAGAGAGTTACACATACAAGCACTCAAAAAACCTCCCCATGTCCAGTGGCTTAAGCTAAACTGTCAGACAGCTCCTTCGAGCCCACGTGAAGGCTCTTCAGCACTGGTTACCTGTGTCACGCAGGACCTGTCTGTCAGCGCAGAAGGACACAGGGAACTGCCCGGTGTTGGTGATCCTCACGACGTGCGTGGGGGTGTTACCGAGAATCACGTACCCAAAGTCCAGGAGGTACTCGGGCAGCTCAGCTCTGAAAGGAGGAGTAAGGACAGTCCTTAAACCACAGCCTGGCTGCATTTCCAAGAGCATGGAAGATGCAAATAAAATATTTCTGGATTCACTGTTGTAAAAACTCAACTCAAGACCATGAAATCCAAGGCCTGACCACCTGGTAATGAGACTTTGGTAAGTCACGAGGAGCATAGGACCTAGGTTTTATCAGCTACCAGTGGGGCCTTAAAATAAAATTAGTTTAAAATGAATTATCATTTATCACAGCTCCTCTGCTACGGGAAGCCACTGTAGGTAAGTCCAGTGGACCTCCACTGGTCTCAGTGAAACTGCTATGCCCCATGTGCAGCCCCAGCCTGAAAGTGCTTCAGGACCTTGTCATGGGATTCGCCTGCACAGGAAATCTTCACTGCTCTGCAACCAGATCTGTCCCCAAAGCAGCACGGACAAATGTAGTAATCAACACCTGCAAGATTCATGGGAGGGGCCTTTCCCAGAGCAATCTCACTCGGCAAAGCACCTACGTGATCTGTTTTGCAGAGCATCTTCCTGAACTGGAGGCTACCGTGCCCATGCCTCCTCATGGAGGAGCAGAGGGAAGATACCAAGGTAAGCCCTGCAGTCCCACCAGCATCCGAGCCACCTGATTTGTCAAGGGTGTGTCAGCCTCTGCGGTTCCCTACTCTTTTTGCTCAGTGTGGTCTGTTAGCCGGAACAAAGATTTGAGTTGCCTCTTTCAGATCTGGTCAGCAGGGACGGTGCTGGTGCTGTCTGGAAGGGCTTGATGCTCTGCACTGGCCCCCTCAGCCCTAAGAGCAGGACCCAGCGCCTGTGGGGAGCTGAGCACCTCCAAAGCTCAGGGTGGCTCTGTGGCAGTGAGGACACTCAGCTGCTCACAGGGAGCACGGCAAAGCCGCCAGGATCAGACCCTTTCTGGAGTCCCCACTACCCCCAGCTCTCAGGAGCAGGGGTGCACTGCTGGGTGTTACCCTCGGGGCACCTGGAGAGAGGGTACGGGAGCCCCTACTAACTTGAGAAGCCTCTGACGAGCCCGCTGGTCAAAGGCAGTGGCCTCTGGGGGACCAGAGGTGAGAGCTTTCTGCTGCTCCAGGGCGTGTTCTTCCATCAGCAGCTGCTCCATCTGCATCTGCAGCCCAGGGTCCAGCTGAGGGAAGGAAAGGCAGCGGCTGGTTAGCAACGGTCCTTCCCAAGGCTCCCCCCTGCTCGTGCTGGAGGGGTGATGGGGTCCTTCTGTCTCGCTGCTCAGTGTCTGTGACACCTCCTGCTCTCTCAGTCAGGGCCTCATCTCAAGGGCAACGAACTCCAGCAACTTCGCCTGCCCAGTCACTGTTACAAAAGCTGATCTGGCCAGACAGACAAGCCAGGAACCTTCCAGAGCTCCAAGTCTTTGCCTGCCCCCAGCCAGTGCCAAAGCAGCTTGGACAAGAGCTCTCTTGTAAAGGGAGCCACGATAAAGCTGCTGTCTCTTAGAGATCAGCACTGGCAGCACAGTCCCAGAGCACAGTCAGGCTGCTGCTATTAAGCTCTGTAAACCTGGCAGGGCTTGGGTTGTGAGCAGCAAATCCCCCAGTGATGACCTACATCCCATCACGAAGTGCCATAAATTTCATCACTTGAGCAGGGTCTTCAGGATCTCTCCCTGGGGCAGCCCCGGGGGCACTGCTGAGCTGTGCAGGATCATGGGCAGGTGTGGGCAGGGAGGTCCCAAGTGCCAGCAGGGCCCCGGGAAGCCTGCTGCGGGCTGCAGGGGACCCAGTGACACCGGGGGAGGGTGGCACGCGTCAAACGGGGCAGCAGCCATTCTCACCACGGCGTCCAAGGGATCTGGGGGTGGCTCCGCAGCCACAGCCGCCCCCAGAACTGCTGCTTCCTCTCTCTGGCCATCTTCTTCTATCTTTTCTATCACCTCCTTGAGGACCTTCTCATATTTTTCATTTCCTGAAGGAAGAAAACATCCACAAATAGAAGCGGGGCACAGAGCCATTCCCCTCAAAGCTGGGAAGCCCCACTCCCCCGACTCTGGCCTCTCCCAGAAACACCCTCCCCAAGCAATGTATGGAAAGTCCATGCTGCTTCTCCTCTATCAACCCTGATGTTCATTCCCACTCATCTTCCTCCCCACATGGGAGCATCTCATCCCCTGCAATGTGCTGCAAATCCAACCCTGCCAAAATCCCTGCCAGCCTGTGCTCAGCTTTCCAGAGCATTTCTGTCTAGCCATCACCTTCCCAGGACTCCAACACATGCTGGAAAGCTCTGCAGGATGGTTCCTGGGGCAAAGCCCATACGGGCTCATCTGCCAGAGCTTCAGGAAGCAACCGGGGTGTTGAGTTTTGGTCTGACAGCCCTGAAACCTCCAGGCTTGGTGGAGGCAGTTTGAGCTGCCCTACGGGCATCTGACATGGGGGAGAAACAGGGGCCCCTCCTGGGGAGCAGACAGGCCGTGCTCACCTTTGATGTTCCTGGGCAGGTCCAAGTAGATCCTGGGAAAGCTCCCCTCTCCCTTCAGGGAGATTTCTTCGGGCTCCAGGTGACCCACTTGGATCTGGAAAGTCCTGCGGAAGGCTCCAGGCACTCCTGGCAGGTAGTAGACTTTCAGGACTTGCTCCTTGCCAGGTCCAACGTAACCCTGCAGGGTGTGGGAGAAGAGGGAGGGAATGCACCAGAGAGGGTTTGGTGGAGGGATGGCTCAGACGACAGACATGCCGAGAAGAGAAGGCAGGTTCTCGTACATAACAAAGTATCAGACAGCATCACCTTCTAGCTTTCATAGAATCACAGAAGCTGAGGTCTCCTACACCAGGTCCTTCGGAAGGCCCGTAGGGATGCATTCCCCCAGGACAGACCCACAGACCACCCCCTGCTCAGCATGAGCACAGCTCTGCCCCTAATGGTGTTTACCCTCTGCTAGCAAGAGCCAGACTGAAGAAATAAAAGCTCTTTTAGCAGCCACTATACAAAATAAGGGAAGTGCCCACACTCTCGGCATGGCCAGCAGCTCCTGCCACAGCACACCAGCGGTTCCCAGGCTGATGTTGAAGGACCTGACCCCTTACAATGATCCAACCAAACACCTCCTGCCTATGCGGTTACACCGGGGTGCGTGAGCCTATCCAGACTCACGGTGACCTGCAAACATGCATCTCTGGAAAGGCAGGAGCAGAGACTAGGATGAGATCTGGGGAAGGCGTTGCCAGGAAGGGCACCTCCTCTCCGGGCTTCCAGAAAGGCTGCCCCAGCCCCAGGCTAGGCTCACGCCAGCCAGGCTGAGAGCAAATGCAAGCGGACAGCAACACAGCCCTGGGTGACGGGACACAGCCGCAGCTTCCCTCGGCTCGCCCTCTGCACGCTGAGCTGGACCCTCGGCTCCCCGCTCCCCTTCAGGCTGCAGGGAGAAGGTGCTGAGCGGGACAGATCCTGCCACTTGGTGCCCTGAGCCCCTGGTGCAGTGCAGAACACAGCTGCAGTGGAAGCCAGCCCTGCCAAGCTGCCAGCACCGGCGGGGCTGTTAAAGCGACCGACTGCGCGGGGCCAAGCAGAGCTGGGTCTTGGGAAGCTGGCAGGAAGAGGGCATCAGTGTGTCACCCCTTGTAGGAGACAGGCATGAGGAAATGTGAACGCTGTTTGGCTTCCTCTTCCCACTGCAAAAAGGGACTAGACAGGAATGCTGCTCCAGCCCAAAGACAGCCACGCAGGACTGAGAAGTTCGGACGGTGGGATGCTGCAAACTCCTCACTGTTCCAGCCCTGCTCCTGCCTGGCCCCCTCACTGCCCCACAGAGCTCCTGCAGAGCAGCAAAGCTGGGGGAGTGGGGGACCGGCACAGGGGCTGCTACAATTCTGCCAAAGCAGCTTCATGCCCAAGTGAGAGAGGATTTAAGTCCCGCTCAGTGCTGGCAGGGGCCTGGCAGGGTGTGCTACAGGCAGGGACAAGGGCTAAGCCCTGTCCGATCACACAGCCTGGGCACGGTGACCCCCAGGAGAGCCGGCACAGCGCGGCCCCGGTGCCTGCACAGCCGGAGCGCTCAGCAGTTGGGGTCCCCAGAGCCACCAAAGCGCTGGTGCCTCCAGCCAGTGGCTGCTGTGTGATGGCAGGGTCACCCGCTGGCAAAGGCCGTGAAGGGGGGCCGTTAGGACCGCGCTTGCTGGACCACCCCTGCCCCCCAGCAGCAGCTGCTTACAGCCCTGTCTCTCCCGTCTGCTTTTGTGGGTTGCTTTCTTTTTTTTAATTTTGTGTTTTTCCCCCACAACCCCCTCCTGGGCAGCCTGACCCACAGCCAGGGTCCAGGCGCCACCTCCGTACTCACCGTGCTGGGCAGGACCAGGGGCACGCCGGGCAGGGGGCTCTCTGCGGTCCCCACGCCGGGACTTAGCACCACGTAGTTGAAGCCCATCTTCCCTCTGTTCTGCAGGGTGACCTCTGCTTCGGTGACTTTGTTAAACAGCTGAAGAGAGGACAGAGGAGTGGCAAGATGAAGGCACAGGCCTGATACTGGGAACCTCCTTCTGCTTTCACTGGGATGTGAGCAAATGAACTCAACGCAGGAGAAAAGCAGAGGCAGAGGACATACGGGTACTTGAGTCTCCCTGGTTAACCTGGGTAAGCCACCGCCACAGGGCACCCCTTAGCCCTACGCAGGAACAGACACTGATGGTGGCACGCAGAGGGGCAATGCCAACCACAGAGATCAGTCATCAGGAAAGCAAAGAGGAGACAAGCTCTCTGCACCTCATGGTGTGTCATCTCACACCCAGCTGGGACAAAGGAGGTGGCATCAAGACACTGCAGAAGAAAAAGCACCTGTAGTGACAGCAAAATGGGAGACAGGGCCAACAGCTGGAAATATCTGTGGGGTTTTTGACCGAAAAGAAGTGGGGATTATTCTAGGACATTCTCTCCAGCTACAGTGACTGGGAAGCCCAAGTTAACTTCCTCCCTGGTTTATTTTGCTGATTAATCAAGAACATTAAAAGAGAGCCCCTCCTGGGACCTCAGGCTTTAGGAGCGGATCAGCAGATGGACGTCTTGGGGCACGTCCCTCTGGAGATCACCACTGGGACCCTGCCTGCCCCAGGAGGCGGCATTAGTTACCTTGAGGAGGAGGAATTCCCAGCTGGAGGGGGACGGACATGGTCATTAAAAACCAGCTTGGATGCAGCACATATCACTCCAAGGTTGTACTTCCAAGCCATAGAGCCAACAAAGTAGTTGGGAAGGGGAGAGAGCCCCAGCCCTAGGTGGCAGCAACACGCCGGTGATGGTTTCACGGCAAGGACCTCTGCCAAGAGAAGCGTGCGGTACCTGCAGCCCGCAGTCGATCTCCGTGACGTCTAGGAGGTAGTTGATGAGTGAAGCCTCCCCGCTCAGCGCGATCTCATAGGTCGGGCCTCCTTCCACCCTGCACAGCGCCGTGACGTGGGCGACGATATTTGTGTGGCCAAAGAAGGTGAACATGACCCGCTGGCTCTTGCCTGGCTGCAGCACACCGCAAAGCGGCAGGACATCGAAAACCTGGAGGTAGGCGAGGAGAGATCAAGATGTCAAGCATGGAAATTGATGCAGAAGAGCAGCCACGGCTTGGAGCAAAGTACAGACGTGGCTGGAGGGGGCTCTTCCTCAAACACAGGCAAAATCATCCTAATCTCATCCTGTACCCATTCCACTTAGCAGTGGAGGGGCCACGGGAAAAACCTTCTCCCATGCTCCCTCATTAATTAATACACTACATATTAAAAGTAATTTGGGATGTCGCCTGGCAGCAAGAAATTCTCTCCACTGCAGAACTTGCCTTTAAAAGCACCTTTTACTGCCCTAAGCAAAACACAGTATTCAGAGGTGAAAGCTCTCAGAGCTGGGGGGAGGACTCCAGCCCAGCTCATCTGATGTTTTTCACTCTCTCCGATTCGCATGCTGCGCGCTCTCAAGATGCTACAGCAAAAGCTACCGCAGAAATTTCCTGTTGACCACTTGATTAGCAACAAGATGAAGAATGCCCTCCATAGCTGCTGCACAGGTCAGCCCTACGACACGTCCTGCGTGGCCTCTCCAGTGACCGGTTGCTTCAGCAGCGCTGTGCGATGGGCTTGGAGGGACGTGAGGCCACTCTGCGAGCAGCATCGAGGGCCACCAGTGGGGAGGGGAGCTACAGAACTGCTTGCCACACTGGAAACGTGGCACAAGATGGATTCCCACTTACCTCCTCCATTCCCAAGCTGACGGGCTCTGCCTCCACAGACTGCATCAGTCTGTTGATCCCCACCAGGCCCTGTGTCTCCACAGCCCCTTCCAGCTCCTCAGCAGGGGATGGCAGCACCTGCAAAACAAGCACCATGGGCTGCAGCGAGCACCTGGCTGGTCTGGGTGAGAGCACTCTGCTGCAGGCTCCGCCACCTCACCCAGCCAGGAGCAGCTGAGATGGGACCTGGGTGCAAATCAAGTACGGGTATGTCCGTGCCATCCGTTGAGTGGGTCCAAGCCCACCCACAGGTGAGACACGGGCTCCGCCTGCGCTTCCTACGCACAAGCGTGCATGGGGAAGCTGAGTGCACCCAGCCCTCAGTCCTGGCAGAGACCTCAAGGGCATTTTGCACCCTTGTGCCAGACCAGCTTCGCTCACTCCTGCCCAGGGAACGTGCCCAGAACCCCATGCCTCGACAGGTTAGGTTCTTCAGGACAAAAGCAGGAGCACAGCTGCAAGCGAGAAGTATCAAACCAGGAAAATAAGGGCTTGGCACAAGTATCCCATTTCAGAGAGTGCTTAGGTTTCATCTCGCGCACCCATCAGTGCTGGAGAGCTGAGGATCTCCCCCAGGTCACTCTCTTGAATGACACCTTCCTGAAGAAGGTGGCAGAGATATTCTTCTGTCTCCCAGCAGCTGAGAGCTGGTGTTTGACCTCAGCGGTGCCATGTTTCAAAAGGAACCTCATCCCCTATTTAATAAGCGAGGGCTTTGTGAGTGCTTTTGAAGTGTGGCAATACCTGCTTCTTCAGTAACGTGAAGAAGTGCTTTGTGCTGGGGCCTTGGCATCAGCAGAATCTGCAAGAATTTTTATGGGACATCTTTACACCTAATCAGAGGCTACATCTCCCCGGTAGATGAAGCTCAGAATCAGAAGATTCAATGCTCTTTCTCTCGTCTCCACATTTTCAAGCCTAGCAAAGCTTTGCCATTCACCTATTCCCAAAGATTCTAACCCGCATCTTTCCTAGGCCTATGGTCTCCCACCTCCCCAGGGAGGTTATGTGGGTATTGCCTTGACACAGTCACACAAGCAGAAGGGGAAGCTGCAATCCTGGCGTATCCTTTGAAGCCTTTTGGATCCTACTTAGCCACACCTACTGGATTTTCTCTGGTTTGTTTCTGCATACGTTGCAACAAAGCAGGAAATAAAGAAGATTCCACGCTTCTATCCAAAAACATACAGCCACGCTATTCTTTACGTCTACGGGGTATCATTTCTCCTGATCCAGAAAAAATGTGCCGTTATAATGTTAAAATGACCGAAGTTTGGATGTGAGCAGGTGCAACCCCTCTCCTTGACCTTAATGTCAACGCCAGTGCTTTCAGAACTTCCCATGCTTTCTTGCATCCTCTTTTATTGCCCCAGGAGCAGCCTCTGTCCCACACGATGCAGAACAAGGCGCCAGTTCCCACTAGCACGGACGTCAAGCTCCAAAGCACCGAGGTTCACCAGGAAGGTCAGCAGACCAAAGGCCATTTTTCATGCCAGGAGGAAGAGACAATGACCTTGAAAAGTCTCATTTTATCAAAGATGGCTCTGTGGCCATCCCTGCGATACTGCAGGTCTCGGGTGAAGGCAGAGACATAAAAACATGCAGCTCCAGCTGGGGGTGAGAAGGTGGTACCTGGAGATCACAGTACTTGGCACAGCTTGATACAGGAAGGAAACTGGAAGCCTTCACATCATGATGCAGATAAAAGGCTCATTTTACAGTGTAAAAACGAGCTAAAAAACCCCAAACTCAGCATAGGTCTGTAGGATCTCAGTGGGCTTCTCCAAGCAAAACTACCCGATTTCTCCCTCCCCAGAAGCCCCATGTCCAGCCGCTGGCCCTGCTGCCCAGCCCACCCTCAGGGCACACGAGAGCAGGGCAGCTAAAAGGGGGATTGGCACAAGCACGGCTTTTCGGTGGCAAGCTGGGGGAGGCAACGCAAGCGGTAGGTGTACAAGAAAATCTACCTTTGCTTCCAGGGAGTCATCTGCATCTGCTGGCTCTTGGGCAGGATCCCCTGTGGCTCCCAGGGCTTCAGCTGGCTCCTCCACACCTCCATCCCTGCAGCTGCTCCCTGCAGACACCGAGCGCTCCAACCAGGCTCCCTCCTCCTTTGGTGGTTGGGGTTTGGTGAAAAATTTCGGTACCGGAGGGCTGAACCTGGAAAATAACATGACTTTGATTGTGGACCTGCAGTGGGAGGGAGGGAAGCCTGCACGAGCAGCTCCTCGGCAGGATGCGGCCCCCGGCTGGGCACTGGTGGTGTGAATTCAGTAACGGGTCTGAGCCAGCAGCTCCCAAACCAGGATGGAGCAGGTCAGCATACGGGGCTGCCTAGGGATGACGCTGCTGTTGCGGCGGTGCAGGCAGCTGGCAACTGGTTGCAAGGAGAAATGGAAGAGGACACGGGTGAAAGCCTTGTAGGGAGGTAAAAATCACAGCAGGAAAGGAAGAGACACACAGACTGTGCAAAAAGGTGAGCCTGAGACACAAAGGGGCAGATCCGGAGAGCAACAAGCCAGTGCAGAGCCACCAGTGCCCTCCTGAAAGCACCCACAGCTGCAGACTGGGCCTCCCCCACCCAGAGGGCCAAGGCGAGAACTTCTGCAGCTCCACCAGGTGCTAACCCGGAATATTTCCCCTGACACCACCCGCAGCTGCAGGTCAGCACAAGCAAGCAGCAACGCCCGAGGCTTTCTCCAAGCACGTAAGGCAGGAGCAGGGATAGAGCCCGGAGCCTGCTGTGCCCTAACCCCGACAGAGCCCAGCGCCGTGCGGGGCACCCACGGAGCCCGGCACGGGACACCCCACACACGCGGGGCAGCGTGGAAAGACCCGCTGAGCAACTCCGGGCAGAGACACGGCTGAACAGCCCGTTGATCCCTGAGGAGCGCCGAAGCAGCAGCGATCGGTGCTCCGGGGAAGGGAGCTTTGGGCATTTGTAATCAATACACGGCACACACCGGTGACAAGGCGCAGCTCCCTGCTGTGCCACCGGCATGCCCTGGTTGCGACACAACGGCTCCAGCCGCACCTCGCGCTCAAAGGGCAGCAGCTCTGCTGAAACAAGGCTGTAACCGATGTGGCATGATCACCTCCCCAGCAGCTTCTACACACAAACCATTTGAGGACCAATTTGGCAAATGGTTCAGCAAAGCAGTTCCACAGCTCATCCTACTGACAGAACTGAGTTGATAGTCTGACCAACACGTGTCAGTAGAAAGTGTATGGTTTAACATTTTCAAACAGTCCCAGTGACTCAGACTACATTCCCTGTTTCAAATTGCAGCAGGTGCTCACGGTAACTCTGTTCATCCTTCCAGTGCCCCATGGAGGGACACGCTGGAACCGTGCCTGCCTGTCACCACGCCTATCTGCAAGTGTTCCCGGGGGCAAACGAGCCCCGTCTTTCACAGCACTGTGGGTGCTTCATTCCCAGCCGGGAACTCAGGGCCTTTAACGACGTGCTCCCAAATGAGTATTTGTCTCTGGCTTTGCAGCTTATCATTAAAGGCTGGTTTCCATTTCTGGATTAGAGGCTCCGCTCCTCACAACCCCCGAGAGATCCCACCTGACTTGTCCTTCCTGCAGTCACATGCAAGAACAAGGCTCTGCCCAGGCGAGCTGCCCCAAGCAGGGACCGATGAGCAGCAGTGCCGTCACCCCCCCCAGCCCCCCTCTGCCTGCTACTGGGACCCCATGGGGGACCCCAAAGGCCACCTCGGCACCGTCCACGTGGAAGAGCAAAGCAGGGCTGGAGGGGACGAAGGCGCGCGCTTGCCCCTGCAGAGCATCGCCCATCTCCAGTCCCGCCAGTGCAACCTTCGCTCCTCTCAGCCGAGGCGCCTTAACAAGTATTGGGGTGCCCTGAGGGGTGACCCACCTGCTCAACACCTCCAGCAGCCACTAACTTGGGCATCTGCCTCAGGATGAAATCAATCCAGCTCATCTGCAACAACGGTGCCTCCGGGCAGCCTGCAGCCGAACGCTGCCTGTCCCTGGTGACAGGGAGATGCCCCCGGCGCAGGGGCAGACACATCCAGGGCCAGGAGCACTCGAAGCCCTCCAGCTACACACCAGTCCATGCACCAGTTCAGCGCATGGCTCTGGCCATTGTCATGGTGATTGTCCCAAAACTGCTAGCTGTGACTCCTCCTAGCCAGGCAATGAAAGCGCGGCTCTCAGAGCTGCTTGTGATAAATACTGCAGGTTAAGAACAGCTCCTGAGGAGAGGTAAACCCCCGAGATGCAAAATCCATGATCACTTACGAAATTACCCTCAGTTGTATAGTATGGCTTGAGGCCACCTCATGGGATCGTGGTGCCTAGACAACATTTTTCACTCTAAAGCAGAAGCCTCTGCGACCTGGTGCTGGGAGATGATGTGATTAGTGAGTCCTGCTGTGGAGAAGCACAAAGCACGGAGAGGGACTTTTTCCAGTGAATGAACAATAAGAAATGTAACATGAAAAGAAAGGGAGGGAGGAACCCAAGGTGCAATAGAAAGCTGACCCCTGGGACAAGAAATCTTCCTGGTGCTGAAGGGGGTTGTCTTCAAAACAGAGAAGAAAGGGGAAGATGCTCAGCATCAGCCCAAGCTTTAGGCAGCTCTTCCCCTCCAGCACCTCCTGGCCAAGGCTGTGAATGCAGGGAGGAAGGCCAGGAGCAGAGAGCAGCTCCTCCACCTGCAGAGAGGACCCATCCCAAACCAGAGGGGCCGAAGGGCTGTGGACATGCCTCCATCAGCACTGTGGAGCTGAGAGACAGAGCCTCCTGACATAAGCAGGTCAGCCTGGAGCTGGAGGGGCTGAAAGCAAGGGGTTAAGCCCTCCAGGTCCATCTCACCCAACCTGGCCACCCCTCAGGTGAGACAAAATGCATCCAGGAGTTAACAGTGGGGATTTAATGGCAGCGAAGGGCAGATTGACACCAGGGGGAGAGGAGTCCTTCCTGCTAAGGCCAGGACAGCCTTGTGTCACCCACTGTCCCCAGCCTCAGAGATGTTGAAAGAAAATATCTCAGACTGTCTCTTGGTTTCTGAGCCTGCTAGGGCCACAGCTTCCCACACCCGCCCCCCAGAATAGAGGAGCTAGAAATCACACTGCTTCTGCAAACTACACGTGAAGATTCACACAGGACGACATGACCCGGCCGCCTGAGGCTGTGAGAGAGCCAGCAACATGAGGACCGTCCCCCCAACCCTGCAGCGCTGCAAGAGGAGTGCCCCAGCTCCCACAGCCCGGCCAGCACCGGGGACAGGAGCCAGAAGCCACCGCCCCTTTGCATGAAATGCAAGAGTTTTAACAGTGCTGAGACTGCTTCCCTAGTGCATGGCACCCACGTGTGGAGCATCCTTGCCCAGGCCCCCAAGGACCACCCGCTGGTGCCCCCACTAGCCACGGCACTGGGTTAAAACGAGCCTCCCAACAAAGCACGAGCTCTTCTCAGCTCATCACAGGGAAAAGCACCCGAGACCGCATGCCCATGAGGCACCCGAACAGCCTACAGGCCCCTACAGTGCACTTTTATTTCTCCTTCAGGCCATCAGATGCATATTAAAAAGGCACTTTGGAGCCAGCTACAGACAGCTCAAGGGTGTTTTCAGCTGAAAACAAAATAATATAATACAGGCGCAAACCAAAAGCCTTCCCAGTGCACCATGTGGGAACACTGGGCTTGAGCTGGGCCAGCTGGCCAGCAGCTGAGGAAGGCAGTGGCGAGGGTTTGCCCTCATCAAGAGTGACTTCTGAACAGCATTTCATCCAAATGGCCCTGAAGCCTATTTCTTTGCTGGGATAAATTCCCCTGCTGAGCTAAGGTTTGTGTATTTACTGAACCACCCACTGAAATCCAGACCAGGCAGCGGAGAGACAGAGGAGAGAAGCAACATTGCTGCGGTGAGACCCGACACCTCCAACTCCTGCCTTGCACTCGCTGCAAGGGATTAAGCTGGATTTGGCATTCATCTAAATCCAGCGAGCAGTCCCACTGTGACCAAGTATTAATTAACTCAAAGTTCATACGCAATTTCAACAGCCACTTACTTATCCAAGTCAAAAACGTGTCAGTTTTGAGAGATGAGGGAGAATTTTGATTTCTTGTTTGAAAGCAGAAATTGTGTGGGAATGGATGCAGCAGAATTGAAGTGTCTCACGTTCCCGGGGCAGCAACCAAAGCTCGCCAGCACCTTGAAGCAGGAACCACAGGATTTGATTTTTGGATGCACAAAATTCCTTGGCTCCTGCTGAAGCCCACAGACCTTGGCCATTCCATCACTTTAGATGAGAAGAGTCAGAGGAGGGCCTGAGGCCCCTCAAGCTCCATGTGACAGGGCTCATGCCTCTCCCAGAGTATTTCCATGAGATGTGGCTGGTCCAGTTTTGCAGGGGAGAGGCACTAAAGCTCCTCAGGCACTTTGGTTCAACCGAAGCTGGACCAGGGCCAGCCACCACTGGCACTGCAGGCACAGCAGCTCTTTGTGGAGATCACCCTGAGGCAGCAGTACTTCCCTCTCTTGACAGGTCACAGCCCTGGAAGAGTCTCCACTGACTTTACTGGAATTATTTTGACTTACACTGCTTTTACAGATGGTAAAACATGACCCAGTAAGTCCTCTCCTTCCTCATGCTTTGCACGTCAGCCAGGCAATTTATAAGCATCAGGTGAGCTCCTGACTCTCTATCAGATAGAAAAATGCTTCTCAATCAGACTCTGGCCAGAGGTCCCTCTGAACAAATCAGCAGCTCTAACAATAAATGTAACTGTAGTCTTTGTTCAAAATGAAACAAGCCCTGACAGCTGTATTTTGCAGATGCTATTTAAAGTAATCGGCACCCATTACAATTGTACCAGCTGCTTCAAAAATCAGCTCTGCCAACAGACGACTGCATTGACTCCCGTGACTGATAGCAAAGGAGGAGGGATGTGCTCCAGCCGTCTTTGTGGCAGGGATCTGGACACTCACCGTTTCAGGATGCCTTCATGGGGACAAGCGCTAGAGCTCGGAAACACAAAGGCTATGGCTGCAAGGGTTAAGAATACTAGGAAGCAGGGGGGAGCAGAAGTGGTTGAGCATAACCAGCTCCTGGGTGATTAGAAAGGCAAGCAGGAGGCTCCCAGCCCTGGGAAGAGAGAGATTCTCAATGTCCTCTCCTTAGGGAAAGGCTGCAGGAGGCCGAAGCTGGATCTCAACAAGTTTGTGAAAAGGGTGAACAGGACAGTCTGAGGTGGTAGAGGCCAGGCTGGGCGGGCTTGGCAGGCCAGTTTCACCCTAAAGGAAGCCAAAAAGCAGCTCAAGCCTGACCTGGGGCATCCTGGAGGTTGAGGACCAGCAGGTACCTGGGCTCTGCTCAGGCACCCATGTGCTCTGGGTGCCTCGCTGCACCCAACGGCAGTACAAAAAGACCTTGCAACCCCCGGCCAAGCACCCTCCAGAGCACAGGGGCTCGCAGCTGCACCACAGGAAAAGCCAACCACGGCCCCTCTGCCCACCAGCTTGCATCACTGTCTCTCCACGGTGCCAAGAGCTGAGCGAGGAAAAGGAGTGAGATACAATGACGGCCCATGTCCTGAAGTCCTCACCTAGAAGGAAATGTCCCCGCTCATCTTGACAGCATCTGCTGAACCCCAGGAGGTGCCTCCACCGGCCCGCACTGGTGCAGGCTGCCCAGCACGCCCGGGGTGGGCAGCGATGCCACAGCACACCCTCCCAACGGGGCTCTGCAGCGGGTCACTGCGGGGAAAGACAGGAGAAGGTAAAGCAGCAACGATAACTAAGGCAGAAGGAGAAGCAAACCAAAACAAGCTCCAGTTTCATGTACTTCCTAGGATCACATCCCCAGATCACTCAGATGCTGAAGCTCCACCCCGCTGAGTACGCCAGCACCGCCACCCATCCCCTGTCCAGAAGGAGCAGGGCTTGTGGCACCAGCAGAAATCACAGATCTAAGGCTGTGCGTGGCTTTCGCCTTGTGTAAAAGGTGAGTTAACGCCACTGCTGAGTTACTAAAGGTCACTCCCACAGCACAACATCATTACCCCCTGCTTTACCAAGAGCAAGGCAGAAATACTCCCAGGAAGCGTGCTCACAGGCCAATGGCCCCACTGAGCTCCTGGGGCCAGGGCAAGGGACGAGCAGACAGGATTGGCCTGGTCCAGATGACACCGGGACAGCTGGGGACAGCTGTGGGGTGATGGAGGCAAGCGGGTGAGGGAGAGGTGACAGGTCCCACCGAAGAGGAAGCAAGCAAAGCAAGCTCACAGTTGGAAGGGTTTCACACAGACAGAAAGATGACTCTCCTGAGGGCAGAGCAGCTGAAAAGGCGGCATTAATTGAGTCAGGCACTCTCAAAAATGCATGACATGTCACAGCTGGCCCAGAAGGACCCTTGGGGTGCCCAACCCCCCGGGACTCCTGCCTCCTGCTACAAGAAGCGGATGGTGGGAAATAAACCAATCCTTCCGGCACCAGCCTACACCATTAACTCTGGGGTGGGCATCTCTTTGCGCTGCCCCACTCTTTGCAGAGCCCCATTAAATCTCCCTGGGACCTGAAGTCCTCCCCAGGCTGCTGTGCTGTAGAGAGCTGAAGGTTTGCCCTCTCTTTGCCCCTGGCTGCCTCCCTGTCCAAGTCAGGAGACACAGACTGATGGTGATACATCCCCGACATCCCAAAGTCCTCACCTGGGCTGTGTGAACACGGGGTCCATTCTGCCTTAACCCAATTGCTACTTGTTCTCTGAGCTGGCAAAGCAACCCACCTGCTTCTGCGAGCAGCGTGGCAACCTGTCAGAGTTCAAGGATCACCTGGACAATGCTCTTAGTCATATGATTTCGTTTTATGTGGTCCTGCAAGGATCAGGGAGTTGAACTTGGTGATTCTTATGGGTCCCTTCCAACTTGAGATATTCTATGAATCAACGCTCCTGCGCTGCTACAAGGGCAGTAGCAACAGCGGGTCTTCACACTGTCGCTGTTTTCAGGGATGAGGAGATGGATCAGGCGGATAAGAGATGATTTTTTTATAACACGCGCATTTAACAGAGCCTGTCACAGCATGGAGTGGCTCCTAGAGCACATGGAGCTGGTGGCTGTGGCCAAAGAAAACCTTGGCAAAGAAAGCACTGTGGACCAAAACATTGGCTTTAAGCAGGAAAAGTAGCACCCATGGGGCTTCCAAAGCCCAAAACGTACTGCCCCGAGGAGCTGATGGCACCGGGGGGATGAGGAGGGGGTATGCTCTACTGCCACCCATCTGAGACTCCCCAGACCAGGGGCACAGTGGATGGGTGCATTCCGGATGGACAGGCTGCTGCTGCTGCTGCTCCCTCTCCCCTCCGCTGGCTGACAGGGGACTGCTGTCAGATTTGTACCTTGCACTGTTGTTCACTGCCTGCATTTTCCATTTCTTCCTTGTTACAAAAACAACAAAGCAGAAACCCCATCAAATGTAACAGAGAGTTGGGGGTTTCTGGTCAGTAACAAGGCTGAGATGGAAGGAGAGCGAGCGAGGAATGAGAAGTTACTAATGCTGTAGGAAAACCCACTTGGGAGGAGAAAGGCTCCTGGTTGGTTCAAAACACATTGGCCGAGAAAATCCTGGATGGAAAAGAAAGAGTGATTTTCTACATGTTTAGCTCAACAAACCCTTTCCCCAAAGAATCTACTGGCAATTCATTACACTGGATTTGTAGCTAAGAAGTTCCCACTCCCCAGACACGCCAGATCAATACACAGAGGGGGTTGGACAGGTGCCACAGAGGGGCAGAGCTCCCTGCTGATCCATCCTGGCACACGGACTGCTCGGTGTGTGTCAGCTCTGTCCCAGGGAGGAAACGTGTCTTGCATGAAGGGGACAAAGAGGTGATGCAGGAACAGCAATGCTCAAAGTAAATGACAAGGCACGGGTCCTTAATAGAGGATGAAAACTCCAGAGAACAGCGAAGTTTGGCGATGAGGCTTTGGCAGCCTTTGTCACAGGTCTCAAAGAAAATCCTTCTATATCCTTTGAGATTTAATGTCTTCCCTTTGATGGGAAACCCAAACAAAGCTGAGGAGCCAGATACTGCCCTTAGAAAGGGGGACAAATCAGTCTTTCATAAAGAAACCTTTAAGGTAGGAAGTATGATGAAATCTCTGAATTTGACTCCAGACCTACAGTCTCCTGCTGGGTGACTCTGGTGACCCATTCCAACGCCGCAGAAAACATCGTGGTGCAAAGGCTTAACTCAGCTTTGAGCTATCAAAGGCCCAAGGGGTGAGGAGAACGTATTCTCAGTCTGTCTCTAACCACGTAGAGGTCTAGAAGAAGAGTCACCATGAGAGATTGATGGCTCAGCAGTGCCATAGAAGGGCCATGGGTTGGCGTGAGTTGGGCACGTCCCACCACACAGCAATGGTTGGACTGTGTTGCTTATATGATTGCTCTGCTCAAAGTAGCAGCAGTGATCAAAGGGTAAGTAGGAAAAATAGGTTGAACAATTTGAAGCAAAAAAGATCTAAGCACACAGTCTTGTCCAGGCAGAGGAACATTGTTCTCTCCTGGCCAAAATAAACGTGTGTGTCTGATCGATGGTGGGAGTCTCTGATGATGGGCTCCAGCAAGGTCAGATGGATGGATGGTTAAACTCTATTGATCTCACCTTCATGAGACCTGGTGTTTGATTCCCTTGCTGTCAGACTGGGTGAGTTTGATCTGATAATTTAGAATATTAACAGTTCTTAATGTGGACCAGAAATAATATCTGACATGCTGCCCTTCTGCCAGGCTCTTAATGAGCAACTTGAGGTGTCAATAGCTTGGAGACCATCTTCATTCCCAGCTCTGCCATGGAGAATCACATGGTGTCTGCTGAGGGACCCACAGAAAGTACATTTCTGCTTAATTAACATACAGAGCAGAAAAGGGAGCTGCCACAACATCCCCAGTGCTAACGAGTCAGTGAAGGGGCTATGCCAAGCCCTTCGGAGCAGAGGCTGCTCTCCTGCCAGATGCTCAGGACCCTCAACTGCTACTGACTCAGCAGAGTTGGGTGACCCAGCATCCCCTGGAAGAACAAGCACCTGCAGGCTCAGGTCCAAAGCCAGTTTAGGTGGAGACGGGTCAATTAAAAGCTGAAAGCTGATTCAGCGTTCACATTTCCAAAACCTTAAATTGGTTCTAAAGAAAGAAAAGAGTAAAGATAGACAGGCAACTGGCCAGCAAGTGGCCCCAGAAGAATTAATTCCACACAGGCTTTGCTGTAACGTGCTTGCTTCTCTCTTATTATAAAATATATGCATTGGTCTATCATCAAAATTAGATTTTCATTCTAGCTTGCAATTAAACCCTAATCTAATTTAGCAGGAGATGACAGGGGCCTCCAGGCTGGGCTTACAGCTCTGCTCCTCCTTCCCTGCCCACCTCCCTCCACCTGCTTCTGTGGGCTTTCCTCTGCATTTTAGGGTCTGTTCTGGTAGGTGCCATGCATCAAGAAGGGCCACACTAAAGACTGGTTGTTACTCGGTAAGATCCGGCTGTGAACAGGCTACCCCCGTGCCCAGGTCTTCTCCCCCAAGCTCTCCTCATCGCCACTGCTAATCTCCAGTTCCCAGTAGGTTGTCTCCTCTGAGCCAGATCCCAATTCTCTAAACAAACCTGATTATTGATGATCTCTATTATTTGTAATGGCAGCACTTCAACACACAATGGTTAACTTTGCTGGGTTTCCTAGGGCGTTATGGAAAAAACATTTGCTACTGTAATTAAAACTGCCCAGACTAGACTTTTGACTAAGCAGAGAGGCCACAGCGGGAGGAACTGCTAGAGATGTGTTTATAAATGTGCTCCAGCACAACTGCAAGATTGCTCTTGGGCTTGTAAACCACAGCCCAGCGCTGGCTGGCCCTGCTTCCCAGGACGTTCAGACAAGTGCTCCCACCAACGCCTACAGCTGCACCCACAGCTGCAGCAGAACCTGCCCTTTCCCTGTAAGACACTAAATGGCTGTTTGGGGAATGTGATGGTGCAGTTTAACGATGAAAACTCACTTCACCAGTGTGGTGTTCGCCTCAGGCCACAAAGGTCTGAGAAAGCAGCTTTCCAACACCAGCCTTCCTTCCCAGGGGAACCAGTATGGGGGCTACAGTAAAGCAGCAGCAAGAGACTGTGTAGGTTCTTAGTGTAAAATGACAACACATAGGGTTGGCAGGGAAGAAAAATCATACATCTGCTTGTCCCAGTGCCTAGGTATGGGTTTGTAGCTCCAGAAATAAAGCAGGACTCTAGGTTATGGACAATGCAGGAAGTGTTGGTAGCATCTCACAGCCCCAGCTTGGCTGGAGAACGTTGTCTCCTTCCCAGCGTCAGACTGGTGGAGATCACTTATTCCCTGAGCACCTAAGCCCGACCACGGCTGGGAGGTGTTACTCCCCCAGGGAAAGTTGAAAGCAATTTGTCACACCACAAGGAAACAGCCTTGGTCTTTGCAAAGCACAAACAGGACACAAGGAAGGAGAAGAGCTTCAAGGAGAGAGCAAAGGGGCACATACCTCATCTGGCTCACGCAGCCGTCCATCAGGAAGGACCAGTTGTACTGGACAAGAAGCGGGCTGCAGTTGGTCATCTCGATGTAACGCACATCTTTGGTGTCATTCAAGATGCAGCCAAAGTCCAGGGCCGTTTGCTGGATATGGAGATTTGGGAAGCAGACTTCTCCCCGAACGGTGACCTGCTCCTCATGAGGATGCTCCAGAAACTGTATCTTCAGAACCTTCTCCACTACCCGGCTACACAAATCCTCTTTATAAGCAGGGTTAAATCTGATGGAGAGAAGAAGTTCCTCCCCTATCTCCAGCTTCATGGGCTGCAAGGAAATGAAGAGTATTAATCACCAGTGTGATGAAGTCCCAAGGTCTGGAAGCACGAAACGTGGAAATGTTCAATGTGTGACCCCAGCGTAGGCTTCTCAGTTCATCCTGTGTTTTCTTCACAGTGTGTGCCTGACTGCAAGCCCCACCACGCTCTGTCTGAGACTATCTCAGGCCCATGTCCCTGTGCTCTGCATCAATACACGAGGAAAATAAATATTCTACTGCTGAATTCGGGACCCCCAGGAGCGATGTGCTAAATACACACTAAATCAGCATTTGGCACACCAGGGCCTTTTGCCCCAGCTCTAGAGGAACTGCTTTGCCCTCCCAGCACAAGCAGCATGGCACTGCAGCCTCGCCCTTGCAGGGGCTAGTCACTGGCACAGCACAGAAGCAGTGGCCGTGCCTACAACGTTTAACAGAGCCCATGTCCAGCCCCTTCCTCCAACAACAGGGCAGGGGCCAGGCAGCAGCTGGAGGAGCCTCCTCAGCCTTCCTGGAGGCAGGGCTGCCCCTGAGGAAAGCCAGCTGCTCTGGAGGGTATCTGAGAATGGCTGCTGGAGAGCTCAGTGACTTCCAAGAGACACCGTTATACACGGCTTGCCCAGGCCTAGCTGCCTGCTCCCCTCTCCTCACGTCTTAGAGCCAGGATGTATTTCCCCAGTTCAGATGATATTTTGTTTCCTTCAGCAGCTTGATTCAAATCTGACTTAGGTCAGGCCAGTCTACTGCTGAGTCTAAGGAATAAACTTCTCTGCTAGAGGACCTCCCAACAGAAACGTACCAGCACACCCCCCCTCTTCAAACCCCACAGCGGGAGGGCCCACGGCTGCTCACCTGAGCGTCTGCAGAGAGGGGCTGCCGCTCCGCGTCACAGATTAAGAAGGGCTGCTCTAAGGCCAGGACGACGCTGAGTGGCAGGGCGGAGGCGTTTCTTAAAGACAGAGGCTGGTGCTGCAGAGTTAGGACATCACCAGGTTGCTACAGAAACAGGACACAAGGGGAAAAAACAACATGAAGTAGCCACGAAACTCCTTCCCTTTCTGATGCATTTCAAGTTTTTCAACCCCAGAAGTGCATACACCTCTATTCACTATTTTTGTTAGTTTCTATCCTTCTAGGTGGTTTTTCTCTAAGTATATCAGATCCTTTCATGTTTAGAAACCACAGCATCCCCCGGGGACAGGGAAACACTCTGGCACACAGAGGAGGGAATAGGACCCTGAGAGGAGGCAGCTGCATGAACAAGACCAATAGCAGAAAGTGAACCCAGAGCACTTGTCTCCATTTTCTATCCTCTTGAGAAGAATGGCACAAGATGATTTTCACTCACATAGTCATTTCTTACAACCTTGTCAGCTCTAGTAGCCTCATAAGAGCAGTGATGCTGGTCAGAGGAGAAAAGCGAGCAGGATTTGGCCCACAGTGGAGAGCCTGCAGCAGCCTAAGGTTGGCTTTGAGCATCTACAGGCACATACAGCCAGGAGAAACCTCAACAGTGGCGCTGCAACGGGTGTCCTGCTGCCCCTGCTCCAGTGACAAGCTGTCTGTAGCCTCAAAGCTCGGCTCTGCCTAAGCTATTTCTTCCTGTTTATGCATTGCTCTGGGCTTCCTGCATGGTTTATATAAACTAGACAGTGTTTGGGAAACTTGTTCTGGATGTATTGACATCAAACAGCTGCAGTGTCATAACACTCAACAAATCCGAGCACATGGCATCAAGCAGACCACAGGCAGACATCAGGGACAGCTGAAAAGCTTCTAATTAAACCTGAACTGCCTCCTCACAGGATTTTGTGCTTCTCTGGAAGCCTGGGAACCAGAGGAGAGGCCTGAAAACACAGAAACTAAATAATGAAGTATCTTCTCTTTTTCAGACACCTCAAGGGAGAGGGAAAGGTGATGCAGGAGTCAGGATCCAGAGGCTAAGGGGCACCTGCTTTGCGCTGGCATTATCATCACTGCAGCTGAAGGATGTCTGCGGGTCCTTTGAAGAAGGTGAAGCTTGGGGAATTGCAAAGAGCTACCATCCATGCCAAGAGCAGAGAAGGCAAACAGACAAAATGACAGGTTTTTCTCATCAGCCTGAAGAGCTGACAGGAATCTCAGTTCTTCTCAGCTTCCCTACAGGATCGGTGTTCAGACATCACCGTGCCTTGGAGGATCCCCAGAAGCCTCCCTTCACCCCGAGTACAGGAACTGGTGTCTCTCTAGAAGTAGCCATGATCCCCCTCGGCAGAGCAGCTGTTCTCTCTGTTTTACTTGGGTGAAGTTAAAAACCAGTCCCATCTCTGAAAACACCCTCGCTTACTTTACGAAGTCCCTCAGGAAGGGTGAGGAGGGGGTTTAGCATCGCTCAGCTGCAGCACTCTGCTCGCCTACCTCAGCCCCAGCACACGAGGTGGCTGTGCAAAGCCCACGCTGTTCTCGTGGGTCCCACACATCTCGCCCTGTGCCCTTGGCTCAGCAGCTCAACTCTGTCTCCACATCAAAAAGGCAGAATACAGCTGGTGGGACTGCTCCCGATCCCAGAGGGGCGAAATATTGATCTCAGTGTTAATGGCAAAATCTTGGTCCCGCTCAGCTCAATAGTCAAAGCCCCAGGGACTTGGAGAAGCCATTTAACTCCCTCCTTCGAACACAAGCACACGCCCCACCAGGCTTTCAGTCACCAGCCATGCTCTTCAGTGCCAGGATGAAATCCAGAGACTTACCTTCTCCACCCGGAAAGTGATTTCCCTGGAGGACATTTTCAGGATGGGAGCGATGAACTCGCAGGTGACATCCACTTCCATTATCGGAGCCTTCTCTGCCTTGCTCCCCACGACGGCGTGGCACAGCAGCCGCTCCTTCACCACCTGCACGGAGGAGTCACCCGTCACCCAGCGGGGCCCAGCAGGGCGTCCCCAAAACGCACTGTATTTGCTGCCCACCCAACCACAGACCCTATTACCGCCATCAAGTTACAGCCACTGGGCTCCTCAACAGCCCCCTTTTCTTTTTATGCTGCATCCCATTTATTCTGCTCTCAAACGTCCGTAATGCCACACCCCACTATCCACAAAAAGCCCTTGTGAGTCATGTGCTGCTACAACTGTAATAGTCCCTGCCCCAAATTATTACTGTTTTGATTTGTCCCACTGCCAGGCATAATACTTACAGAAAGCTGTAGGAACTTATTAAAAAAAAATTTTTAAAAATGCAACTATATTAAGGGAAACAGGTGACAGAAGGGCCAATGCTAGCAAACCCTCCCTTGGAAGCTTAGAGGACAGGATCCATAGGAAAAACCCAAATAGGCAGACTGCCTTCAGGTAAAGAGGGGGCCACTCATTCCTAGCAGGTACTGTGCCCTCCTAGAGCTGGTTTTAAAAGAAACCTCCCCAGGAAAGAGAGGTCTTGCAGTTTACATGAAAACCCTCTGCTTAAGCTGGATGCTCTTAAGACTTTTTCCTGATTTCTCATGGTTTCAGTTCTCCAAAATCCTCCCTTCATTTCTCACTCTTCCCTCTGCTACAACACCACAACTCCTCCTCAAAGCCTACAGACTCAAAACCATCTGTGCTGCATGTGCGATGCAGGGAGTTGGGCTTCTGACCGACATCAAGAGTATTAAGTTCTCAAGACCCGAGGAAGGTGGAAAGCCCACTCCCAGGGTCTTGGTTTTGACTGCAGGAGCCAGGTAGCCACAGCTCAGCTCACAGATCCTCTTTCAGCTTTCCCGGCAGGACAGCCTCTCCAGCACCCTGATCACTTTATTTCCTTTCTTTTCCCTGCTTCAACAAAACCTTTGGGCTCCGAACTGCACAGGGACAGTCCCATTGCAGTCAGTTAGGTGAGTAATCAAGTATTCGTCAAGCTACCTACCAAGGCAGCCCTTTAAAACACCTTTCAAAACACAAGTATCAGCAGGAGCTTGATGCAGATTTATTCCACATTCGCCTAAACATCTGTGCCCAGCAGTCTTGGAGAGAGGGAATGCACACCAGGGTTAGCTGGAAGTTTCTCCGCAGAGTAGGATTTCCCCTGGAAATAAAGAGTCCAGGGAGGAGAACACCCCGTGACCCTGCTGAACTCTCCCCCTGAGCTGCCATCCAAGGGTGCTGCGAGACCTGGCTGCCCTTGGCACCCCGGGACTGGCTGAGAGACTGAGGTGAGCCGTTATGGAAATACTGACAAAGTCAAGCTGTCGATTGTAACAATCCCTGCAAACAGTTTCCCACGTGGATGAACATCACCCGATCGCTACAGCTGACACACTGTGTTCATTTTTCTGCTCCAGGACTCAGTGCTAGACAAGCCCTCTGCCCATGCTTGTCTACAGAGGAAAAATGATGCTACTCCCAGACACTCCCTCCCTTCACAGGTGTTTTGTTTTACTCACTGCTTCCCCCAAATACATTACTTTGCACTTTGTTATTTACTTTCTGCCTGTGCTCCTAGTCTAAGCGTAACTTATTTTCTCTGCCCTTCCTTTCTGCCTCAGCACATGACACCTTGTAACCTGCCATTTGCCCCTGAAGTAGCAATATCTCCTTCAGTCTGTCTGTTTTGGTATCAGCAGGTTGGGTTTACAGTAGCCATGGAAACATGAAAAAGCCTTAGGAACTGACAGTGGCTAGCAAGGAAAGCTGGTGCTGCCATGGTAGCTTGTGCTGTTAGAACAGTTTCTTGAAAGCACTTGCTCCTGATGGGGAAGGCTCAGCCCTCGGCGGGGACCTCACCTGAGGAGTGCTGGAGAAGCATTCCAGCACCATCTCTGTAGTCTTGCCCGGCATCAGCTCCACCCTCAGTGGCTGAACCTTAAACCCAGGGCGGGCAGGTCTGGGGCTCTGGGAGGAACCTTGGCCCTCGGTGGTGCTGACAGCAGGGACACGATGACGCCGGCGAAACGAGCCAGAACCTGCTGTTGACCAGTAGAGCCAACGGGTGCGCCGTCCTTTGTTTGTTATCTTGAAGCGGTAACAGCAGGGATCCAGGCTGGAAGGGAAAAGAGATGGAAAAAGTCACGGGAGCTGCTATCTCCCAGCGGTCACCCGGCTTCAGCACCCTGATGGCATTACCCGACTGCACACTCAGCAATAAAAGCACCTCCAAAAAGGCTGACCTAGCTCAGAGCTTCAGCAAAAGCCAGACCTTGGTTGCCCCTAAGTTTATCAGCATCCAGCAGCTGCTCTGTTTGCGTACAGCAAGGAAGAACTGCATGAAGATCATCATCTCAGCTGCTGCAGACAGAGCATCACCAGCCTAGAGACCCTCCGGTGACCTGGGCACCCCTTGCCTCGCTGGCGGGGCCCCTGCCCTGGCACCCCCAGTCCCTTAGGGAGCATCCAACCTCATCACCCCCAACACATCGTCCTTTGCCTGAACAGTGCAGCTGGTGCTGTGGTTTAGGAAGATAAATGCACTGTGAGAACACAGGATCAACAGAAGTTTCCCCAAATCAAACATGGCAGCAAGACCAGGTCTAGCTGCTGAGGGGATGGAGCAACGATGAGAGATTAATAACTAGAGCTAGATATAAACCAAAATGAATACTCAATGGAAATTGATTTCTTCATGTAAGGAAACACTAACTGCAGGCTCGTCTGGAGTAATTATTTTACCCTCTATAAATCTGAGCATGACCAGGACGTGAATTGTTCCTGGAACAGTTACTGGTTTTCTGAAAAGGACAGAATACACGGCTTACAAAATGCATGCCTGCCCCAGGCAGCTAAATGCACAGACCTGAGCCAAGAATAGAACAAACCAGCCGCTGAAACAGACTGTTAAAACATGATGCGTACAAGCTTAGTGTGAAATGGTTTCTGTGGTGGGCAGCACAGACGAAAGCCTGGAGAAGCTCTGGGTGGATGCAGAATCTGTGGCTCTGGGAAAGCCCAACTCATCTGAGATGTTACCTGGGTCCCGTCTCAGCTCACCTGGGGCAGCTCTGCAGCCGACAGCAAAGGCAACAACTCCAGAGTCTGCAGAGCAAGACGTGAAGGGGGGCAGAGGACCATGACACAAATCACACTGACATCGCCCACTCCGTTGGGTAGCCAGTCTGTGGCTGCACAGAGCACAGGACACGCTGGACAAGCACCAACCCCCTGCAATGTCCCTGCGTATGTGGGTGGCTTGTGCATGCATATTTAACCCCCCAAAATCTATCCTAAAGAGTAGGATCAACCTGCTTTTTCTACCCCCAAATTTAGGGATTGGACCGCTGTGGACACTCTGCAGCCAGGGAAAATAACAGGCACCTCAAAAAGACTATTATTCTCATCCTAAGAGGTGTCCAACACAAAGCAGGCAGCACTTTGAAAAGGCTTATTTTTCTCCCATTTACAGGAACAGGCCTGGTCAGATAGACGCGTTAGGACCAGTGAACCCCCTCCTTTGAGCCAAGCTCTTTAATTAACACCTTCCATTTATCCTGCCCAAACTCAGTGGACTTCTCCTCCTCTCCCTTCCAGAGCTGGTCCAGTGCCGCCCTCGCCTGCCCGCGCCTCAGGCTCCGCTGCGGCGGTGACGCCGGGGAAAGCCGGTGGGAGAGACGAGGGAAGAGCGACTACGTCTGATGAAGAGCAGCCCAGCAGGGGAGACGGGGAAGGCGAGCAAATGAGGGATGACACGGGGCAAAGAAATTCTGCTGCTCCTCAGGACCGCTGGGCAGAGGGCAAACAAAACAGCACCATTAATTTAGTCAAGGACCTGCTAACAAGCTACCACCAAGGCGTTCCGCTGTTGCGAGATGATACTCCACAGGGAAGGGAAAAACAGTCAACATGATTGCAAAGGGAAATGTGTTTATACTTGTAATGTAGCATCTTCCACCCAGAGGCTTCCAGGACCTGCTGTTTTCCTCCAAATCTCTTTTTGTTCAAGTGAGGAAATAGATGTATTATAACTAAAGACAAGTCAGTGACAATTTAACAACTGGTTTCCATTTTGGTGGCTTTTGAGGGTATCTAACAACTTTCAAATGGCCACAGAAGGAAGCCCTGGGGCTTCAGGAAAACAGAGCCAGGACCTTGAGCGCTGAAGAACAACCAGCCTGAAGGACTACAGCAAAACTGCCCCTTGCTGAGCCCACAGCAGAAGCTGAGAGATACCCTACCTGAAGTGGGGTCCCAAGTTGAGCTCCGGCGCAAAGAGTTTGTCAGTGACAATCGTGGTGCCAATGCCAACAGCCCGGACGGGGATCACGTAGGTGTGGCTGTTCTCGATGAACAGGTTCACCTCGTCCTTGAATTTCTCCGTGTCATCCAAGCTTGCTATGACAGCTACTGACACCTCTGTCTCAGGAGGAATCACTCCTTCACTGGGTTCAATCCTCCAGCGCGAGCATTCACGAGCCTGTAAGACAAGCCAAACACTAACTTAGCATGGAAACCACGGACCCTGGGCTCTTGTGGGGTGCAGGAAAAGGAAGGGCTGAAGATATGAGGATAAAAACCAGAGAGGCTCCATTTCCCTAAATCCAAGCTGGAAACAACAACTATGCAGGAGCTTCTACAACCTGTATTTTACCTTCCTTTAACAGACTCACTTCATTAACCCAGTGTTGCCCAACCCAAGGGATGCTCATCCTCAGGAGGAGGTTATTCCTCCTCCAGTCTCTCTTTTGGAGCGCACGCCAAGGGAAGCTACTTCACCTCTCCTGGCTTCCTGACAATGGTGGCTGGGCTGGCATAAAGGCTCAAGGCCAGAGGAAGCCAGGACTGCTCAAATCCCACCGCAGCAGCCACACGGCTGGGGGATACTGCTGAGAGCCTGAAGAGTAACTCTGCAAAACCGGCTGATCAAAACCCTGACACCAACGTCTTCTTTCCCAAGAGGTACTCAGTGCTTCTCAACAGCCCCCGAAGAACTGAAGCACTCGGTTCCCACTGATCACCAGCTGCAGTGAGGTGCCCCAGTGCCCTCTGCTTTGGAAAATTCAGCTATAAATGTTCACAGCAGGGCAGTAAAGCAATAAGCAGAAAGCAAACTGGAAGGCACGTGCCCTGTAGGCACGGCCCGAGCTTCCAAGCACTCTCTTCCCTCTGGTTTCTCATGGACTTCCCTCCACAGTTGTGGCAGTGAAGGTGCTGGACCCCAGCCCCTCCAAAACCACGCTCCCAGGGAGCAAGCCTGCAGAGAGGAAACACACACCGTGCTCCCTGGCCAGCAGGAAATGCACAGGGAGGCAGATGTACAGCTTCCAAGTGTCCATCACGGTGGTGGTGGTGCCTGCACCCCACACTTCAGTGCTGTGTTTGGGGTGACAGGCACTACTCACCCAAAACCCCGCAGTATTGTAAGAGAAGAGGTTTCCCCCCGCCTTTTTTATTTTTTAATGGAAAGCAACAGTGTGCTTGGAGGCCTGACATGATCCAAGCAAATGCTCGATCCAGGTGAGGTTAGCTCGAGTTTCCATCCGTCAGGCTGGCAGCACTCAACTCTAACAGGACACCAGCCAGCCCAAGGGAGAAGACTGTCAGAAAACCAAGCAGCACTTTGAAGTCTTGGGAAGCATTTTAAATAACCCCCCAAAGCGACCTCTGCTAGCAAGGGTAAGACTTTCTGCGGCCAGGGAAGCAAAAACTTGCTGAGCAGGCAGCGTCCCAGCAGCGTGTGTAGGATGCCCCAGCTAGGATAGCTCCTTAGGCTGGCTGTGCCCTGCATGGAGAGCAGGTCGGGTCTGCACGCCTGCGTCCCAGGTGGAGCATGCCAAAGGCATCAACATTATTCCAAGTGCTGGCAAAATCAATCAACTCTGCTCCATTTAATTTGTCCTCTAGAGCTGCAAAAGAAAGTCTTTAAAAAAGCAAGATGAGAATGGGATGAAGGAAGGTTGTTGGCACAGGGTAAACTCTGGGGCCTCACACAGGATCCCACCACCCCTCCTCTGCTGCCCCTGCATCCCGTGCGCAGCCCATCACTAGCCTCAGAGGATCCACTGCGCTGCCACCAGCCGAGGGCTACCCAGCCAAGGCGTTCACACCAAGCCGGTGGCTGTTAGCTTTTCTTTGCCCTCTGATTCATGGTAGCTCACTGGAAAAGGAGACCTGATAGCTCCACCCCAGAGGTGAATCTGCATGTCTGCTATCTGGCAAAGCTCATTTATCAAAGCTTGGCAACAAGCCAGGCAGTAAATTGTACCCAAGAAACTATGACTGAGGAATAATGACAGGCTGTCTCGATGGAGCCAGACTTTGAATTTCCCAGGGTGAGCCAGGGCCAACAGCCCACTCCAGAGGAGCAGGAATGGCATCGTGTCCTCATTCTTTCCGTTAGCATTTGGTGTGGGTCCAAGGGGCAGCACGGGGCAGCACAGTGCACCACTGAACAGGAGACCTGCCGGGACCAAAAGGCTCTGCCGGGCCAGACTCACTCAGGCTTCCAGGTCAGCTTCTGCCTACGTGGATCCAGGCTGCGTCCCAGAGACAAGGAATCTCTTGGAGCCACGCTAAAAATTCCCCCCACTTTGAAGACCACGATCTAACTTCTGATAACGTCCCTGCTACTCGCTTATCCTTGAATGCTCCAGAACACAACCCAGCAGCCCTGTGCACTGGATAGACAAAAACAGTGGCTATTTTTGTCCCTGCAGGAGCTTGCACAGAGTCCCTGAGTGCTGGGCAAGGGTGGGGATCAATCACTTATTCAAGAAGCTCAATGCTGAGATCATTAGCTTCTCCCAGGACAGATTTCCACTGCGAATAAGAGCTGCCAGAATTTGGATATAAGACACCACTGTGCATCTAAGAGATGGATGGATGGATGGATGGATGGATGGATGGATGGATGGATGGAATGGCATTGATGGCTGGGATGGGATGGATGCCCTAAGGGACGACTGAGGAGCCACCACACTCAGTTCTCTAGAAGCTGCATAAAGCTAGTTAATTAAGTGATCTGGTCATTCTGGCCTTGCACAAGTGAAAGAGGAAGCAGAACTCACTATTAAAATGCAGCTGTACTTTACCAAGCCACAGCCCTAGCAAGGGAGCATTCACACCTTTGTCAGCCGACCCATCGCTCCTCACGGAGGCTGCCCATGAAGGGGAAATAAAACCCCGTCCCACATCAGTTGTGCATAGAGCCTCCTCCCGGGTGTTTCAGCGGTCCTGAGGTGGGGGACCCTGCGTTCTTCATTTCAAAGCTACTCTTTATCCGCACAAACTGCCAGTGGCAGAAGAGAGCCCCAGACGGCCCCGAGCCCCAGCAGGAGGTGGAGGTCAGGGCACGAGGCTGGCTGGATGCTCCCACCAACCACCAGCCGCCTCCTGGCACCTCAGCACCAGCATCTCCTCGGCGAAAGCACGGATGGGGACCACTTTGGTTTAGCCTCTGCCCCAGAGCACCATCAAGGGGATGTTTTGTGAAATCAAAAGGCAGAGCCTCTAAAAAAACTAAAGTAGTGTGGCACTCACTGCCACTGACAACAGAGCCTAACTTGTCAAGCTTGGTTCAGCCAATAGCAGACTGCTGAGCGAGCTAACTAAACTTGTCTCCATTTGTGTCCCTGGTCCAGAGCTCACCCCTCCAGAACCCATCTGCGCTTCCTCGCTGGGCTGGGGAGATCAGGGCCACCTGGTTTGATAACCAAACTCCTCCTGCTTTTCCTTTGGGAAAAGCACCCTCCTGAGTCACTCTTGCTTCTAGGAGCATAATTGCCTTGAAGATTCTACTCTTCTTTAATTCATTTAGCCAACAGGTACAGCATGATACGACAAGTTTAATTTCCCTAGACAAGCAGGATAACAATTTCTTCCATTACTAAAAAACAGCAATTCTGAAAGGGCATGAACTCATATAAGATACCTAACGTGATAAAAACCAAACTGCCCCCTGTGGCCAGGTTTCAGGCACCTTTTCCAAGGTCTCCTCCACACCTCTGCTCCCCTTTCTAAGAGCCACATGCTCTGGACTTAAGCCTGCTGGACCTAAGCCTGTGCGACACTGGGAGGGACGCAGCCTTCCACCTTCCTCAGGTTTTGGTACAACCTGTCACCAGGGCAAGACTGACGCTCCTGGCCATGACCCCTGCTCATGACTGATGCCGTGTGTTTCCAGGCACAGGTGGCTACAATGAATGGTTCCCTCCAGCTCTGGCAAGACCAAACTGGCTGGAAATCAGCAAATTGGTACTGCTGCATTAGCAAAACATGGCCTTTAAAACCTAAACTAAAAGGTGAGCTTTTGGAGCACCATGAGGCTCTGGTGAGACAGCTCTGGAAAGAGTTAAGCCTGTGCATCTGTTCCCGTGCTGGGCCTGGCTCATCCCCATCCCCCACTTTGCCAGCTGACATTCTGGTATATTTTGTTTTCTGTATCGGGGCGACTGACACTGGCACTGCCTGGCTCTCTGGCCCAGTCGCTGTGCTGGTGGAGGCGACTGACACTGCTTCTGCCTGTTCCCCCGGCCCGGATACTGTACCAGTAACTTCACTCTCAGGTTCTGTAGCCTTTTCTCCCCCCTGAGGGCAGTGGGTGGTATTAAAGAGGACACGGTAGGCATGGGCAAGTCCCCAACACATTGCAGCGATTTGTGTCTCCTGGGTTTTGCCAGCTTGGTAACACACCCTTTCTAAGCACTCCATCAGCTTCTCAGGGCTCTGCATTTGTTTGGGAGTGAAATTCCAAAGCATTGGGGGTGCCCACCGACTCAGGCCTTCGCCCATCTTTTCCCAACCCCTTGCCACTCACTATTATCTGACCTCGGGGCAGGTTTCCAGGCACTGCTATTGTTAGAGAAGCGCCGCATGGCCCAAAACAAGATCTGGCAGGCATTCAGAAAGCATTGTGCTGCAATCACACTGCCCTGCAGGCTCCAAGGATAATTGAAACTCTCAAAAACCGAGAGGATCTCTTCCCCTGGCTCACCCACAGAGGGGGTGAGACCCCTAAAAAAAGCCCAAACGGCAAACAGGTACTGGCCCGCCCCCCCCCCAGCGATACAAACACATTATAAGCAGTCAGGAGCCAGTACAGCAAAATAAGACCCTTTACACATTTTCCACTGATAACAAACACCAGCACTGAGAACACACAGTGGATATAAGGAATAATCCAGCTCCACCACGCAAGCAAGTGGGCCAGCATTGCAAACATTGTCTTATCAAACCGTACAAATACAAACAGAAAAACTGCACCCAACAGATTGCTCTAGCACACTCTGGTCAGGGTCTGTCCCTTTTTGATTCTTATTTCAACCCTCTTGTGCCCCACGTTGGTGCGCCAAAAAGGCTGTGTTGGTTTAGGCCCTGCCGGGACCGGAGACCACGTTGCTGTTGTCACTCCCCCACCCTCGGATACAAGTAGGGCACAAACCCCGGGTTGAGATAAGAAGAAATTTAATACAGCAGTGTAATAAACAATCTGAACAACAACAGTAGCTATGATAACAACAATAAACAGTAATAACAGTAAACAAGACAAAAGATATACAGAGAAATACCGCAATGGTTACAGACAGCCCCGTGCTCCCCGCCACCAAAGCCACAAAGGAAAAAGAATTCCCGTGCTCCCGCGCCTGGACCTGAGGTCAGCATGGTATGAATAACCTGGCTGGAGATCCCTTCCCCCTCTCTGCTGGGGAAAACTTAACCCTATCCTAGCTGAACCAGGACAGCATCTTATCTTCAAAAGTTCTGCTCACCTTGGAAGAGACCCCATATTCAGGGCCAGTGTTGCCCATATCCTGGAAAGTTAATTCAACACTCATTTCTAAATAGCATTACAGATATCATTTGAAGGGCACAGCACTGTTACCCACAAAAAAAGCATCTTGCCTTGCTCAGATAATGCTCTTTTCTCCCATAGAGCAAGAAGAAATCTTGACTTGACAGGAACAGCAATTTGCATGTGATGGTTAATACCACCACCAAGGTGGCACCATGGCCATCTGCATTACAGCATTTTCCTTTCCTGTTTCGAACAAGATACTAAACTTATACTTGCCCTGTTGCTGTCCCTTTATTTAATCTTGTTCTGTTTGTTGAGCTGACAGTCAGCGTGCTGTAACATTGCTGATGCAATGCTGCTGTGAAAATGTCAATCATAGCTCCTTCCTTTGAGCAGGGACCGTGATCTCTAAGCCTAACTGCAAACAGCCACGGTTTCGAGATCAGCCATCAAACAGGAGACAGGGAAATCACAGCTCACCGTCCTGCAGCAATCTCCGGGCAGGAAATCAAAGCAGCAGCTTTTCTGTCTTAGAGAACACAAGACTTGGGCTCAGGGGCACAACTGGATGCAGGATGCCCAAGTCACCCACCAGCAAGGCTAAGGGACTGCCTCTGCTCTCAGAGGTACGTGTGCAGTTCACCCTGGCACCTGACTGCATCTCAGATCTTATCTCCAAAATTATTCAGTCCTCTCTTCTTCCCCTCAATAAACGGCCAGGCAGCCTAAGGCAGCAGCAAAGGGCGAAACTTCAACTGAGGCAGCAAAGCAGCACCAAAGGAGGCAGCTGCTGGGGGCAGGGAGCAGCTGGAGCACACCTCACCTGCCGCAGTGCTGCTCCCCTGGAGCTCAGCATCGGGGGGATGAAGAGTCTGAAGAGCCCTTGCTGAAACGACTGATCGAGCAGGTTCTCAGGACCTGCTCCCTTGAACACCTCCGTGATAGCAGCAGCTGTCCTGAGAAGCCGAGATGCTCACGGTGGGGTAAGTCAAGCCTGTGGGGTCAGCGGGGGGGACTACGGAGCAGCAGAGCCCACCCTTACTGCAGGGCAAGAAACCATCCCTGACCCCCCTGCTATTATTGTTCTATTTATTGATTAGCCACAATATTTGCAGAGATGGCAGTGAAGCAGGATAGGACTTATTGCCCAGCCCCACGCCTTAGGGCCCTGAGGCAATGCAGAGGCAGAGACACCCTGCGAGCCCCCCGGGACACACAGGCTGCCCGGGGAGGGAGGGCAGGCGTGAGGCCGGACAGCAGTGCCGGAGCAGCTCTGCGGGTCAGGGCCTGCTATGAGCACGCAAACCCCGTCCTTCACACACCAGCACCACCCACCCCAGGTGGCTTGCTCTCTGCAGAGATGGAAAGCAGGTTTTCATTGTGGAATCAAAGCAAGCTGCCCTGGGAATCCCCCACTTTGAGGTTACATTTATCCCCCAAACAGCTGGAAAAGCCGCGTGAGGGAAATTCAGCCCCGTCCTTGGCCCAGGAGGCTGAGCCTGTACTCTCACACACTGCCTGATGCTCCATCCACAACACCCAGTCCACAGTGCCAGGCCTGGGCTAACCAGCCCCAGGAGTCTGACCCACCTGGCACGGAGAAGAACAACCCCCCTCCGAACCCTGCTTTCAAGCCCCTCACAGATCCCCCCTCCAGTGGGGAGCACACCCCACCCGGCCTCAGCGCACGAGCCCGTGCTGGCTGCATCAGCCCTGCTCCCCCTGCCAGGAGCAACCCACCCTCCCTGGGCCGTGCAGCTTCTCACCCTACGCAGCCTCCAGGATTAAAGAGCCTTTCTCTGCAGCCAGTCTCCAGAGGTGCTCTGCAACGCGACGGACTCCACCGTAGGTACACCACCATTACACTATGTTCTTGTGCAACAACCCAGCTGGTTTGACACCCAGCAGGTGTGAAACTCACCTCACTGCGAGCAGTTTGAGGCCAGACCTCACACCCTAGTCTCTGTCATTACCAGCAGTTCGGCACAAAGCAAATGCAGATCTAACAGGGAAACCGTGTGGAAACCCATGCCCTTTCAGGAGCAAAGGGCCACGGCGTTCTCTTGGTCTCAGAGCTCCAAACACATGAGTCTTAGAGCTAAATACCTTCCACAAAATAAAGGGAGAACTTGCAACACTGATCCAGACTCATTTCTGCTCAAGCATCTATGCAAATTTTCTGTTTTACTCAGGGGTCCCCCAGCTAAAACTGCCCCCAGACCAGGCTCCTCTTGCTGCATTGTGATGGAATACATTGCTTTCTCAATCATCTAGTGATATGCAAATGTTGCATATAATAATTAAGTCACAGGTTGCTTGTCAGTCATTTTTGTTGGAAAATAGCTCCACAGACACTTACCATCGTTGCCCTGAAGGATGCAGGGATGACACTCTGATTGGAGAGGTGGAGAGTTCGGGAGGCATCTTGCAGAACTTGGATACTGTCAAAATTTATTTTGCTTGGATGCACGTAGACAACTGGTCCTTCTCCAGTGCTCACTAGATGGATTTTCTGCTCCAGAAAGCAGGTAGGAAAGATCAAAAAAAAGAAGAGAGAAAGTTTAAAATGATTAAACGGCTCTAAGGGTACTCCTAGACTGGGGGATAATTACGGCTGTTTGAAGTTTTCAGTGTTGTAAAACTGAAACCAAAGGCCTGGAGCCAGTGTGGGACCTGGACTGATCCCATCTGAAAGACACAAGCTCCCGTTATCAGGGGATAAAGAAACCCTGTTTCCCATGCTTGCTTTTTCACACCTCCTCCGCACTGGTAACTCTCCTTCCTCTACCTTGTGCCTGCTCCCACTCCTTCTACTGCTCAGTCTTGCCCCAGAGCACCCTCCCTGACTCCTGCTGCTGCACAGCACACTGGGACAGTGGCTTTAGTCCCAAAGCTACGCCTGTGAAAGCCAGCACCAGCCAGAGGCAAAGCAGGCCCTTCAGAGTAGAGATCACACAAGTTAGTTGCTCTGATTTGCACTTACGTCTATTCCTGGTATTATATGGATAATGGGCATTAATTATTAATAATACAAGCAGTATTTTTTCCTTTTGACAGTCTGAGACCCAAAAGTTCTGTTCTTGAAGAACTGTCACAGACTACTGGGGAAGGAATGTGGATCCCTTTGCTAAACCACCTCCTCACATCAGTAAAAACATTCAGGAGGCATTCAGGAGATTTAGCAGCATCATTTCCACTTCTTTCATTAAAAGTTTAAATCCCTGTAACTACTTCCAAAATGTCAGCCTTTCTTTCTGTTACAGAAAGCTTAAGGCTCACAGGAGCCCTCCGACATCCTCTTTCATCCTCAGAGATGAGAAGACATTTTAAAACAGCTGCTTCAAAAGTTGATATCCTTTTAAATTAAACCTTAATTAACTGTATTTGATCTTGATTTCAGCTAAATGAAGCCAGGACACTACAGACAACATTCTCTTGCCTACATTTCGTGGTCATTGCTGCTGTTGTGTATGCCTGACTGTGAACATCAGCCTTCAGGAAGCTTTAGTCCAGGAATGCTTTGCCTCATCCATTTCCAAGCTTGGCAGAAAAAAAAAAGTCTCTGCGCTCCAGGTGCAAGCGGCGTGGAGACTCATGAGTCTTTGGCTGGGGCTCTCAGCAAAGAGCTATGACGGGTGTTTCTCAGACGTGACGGGCCTGACTTTCAGCACGGCCTCTTACACAGCGCTTGCGTTAGCAGGATTCAGGGATGTCCCTGTGTGCTCCTGAACAAAAGGCCTAACGAAGCACCAGAGCTCTTCATCTAATCGCACAGCAGAGTACGAGACCCAGGGGTTGTTCTGGGCTTCAGACTGGCCTTCTTATCCTGTCTGACCTAGCTGTAATTAAATGCTGTGTCAGACACTTAGATTACCACCTGGGATGATACCATCCTTCCTCTTCTCTAGGTGAAGGGGAGTGGCTGCAAGTATACTTGAGATTACAAGACCTCCTGACCTTGTTAATGGATAGGAACCAGTAAAGTAGGATGCTCAGTTTTAACGTTAACCATCACTTGTGTTTCACTAGCTTTTATTTTTCCTGTATTGTACTGCAATGTATACTATTTCATTTATACTCTTTTCCTAACTACCCTCTGACATCTCACCCACTTGTAAAACATCTTGAAACCTGTAAACCCTTGCCTAGTGGAGACAAAACAGGCCTTAGACAGCCTGGTAACCTCCCTGAGTACATCCCTGATAACAGGGACCTAAGAACGCAAGACAAGCGCCTGAGAAGACGCCAGTGTCACGAAAAGCGACTGGGAGCGGGTTTACACCAACCCCCTCGGAACAAACAGGAGCTGAAGGATGGTGAGGTCACTCCATGACCATGCATGGACACGGGAAACCTCAAGTTCAGCCAGCGGGCAGTGTGAGGAAGACGATGTGGACCACCAGGGGGGAGAAGACCCTCAGTCTATTTTTACAATGCACGCTCATTTACTACGTAAATGAATTCTGTATATTAGTCAGAGAGCTTTGCTAGTAGCTGCGGCACTTGTGGTGGAGCGATCCCCAGCGCTGCCCAGCGCTGCGAATAAAGAATCCCTGCTGAACAGTCATAATTCTGACTGTGAAGCTCTTTGTTTCACAGACATTAGCTGTTGCGTATGCCACAAACCCCTTCTTTCCTTGTCCACACCAGCATATATTACAAGTTCTTGTTTTCCCGGGAAGGATCCCCGGAGTTAGCAACCCTGCCTGAGGCTTCACACCCCACCAAGAGGAGTCGCACCAAGGCCCACGTCCCCCAGAACTCACCAGAGGGGATCCGTCACTCCCAAACACTGCAACATGAGCAACAGTGTCCTGCTCTCCCGTCACCTGGGCCTCCAGCGTCAACGGGACCTCCACCGAGCTGCGAGGCTGGACAATCCCCCACGGCACGGGGCTGGAGTACCACACAGAAGCGTCCTCCTTGTGTTCCTGTAAGGGACAGAGTCAAACGCAACACACAGGAGTGACCTTGGGGGAAACTTTGAACTCCTCAACATCTACCACAATGGCAATTCACACACATTTTCAAAAACCCCTAGGAGAAAGCAGAAAGGTACAAAGCAAGATACAAGACTTGTATGGGCTTAGCATCCTCAGAGGGTCCAAAACCTGCTGCACCCACACCCACTCCTGTGCTGGCAGCCTCCTTGCAGAAGCTTTTCACAACCCTCTAAGTTCTCCTGCATGAAAGCACCCCAAAGACTAGAATATAAACTGCTTCCTAAAAAGTTTAAACTGCTTCCTGAAGTTTATATTCAGGTAGCTTCCTTTTCTCAGCAACCTTTAGGTTTCAATATAAACCAGCAAGGCCTTATCCAAAACCCTTTTTTTCCCTAATAAACCCTTAGTAACGTCTGAGGGCAGGAGGCGGATGCAATGCCAAACCTGAGGAAGAACCCTGTAGCAGCCTGGGAGATCGCTGTCATTCACAAGGGTCAGCATCTGCTGGTAAGGGAATTTTAGGAAGCACCGTCCGAACATCATGACAGGGTTGAGCACTCGCAGCGCAGGAACCACGCATCTAGGCAAAGAGAGGACCGAAAGGGAATTAGAGATACGAGAGAATGTGGAGTTCGTTTACTCCCCAAGTAGCATGAAACAGAGCGTAGCACATTTGTCAAATAGACACTTAATACCCCTACAGCGATAAATGGCCTTTAACTGCTTCTGACTCCACCACCGCCTGTAAAGGTGGGGCAAACCCCGGGACTCGGCCTCGCAGAGGCTGCCAGGTGCCCGGGCAGCGCACGGTGCCCTGTGCCAGAGCTCTCTGATCAGCTCTGCCCGCTCTTTGCCCCAGGAGGCTTGCAAGGACCCTCCCAACAGTCCCGGCAAGGCGTGAGCTCTGGGGCAGCCTTCCCCCCGAGTGCTCACCAAGGCTCAAAGGGCACAAGACCCCAGTGTCTCAGTGAGAACGACTGCCTCCTCTCCCACACCGCTGTTGCCCTGCCTGAGAACTCAGCCCTTTGCCCGGCGATGGAGGGCACCAGCCACCCCCGGCCTCAGGCAGTGGGGGATCACCCTCTCCCAGCTCCTGCACCCCACGGCTCCGTGCACTCTCTGTCCCCATTTGCACTTGTTTTACAAAACTGCAGCCCAGGCACTGACTGGATGACTCTGCCTGGGAGAGGGAACAGCACAGTGAACTCATCCCTCTTGGAATTAAACCGACACCCACCGCAGCACAACAGGGCTGAATCTGCCTGCAGCAAGAACAACTTCTGGCTTAAGTCTGAGAACATTAATGCTCAAAAGAACCAGAGGGAAGCAGAGAAATCTGAGCTCACCTTCCACATCAAGGACTACTTTCCCCTTCATAAGATCTTGCTTTGAGCTTCCCCTCACCAGTCCTGCCATAAGCCCCTTTCCCATTCCCATGCGCCTTCGTTAAGTGACCCAGACACCAGCTCCCAGCAGGCTGCTCACTGCGGCCCAAATGGATGTTGTATTTTGGCTGCAACCCAGCACAAGTCCGCCACTTGCAGGAAGGAGGAAAGATGGCCCTTTGGAAATTTATTACACCTCAAGCACCAAAACCCAGGCCAATAATGAATAGAATTACTGTTCCCTTTAGAAAAAGGCTCAGGGCCACGCCTGTCCGTGGAGCGCAGGTGCTGCTTTCAGAACACTGCCCATCTCACATCTGGCTGGGCAGAACTACGTCATTAAGCAACACTTGTCACTGGGAGATGGATCCAGCAAACCACGTGCAAGGCAGCGTGGTGCTGGATGCACGAGGAGAGACGACGAGCTGCAAGGAAAACATCGATACCTGGCTGTGAGGAGCAGCGCCGACACCGCCCTGCCAACACCGCACACGTCCACCACCAGAGCCAGCTCGTAGCTCTGCAGAGTGTTGGAGCACAGGGTGACCTGGTGGAAGAGAAGAGCACCGAACACTTCATCACTCCCAAAAGCCATCGTGCACCTGTGCTGTCCTCCGGTTCTCGTTCCATGGGCAGGAAAGGGAGGATTTTGCCCTAACTCTTCTGCTGGTCCATGTGCAGAGCACAGTTGCTGGGAGTAACAAAAGTCTTCTGACATATCTGCTTTGTTAAATACACCTTGCACTTACCAGGGCACATGTAACCACTATTAGATTAATGCTCTACTCCCCACTGTATTAAAATTAAAAGACTAATTTTTAATCTCAACTACAACAGCATAAATGCAGAGGCAATCTGTTGAATTCAACAGATTCAGCTTTACACTGGGAAGCTGAGGGCAAAATGCAGCCCAGCAGGTGCTGTGCAGTTCATGGCTGCCAGAGATTTTTCAGTCCCCACTGGAGATCACGGCAGTGAATACAACTCATTCTGCTCATCAGGAGAGGACAAATAAGATTGGGAATAAAAGGAAAGTGCTTTATACAATGACATCTCTCTTTTTAACAGCCACCTTCTGTCCTCACCCTTCCTTTGCCCACTTTAAATCAAAGAAACTGCTCCAAGCAGCTCTCAGAAACAGATAATGGCTTCTGCACTTGACCATATGGGACATGATCTTCAGCTGACCATTCTGGGAACAAAGCAGTGGTCCTCCAGAAAAGCCCCAGAGTAACCCAGCTAACAAAAGCCCAACACCAGTGCAGATATCCTCCCCGCGTTGCGCTCAGAGCTAGCGGTGCTAAAGCCCTCCCATCCCTCAGTGAAGCTCCAGCTCCACCCGCTTCTTCCCATACCTGGATATCCAGGAATCCCAGGGGGCGGATGGTCCCTCTGCGGGGCTTTATGCTGAATTCTCTTGGCCTGAGTTGACGCTGGGCTCCCTTTCTCTGGAGTAGGTGAGTGTTTTCTGTCATCTGAGCAAGACTGCTGACACTGGGCTCTCCCAAGCCGTCCCCAAGAATGCGAAGGTTGAAGGTGAGGGGCACCAAGGAGGTGTTAGTGAGGCGACACGACAAGGTGTGAGGAAAGCCTAGGAAAATGACACAAATATGAATTTATGCACCAACTGTCCCATGATTCCTGATGTGAATAGCCTGTTACGATAAAACCGGGCTTGGAGTTTAGCTCTTTTCAATCTGAAGTACAGCTAACTGAGAAGTTACGCAAGGAATTAATTGTCACTTAAGCTCCCTTTTACGCTGATCGCAGAGATTCCTTCCTTGGAAATGGCCACTCTTGGCGATGCTGAACCCCAGAAGTTTCTCTCTCCCTAGCTGTGAGGAGCTCTCTCGCCTGCCCCCAAACCTGCACCAATTAGTTCTCACTTACAAGTGTCCATCCAGACAGACCATTTATTCTCAAAATTCAATGCCCTGTTGACTCTGGGAACACTCCCACAGTTTTCAGTATATAAAAGCGGGTATTGTCATCGAGGAGAAGCTGCAGTAAAAGGAAGGAAGGATGAAACTGGGAACGACAGCATGACGCAAAGCACTCTAACGCAGTTTCTCGAGGCAGGACCCTTAAGGCATCTCCTGTCTGGGGCTACCAGACCGAGCACGTGACAACTCACGGCCCCGCACTGGAGGCAAACCTGATGCTTGCTCAGAAATCAGCAGGAGCCATGTTCCACCCCACCTAACAAACAGGACACGGCTTCCACACTGCACACTGCCCTGCACAGGTCGGCATCACTTGAGCTGTGATACTCGCCTTCCCTCATGGAAAAGCAGTGACACAGCCACACCTGGGGGGGTGTTCTGCAGAGACAGGACATCAGCCCACAGCCTGCTCTGGCCTGGACATCTGGCTCGGCTGGCCAGCTCTGCGAGAAGGAGACATCTCCCGTGGCCTGCTCACCAAGCGTCGTTTGAATACACGACGGGGAGGAAAACCAACTGCAGCCACAGCGGGGGGGTTCTCCATGTCCAACCACAGTGACCACTGCCCACCTCCAGCAGTTACTCCAGCAGGGAGGCAGGAGGGGCACAAAAAGGACAAACACAGACTTCACAGTTCCAAATGAGACCAAAGTCGCCAGATGCAGGTCAACAGTCAGCAGCACAATACAATAGCTGCCTTCAGCTGAAAAGCCCTTATTAATGAAATTACATTAGGGAGGATGAATCTCCTGTTACACCTCCACATTTCTGTCTGGTGTGTTTCTTCTTGTTTTATTCAAAAGGAAATAAAGAAGTAGCAGAGTGGTGATGAAGGGAGGGGAGAAGCAGCTCAGGAAAGGCAATGAGTCTTCTTAAAAAGTCCATGAACAGCATGAAAACACAGAGGCATCCTGGGCACAGAATGATAATGGCCCTTCAATCAGTCCACAATGGATTTCACATTTAAACTGTCGATCATCTCAGTCAAAAGCCTTTTGTGAGACTGAGATGGAGAACCAGAAGCTGCATTTCAACGGGGACGCTCTGGATGCTCAGCCCCAGGCTCTGTCAGCAGAGCTGGGCCTGTGGTGGGGAAGGAGGAGCCCGTGGTCCGAGGACATCAGTGCCTGATTCAGAGCTACTGCTTGGGCATGTTACCTGGTGGGTGACAACGAGGGGCCCTCACAGCGCTAATTAACATCTGGCACTAAAGGTCAGGGGGGTAAATGGTATCCCTGCCTTGCCACAGGAACATTGACCCAGAGCAGCTACAGGCCAGTATGTGCCTTGAACTCCCTTCTGCTGCAGGCCCATCCCCTGGGCCCTCTGGGACAAGGACTTTCACAGTCATTCTGCTGTCAAGGATTGAGAGGTTGGGGCTGAACAGACTACAAGGACACCAAAAAATACTGACTTTCTATCCCTTTGGTCCTACTGATCTCACGATGGCACAGGACTGCCTCGGCAACCAGCAGCCCTGGCTTTAACACCCTGAAGGCTGCTATGGAGGAGCACAAGTGACAGATGGTCTTATGTTAAAATGCTCCATTTTGGTAATTCCCAGAGCTCTCAACCCGTGGACCAAGCCCAGGGCACACTCACCGAAGGAGACATCACCGAAGTGGAGGGCAGGGACGTCGAAATGAAAAGTCGGTCCAATGACGCAGCCCCTGCAAGGACAAAGACAGGCAGAGGAGATGTTGGCTCGGTTAGAGAGAATGGCAAAGCGCTCAGCTTTCCGTACCGCTCGGGTGGGTAAAAGCTGCTCTCAGAACCAAGGTGGGTTTCAAATCAACCTGTCACCCCCGTGCTCAGCACAGCACCCATGTGGACAGCAGGCAGCCAAAGCAAAGTGGTCAGCACCCGACAGCTGCTGCTGAGGCTCAGGGCACCGCGGCAGGGTGTGCCCCCACGCTGCTGCTGGCCCCAGGAAGGTCCTGGAACAAGTGATGGCTCTGTGCCTCGGTTTCCCCACCCGTGATGTGATGGACAGAGGTGTCCACACAACAGGGGACTCACTGTAACGAGCCTTCCCAGCTACGGGTTCCCTGCTTTGGTATTTCTTAGCTGGAACTGGTGTTTCCATGGAGTATATGAACACCTTTCTCAGAAGACCTGATCCACACAATCATTACACATGCAGGACACATGAATCCAGGGGAGCCCCAAACATCCATTGAGAAGAGCAGCAACAGTTCTACTCATAGGACAGTTCGATCTTGGAGGGAAGTATCAGCTTGTCACCAGTGCACCAGCTGACACACCCAAGGGCACCACCTCGCCCGTCCCTCAACTCAGCAGACAGGCTCCAAACTCCAAAACTCACTCACATCCACTGAAATCCATACTCGAAGCTGCACAACAAACATTAATTGACTTCATGGTTGATGACAATCAATGCCAGCTCTGCCTCAGTTAAAAATCAAGGGCCACAGTGAACAGTGCCTTCTCACTTTACTCACATGAACAGACCCCAGCAGCCCGCGGGAGGGACCTGCGTCCATCCCTGCTGTCCCATTTCCAGCATCCCTTTCCAAGCACCAAGGAAACAAGCATCCGGCACCTTGTAAGGTTGGTTTCCATGTAACGAGTAATCACCTATGGTCTTGACACCTTCTGACCGCATAGTCAAAGAGCACTCAAAAACTGACTTTCAGGAGTTTCAATCCAACGCTACTTCTAGATTCTTGCAGTTGAATCAGCTCCTAAGAATAAGCCTGGTACCAAACCCCTGCTGATGGTGAAGTTCCCTCTCCAGGGACCTCACATAACCAGACTTGACCTCCCAAGCCCTAACAGCTTATTCCAGACGGAGCAAAGGGAGCAGATATGCTTTCCATCACAGCATTTGCCAGGAGACGATGGAAAAATACCTCCAAACCAGCCACGACTGGGGATGACATAAGGAAACTGCCAAGGATGAGCCTTGCCAGGCAAGTGGGGAAATGACTGCCCCTTCTCCTGAGTGCACCGAATCTGTGCTCTGGGAAGTTAAACTGGAATGACTGCCCAGAAGGCTCAGGCAAGGAGCCAACCCAGAGCTGGTAACAGTACAGCTTGCAAGAGAAGGGGGGAATAGGCAGTGGTTTTGACAAAAACTGTGTTTTACAGTAGCATTAAGTAATGCATGTGTGAAGGGAGATCAGGGTCCTGGCAGAGCAGGAAGAATAACAACACAAGGTGGGAATGGAACTGCTTGAACTCTCATCCCCGTTCCTTCCTTTGCATCCCAGTGTCCCACCAGCCAGCTTTCCTCTGTTCAAAAGAACCAGAAGCTTTTCTCCATGGAGGATGAAATCCAGTGCACAAAACCTTCCGAAGAGGGAGGCTCAGCTGGACCTGGTGGGTGGACATCTCAAGGGCATTTGAAAACAAACAGTTTGAGCTGTGGGGCTGGAGAATGACAGAAAGGCTGGAGAGGGATCCTTGAAAAGCAAGACAGAGCTCAAGGAGGCAGATGCCATCTCAGGGAGGAGAGGACTGCAATGGGAATTGCTGCTGAGGGACAGCTGCATGGGAGCAGGCGGGTGTGCTGGGCTGCCATCAGATGGGCTGCATAGGAGCCACCATCCAGGGAGGAGGAGTACAAGGATGGGGAAGAAATAAATAAAAAAGGACCAGCAATCCTCTTTCACTGAGACAGAAGGTCTACACTGAGCCCAGGGCAGTGCTGGCCAAACAGGGCAGAGAGTGGCCACAGAGAAGGGGAGGGCATGATGGGCACTGAGAGTCAGGGCATCACTGGGCAAAAAAGGACCACTTCATTTGGCTGTGGGGAAGCCAAAACACAACCGTCCCTCTGACAGCTCCTTCCTTCCTTCCCCAGGAGCAAGGCCACTGTGAGGCAGAGGCAGCGGGCGCTGTCCAAGCAGTATCCAAGGGATAAATGCATCCTTACCAGCAAAACCTGCCCTTGCTCAAGGAGAAAGCTGCTCATGCAATAACACCCTGTGACCAGTTTGGGGGAGGAACAGAGGAGAATAAATTATTTGATTGTGAAATGTTCCCTTTTGATTTCCAAAAAAAAGCAGCACTTTCCCTCCAAACACAAAGCCAATGTAATTCTTTCTTTACTGAGCTCAACAGACTTATTCACCACTCTTCTCTTGCAAAGTAATAACCTTTCTGTTCTTTTTTATCCATTTCCCTCATTTTATTGGTAAAGTCGACCGCAGAGTCCTCCCATTGCTTTACTGCCTTCGTCTAGAGCCTCCCAGCAGCAGCAGCCCAGGAGGCTGGTTGCCGAGGAGGCACAGCCAGCCCCACAGCTCCAGGGCTCCCAGCACCAGCTTTCCTGCCTACACCACGTCACCCCACCAGCCCGCGGTTAAAGACCAGCTGGGACAAGTTTGCATGCTGCTGCGGTCCTGACAAGTGAGCTTTGCCTCTCCTATCATCAGCTTTTTTCCCCCTTCTCCCTTTTGCTTGGTGAGGATTATCTCTTGCCCTGGCACCAGCCGCAGAGCTCCCCGTCTGCCCCGTCAGCACTGCTCTGGCTGCAGAGAGGAGGCACCACCACAGCGCTGGCTGCACAAGAGGACAGCCTGTCCCAACCCATGAGCATGAGAGGTGATGCTGAGGCTGCTGCTACCCATTTGGGATGGATTATTAACAGAGGATTTTAAAAACACTGCCTCTGGCTGCAGCCACCCAGGCTGGCCCATCCCCAAAGCCCTGCTGGCCTTGCTGTGTGTTCAGGGGGGTGGCCCAGACCAGCTACCGCCCAAAGCTGATGCCATCCCGCTGTCTGACGTTGCCCAAGGGGGAATGAGCTACCTGTAGGAAGGAGTCACTCCAGCTCCTGGGTACCCGGACTGGGCAGCAGGCATCTCCACACCTTTCCTGTACAGCCTCCAGGCAAATTGTTTTCCAGCACAGGTAGTCACTTAAAGCCCCGGGGCCCTCACACAGACACGTGTTGGAACCTGCTGCTGCCAAATTCTGTGCAAACAGCGTCCTGCAAAGTCACAGAGCCACCCGCCCAAACCATGAAGGCAAAGCTGCTTCCCAGAGGAACCCAAGACTTTGAAAGATAAACGGGCACAGGAGGCATGGTCACAGGTGGCAGCAGCTCGAGGGAGCTGATCCTGCCCCTCTGCTCCACTCTGGTGAGACCCCCCTGCAGGGCTGTGTCCAGCTCTGGGCTCCTCAGCACACGGAAGACATGGACCTGCTGGAGCGGGCCCAGAGGAAGCCACCAGAGGGATCAGAGGGATGGCACGCCTTTCCTGCGAGGACAGGCCCAGAGAGTTGGGGTTGTTCAGCCTGGAGAAGGCTCCGGGGAGACCTTACTGTGGCCTTCCAGTACTTCAGGGGGGCTGGTAAGAAAGATTTTGACTGGGTTTTTAGTAGGGCCTGTCACGATAGGACAAGGGGTAATGGTTTCAAACTTAAAGAGGGAAGACTCAGACTAGATATAAAGGAAAAAATTTTTACAGTGAGGGTGGTGAGACACTGGCACAGGGTGCCCAGAGCAGTGGTAGATGCCCTATCCCTGGAAACATCCAAGGTCAGCCTGGACGGGGCTCTGAACAACCTGATCGAGATGATGATGTCCCTGCGCATTGCAGAGGCGTTGGACTAAATGATCTTTAAAGGTCCCTTCCAACACAAACTATTCTACAATTCTACGATTTCCTCTCGCAGATAATTACGCTTCATTTGCTGATGCAACTGCAATGTTCAGACTGGAATAAGGTTAAAAAGCCTTGACTCTTAGTGTGAGGATGCTAGGATCCAAGCCAAGACTAAGACCTTAGACAACACCTTTTTTTCTCTGTTTCATCCTAAAATGAGGTAGGTGGGAGATGATTACCCAACAGCTACAGATGCATACACCAAGCTCCTATAACCCTCCTCACCTGATCGTCAAGGTCACAGGCTCAGGGGATCCAGTCACACTGAAGCTGAATTCTTCTGTGAACTTCCCCAGGACGGTGGAACTGAAGGAGATCCGGATGACCTGGAGCCCGTCTGGAGAAATGATGCCCTCCTGGGGGAGGAAGGTGAAGCAGGAGCCCAGAGCTGTAGCTGGAGGGACCAAGTTGAAGGCAGCGTCGATGGCTCCTTTGTTAAACAGGACCACCTGCAGCAGCAAGAAAGCAAAAGGGAAATACATAAGGAATCTTCCTTTCTTACAGAAGGCTGATTTGTTTTCTGATTAACCAATTAACATCTGTAAAATGCAGAAGATGCTGTGTCCTGCTGCTTGGCAGAAGCCAAAGAAAATGCAACAGGACAAGTTCTGCCTTTGGGTTTTTCATGCAAAGCAGTGACAGCTTCATAGACACAGTCACTCGGGGTTTATTCCACTGACACAGAGCAGCCCACTTTGACTTGCAGCGCAGAGGAGCCGCTCAGCATCACCAAGCCGATTCAGACCTGTCCCTAAGAGCAGCAAAGGGCAGCTGCAGCTTTACTAGTGAATCATCACACAGCTGATTCTGCTCCCGACGAGTTCGATCCTGCCGAGGGCACAACACATTGCAGCCAGCAAGTTTACTGCAGGTAGAAGACACCTCAGGGCAGCACTATCACCAACTTCAGAAGCACTCCCCAGCTCTCCTACGGTATGTCATTTAGGATTCTTATTTTGTCTTTAATGGGATACTTTCTTAGTCTTTGCTCAAACAGACGTGTCAGGAAAGGATGAGCGTGCGGTGCACAGCAGCTCCATCTACTCCAAAGAATTTCTCTTTCCTAAACATTCACAGCCACCACCTAAGACTTTACCATTATCAGAATAAACTACAAATTTAAAACTAAGCCATATTTTGTTGAACACTTGAGAGATCTACTGCCTCAAACAAGTGACATAACCCCGCAGCACTTGTTGAGATTCAGCTCTTCTCACGTTGGGCGAGCAATGCCCACAGCTGCTGCCAGTCACCAACACACCCACCCAAAGCAAAGCAGTAAAGTTTCTGATTGCTGCAGGGTCAAATCCTGCCATTTCCATGGAATTAACTATCTGCTTTGGATTTCTTTTCCCTAAGTTTTGTCCTTGTAAAACCTGGTAGAAAAATTGAGACAGAAGCATTTTTAAATTTTGCAGCTGCTGTTAAAGATATTCACGTATTCAAGCTCTGCAAGGGTAACCTGGAAACTACTCTCTCCTCTCACGTCTTTTACACCTCAGTTACAAATTGCACTCAGGGATCCTGTGCTGAGCTGAGGTTTACCTTCAGTCAGCACAGCACTAGCAGTATCATCTACTCAGTCACATTTTCTCAAGTAATGAAAATAATAAAAAGATAATCAATAAAGTATCACCATTAAAAATGCATAGAGAGCACAATATTTTGGTAAGAAAACACCTTAATGCATCCTTCCCTGCCCAGTCAAGCTTTTGAAAGTATTGCCTCATTTCCTACCTCTTTCAGTTGCCCTATCTCATTTTTTTGCAGAAGACACCATTGGCAGGGGAGGCAAATACGTAGAAAGTTCCTTTGCCTCATCTCCAGAAATGCTTTGCTCTTCATAGAGATGCAGCAAATCTGAAGAGTGGCAAGAGACTGGTCAGCAAGGGGAAGCACTCCCAGTTCCGCGGCCAGACCCAGCTCTGAGCCAGAGGCTGGACAGATTTCCTCCAGCTCCCAGGACCGGCAGCACGCACTGACCCGAAAGCTGGCTGCAATGGCCTGGAGTTCAAACTCAGTACATTTGTTCCAGCTGCTTTTTAACAGCCCGAGTACAAAGGTGCATTGCATCCAGGGCTGAAACAAAAGCCTCTGAATATTTATCTTTTTGTCCCAGTGTTGCTTTCATCTGTCAAGGGGGTATTTTTTCACATGAAGCCTCCCAGCTGATCCCCAAGGAAGGTTGCCAAAAAGCAGGGATTAAGACTTCACAAACAGCATAGGCACCTTTCAGATCCCATCAGAAGTATCCAGATTCTGGGAAAGCCCCCAGACTTGACTAGTATGTCAAACAGTCCCTGCTGACAATGACCCGAGTTGCCAGAAATCCCACAGGCCCACGAGGCTCACTGCTGCCCCGGGAGCCATCAGGATCCCCCCCAGCCCCTCAGAATCCCGACTACTCACCTCATAGCTGTGGTTTAATCCAACAAACACCTTCCCGATGTCCAGCTGCTCACAGCTGAAGCGGAGCCGAGGCCCTATGCCTTTCCCTTTGATGCGCAGGGGCAGCCTGGTCTCGCGGCCTGCGGAGAGATTTCCACTTCAGTACAGTAATTGCCTCTGTTATCCCGGACTGTCCAGGCTGCCTCAGTGCTCCTCCCTGACTCTGGCCTGGATGGGAACAGCTCTAGGTGCTCCAGGAGGAGACACAGGACTCTTCCCTGCCCTCAGGAGATATGCCTTGGGGCTGGCTTCTAATTTCTAACCAACCCCTCGGGCTGGTTTCTCATTTAGCCATCAGTTAGCGATGCTGAGTTTAAAACACAATCTGAATTTCTTCCCATGTTCTTAGATGAGCTCTGAAATCCATTCAGTGAAGGCACAAAGCTCATGAAACAGAACTGAAGATAAAAATATGCCATCTGTACTGATGCAATTGGAGACAAGAGCACAGGAGCCGACAAGTACGAGCCCAGGCAAGGCGAAGCTCCCTGCTAACGGCGCTGTGCACGTCTGACAGCTGCCTAGAGCAGGCAGAGCATCTCAGCACTGACACACAGCTCCGTGCCCGGGGCTCCAGGGCTCACCTCCTGCAGCGGCACCTAAATACGACAGGGCTTTGTGATCTCCAGAGAGCAGCACTCGCCTGTGCCCACCATGATACCGAGAGCTCAGCTTTGTAAAGACACCTTACCTGAGGCATGCTGAACAGGTATGGAAAACCTCACTGCTGAGGTCAGAGAAGCCATGAACATACTGCTAATACACACAGCCCTTGCTGCAAAGGGAACCGAGACGGCAAGGCTTATAGCTAAACTCTAAGATGATCATTTTCTTCCATAAGAAGATGCTAAGATGACAGGGTGGGATCCTGCAGTCCGAAGGCTGTTCTGAACCACTGCAGCAGCCTCAAGTGCCTGAACCCTGGCTCCAATTTGGGCTTGGGTCTCCCTGCCATCCCATCCTACTCTGCACAGAAAGCAAGTAGCACAAGGGGAAAAGAAAGGCCCAGAAGTTGTGTCTAACCTTCAGTGTAGCTTTTGTGCAGAAATATTCCTCTCTCCTTTTGTGTAATGCTCACCATTCATTAAAAATTAGGGATTGAAGGTTGATTTTTTTTTTTTTTTTTTTTTAATCTGCTGCATAGTTGTTCCAGAATGTCCAAAACTACTTCCTATTGCAAAGAGCGGCCCAGGTGGGACAACACAGTGACTCGATCACAACTTGAGAAAACTCTCCCTGGGAACAGCCCTTTCAGTGATTGCTGACTTTCTGATCTTGCAACCATGGAATGAGGACCTTTGATAATGTCCAAGCCAGAAAGGAAGAGCGTGGGAGCTTTTGTCGAATTCAACATTTTTTAAGTGGTTCCAGACAAAGCCCAGCTGACAGCAGACATGACAGGTTGCACAGCTCAGGCATTAATTGGAAGGCTGTGTATTTCTATTTCCCAGACACCATAAGAGAGGCAGTACTGGGTGCTACCTGTCAGAAGATCACTCCACCTTGCATCACATGTGGCTTAATTTTCATTAAAAACTCTAGGTCTAAATAATCAAAGCTCTTAGGTAATGGCAAAGATTTCCAAGTGACAAGCTTTTGTCCATGATCATGCTGAGACACACACTCCCTGGCCACTGCAATCAAAAAATCAGTGGCGGTTCTTCCCCTTCTGCAGTAGGCCCTCACCCTCTCCAGGTGGTCTCTGGAAACCATCCTTTCTTCTACCCCTACGCTGAACTTAAAACTTTAGGAAATCCCAGAAATGTTGCTCTTCCTCCTTCCAGGTGAACCACAGAGCGGGCTTTTCCCAAAGGAGGAGGAGCAGACTCAACTGCAGGCAGCATTCAGGAGAGCTGAGAGAGAAAAAGAGAGAGTAAGTCCTCCTGCTCGCTGCGGCTTCCAGGAGCATCCAGCCTTTGCCCAAGGCCTGGCTACAGCTGGGCTGTGGCCCTGGGACGCTCCCACCGGAACACGTCCCCGAGCACACAGGCCAAGGGCATGGAGGGGCTACAGCCTTGTCCTCAGTCCCAAACCCACCCCTGGTGCTGTGGAGCGAGCACTGGGATCTCAGCAGGAATAACGCAGCGGCGGGTCACAGGGTGCACAGGGTGGCGCTGCTGCCTCGCTTCCAAATAAATAGGGGTCTAGGTGGCCCAACAGCACGGGGCTCTGCTGCCAAAGTCCTTAACTTCTGCTGCTTTCTGACACTCAGTTGCTTGCTCACAGACTGTCCCCGTCCCTTGTGACTGAACATGATTCTCATCTGACCACATCAATAGTGTTACATGATGCAGGACAGTTCTGTCAGAAGCTAAGGGACTGATCATCACGTGGGATTCTGCTGCTCCCTGCAGGAGTGGCTTAAGAAAGGGTCTTGCAAGGTGTAACCCAGCTCAGTTCTGTGTGCGGACAAACCTAAAACTGAATTTTAGGTGTCAGAGCCCCCACCATGTGCTTCTTTCCAGCACTCAAGAGCCACAGCTTTATTTGCATGAATAACTAAGAAAGTTCATTTTGAGATTCAATATTTGACGAGGGCAAATTTCAAACCACTTCTTAACTGCCAGCTTGGCAAGTTGCACAGTGCTGATTAGTTCTGTAAATCACTGCATGCAGAAGCATCTGCTTGGCAATTCAAGGAGGCACCTGCAAAAAAGTGGAGGCCAGCAAAGCCCCTTTCCAGAGGGGCATGAGATCCAGCTGCACAACTCATGGGGCTGCACTGGGAAAAGCTCCCAAGCGTTCCCAGCAAGGGACACACACCCTCTGCAAACCTTCCTCCAAAGGCGTTGTGACTGGCATGCAAGTGCATGAGGAAGGCAGTCATGCTTCTTAGAGGAATCAAGAAGCAAAGTTAACTGACTCTCTAGTTAAAGATCACTGTTCTCTTTTTAAACTCTTCTTGCACTCAGGGGCCTTGACTCTGGGACAGTTTCCACCCTGATAATACAGGGGGTCAGCTCTGGTTTGTAAGGGAGGGGGCTAGGTGCATCATTTCAATGACCTCCTTGAGGTTCTCTTCCAAGGAGCCAGTGGGGGAGTTCAGTTCTCCCAAGGGTCCATCAGGACCTTTTCAAGAGCAGGCTTCTCTTTCTAAACAGATCGTTTGCTCATCTCTGTTTCCTGTAACTCTCAGACCAGCTCAAGGGTTGCATGTAAGTAGTCTTCCTATTTCTCTGCAACAAAAACGCTCTCCTGGCACAACCCCTGGAGATGCCTTCAGCAAAATGATGGACACCCCCATCACAAGAGCAAAAATCCCAGAGCCAGAAGCACAGCACTGAGCGAGGAATCCCTCAGGCGCAACTTTTTAAATCGATCCTTTCCTTCCACAGCTCTAGCAGCTGCAGCTGGGAGGCAGGAAGACACTTTGTGAACACAAGCCCTGGGTAATGACTGTAGGGGGCATTTGCCAAGTAAACCCTGCACAATTACAGTATAAATAAAAAGCTGTTTCATGACATTTGTATCCCCCAGCTTAGGGCAGTAAGTAAAGCGACAAAGCAGCTGGGTTAGTGACTTCAGCACACTCCAGAACAGGCGCCTGGCTGCTGGAGGACCACGGGCCTCGCACCTCTTCCTCTCAGACGGGGAAAAACCATCACATTCCCTGGATGGAAGCCTGACAGCGCTCTCCCAGTCTTGAAAAACACCTTAAGCAGCACCACGCAGAGACAGAGAGGAAGGACGAGGTCACCCGAACCCCGCAGCCTGCTGCAGGTACTCCCTGCCCCAGGTTAGCACAGCAAAGCCATCACCTCTCCCAGGGCAGAGATGGTGCAGCTCACGTGGGCCACAGACAACTGCTCCCAGCAAAAGACATGATGGCACTTCTGTCAGACAGGGTCAGTGTAAAGCTTGCCTAGCAGACTGCTCGGACTCCAGGGAGGCCGCTCACCCCGCTGAGCACAGCAAACCCTGTGCAACGTACCCGGAGGCGCCACAGACTCAGAGCCACAAGGTGACAATTCTCACGTGCTGGCCAGAGGTGTCCTTCTGCAGACAGCCCGCACTCAGCAGGGCTCAGCCACCCAAGGTCTGGCAGTGTCGGGGTAGTGAGAGGGGATCCAGGCTCTGGAAGCACATTTGTAACTCAGCTCCTACCGCCTCAGGAGTCTGATGATGCATCCGTGTAATAAAGACTCCTCCTGGAGGCAAATGGTCTACAGGGACGTGGTGCTCGCCCACTGAAGCTTAGCTCTGGAGCTCTTTGGCCTCTACAGGCACCTGGCAGCAGAGCAAATGCTGGCAAACCCACGGCATGAGAACTTAACCCTTCACTGCCTTGGTTGTTCTGGGATCAGTGACCCAGGCTTGTAGCCACACATCCTGAGGGCTGGCCTTGGACAGGAGACCACCTGGAAACCGCAGGGGCAGTGGGCACGTGCCAGCACCCTGCTGACCACTGACCCTTCCTGCCAGCTACACGAGAACCGAGGGGGCTGCAAGACTACTTGCGCCTCCACGGTGGGGAACAGAAGCAGGAGAAAGGAGCCGTACCTGAGATGTCGCAGTAGACCGTTTGTTGATAGACTCTGGCTTCTCGGGGTCTAAAGATCACGTTAACTTCAGCTGAAGAATTTGGCCAGATATCTCCCTCCTGAAACAGAAGAAGACAGCAAACCACTTAGCTTCAAATGTCACATTTCTTGTTTTCAACCACAGCCCTGTAGCCTTTATGTAGAGCATCAGTGAAGAGCAGGGAACAAGCAACAGTTATCAACAAAATTTAGGGGGGTTTGGAAGCAGCTTCAAAAGAACTTTCTAAGTCTCTTACCTTTACTGGCATCTGGTAGAGGCATTTTGTTAAATTAGGGCTATAATGAAGCCACCAAACTGGCTCACGCTCCAGTGAATCCAGTAGGATTTCTCCAGAGATGCCAGTCATTTTAAGAAAAAGGTCCCTCTCGCCTCCAAACCTTCCCATGTATCTCTGTAGCACTATGGCTACATGACGACTTTTACTCAGGTCAGGAGAGATTTAACAAATCAAAGAGAATTTCCCATTCTTAGTTACAAAGGTGCTGCCTCTTATACCCTTCACCTGTCCATGCCCCTAAGTATTTAACGTACTGCGGTGAGTGGGGCACGCAGCACCAAGCAGAACGAGCCCTCCTGCCTGGGGATAGAAGAAGAACACGCTCCTGCCCGCTGGCGGCTGCTTCTGCCCCGAGCAGTGAGCAGCCAGCCAGCACGCAGGCTCCTCCAGCTGACGGATGATCTGGGAAAGGAGTTGAGAGACAGAAGCATCCTGTTTCTCTCTGCGAGGTGCACACGCTCCTGTGTCCCTGAACACAGGCTCAGAGAAGAAGAGATGGGATTTGCTTACAGCTCCACACCTCTTTCAACCAACAGGCTCTTTTCCGTGTCATGCTCTTGCTCAGGGATTTAAGTCTGGGCCATGCTACCAGTGTGTCTGCAGCTCTCTGCTGCTTCCTCGGGGTCTTCTCTCTCTGCTTCTCGCCCAGAGAGTCCTGGCACTGGCGCTCAGTCCCAGGGAGCCTTGTCGCACAGTTTCGGAGGCATGCCTGGTTTCTAAAGGCTCTCACTTCTTGCAAGTGAGACACCACTTACATCCCCTGAACCCCTAGCATTACAAATGTTCCTTGTGTGTTTGTTGACATAAATAGAGGCACCTCTGACAACTGTAATAACACTCGACAAAGGAAGGAAAATATCAGCTTATAGAAGGAGACGAACAGAGTTCTTTTTCTATCAGCAAAGCGAGGCTTTGATTCTGCATGCTGCTGGGTATCCTCGCTGCTTTGTCCAGAAGAGCCTTGAACGGAGCGGAGCCTCTGGCACTCCTGCAGCATAAATATTAAGTAACTATAATACTTCCCATCGAATTAGCCCTTATAGCTCAAAGGACAGCCCCCACAACAACTGAAGAGCTATGACATGGTGAGTTATTGGGCTGCAGCTGCAAATAATTCCCTAAGGCACAGCCTGCTCAGAGTCAACAGAACAGAGGGAAGAACTGTGAAATAACTCACAGAAAATACTGTGAGTTATTTCTCCTGGGAAATTAAAATGGGCTGTTGAAGAGGTTCCTTGCATTCCTGCTACCCCACAGGGGAAAAAAGAACTGCTGCTTGAAAGGAAACGCTACATTACCCACCCTTGCAGGCTACTGCTACACGCGTCCGAGCCTCGGGGCACCTCAGGAGCCAGCCCCGTGCCTGGGCGACGTGTTCTCTATAGGATGGCAGTGGAGTCAGAGCATGGAGAGCCACCGTGGATGGTAACCAGGACAGATGTAAAACTATGCAGTGCTGTGAACATGGTATTGCAACACTTCTGGCTGAAACACTTCTGGCCTCAGACAGGCTGCAACTGGCAGGTGGCATAAAATACAGACGGTGGATGTACGATGGTACAGCACCACCACTCCTGCTGTCCTACCCTGGCTTTGCTACAGCATAAAGCACGGTGATACAGGAGGGGATGGCACCCGGGACTCACAGCTACACAAGTGATCTCTCTGCAAGAGCCCAACCGTAAATACATGGCAGATCCTATCTCTCCTCCCTCAGCCCCTAAATAATGAGGATCTGCTAGATCTCCACCAGTCGGAGTCAGAAAAAGCTGGTCTTGAAAAGCCAGGCACCACCAACTGCTGGTCAAATCACCTGCTTTGCTTTGCAGAGGGGGAAGGCAATCCATGGAAGGAAATCACACTCAAAGCAGTCAAAGAAAAAATAGACAGAGCTGGCAACAGAAGTACTAAAATGACACTCAAAGTGCATCCTCTCAGCTCAGGGCACTTAGGAGAAAGGCAGTGCCAAAGCTAACATCTGCCTCTTTCCATAAATAACAGAGCCCACAGGGAACTGTGGGATGGACCACAGCTCCCACTGGAGATGGTGCCTTCCGCCAAAAAACAAAGTGCTCTGCAGTAGCTTCTCATGTGGATGGGGACCGGCTTGGTTCCCCAGCTGAGGTGCAGGTTTGCAGCAACAAACACCACTGTCACCTCCTGGCCCAACCTCTGGATCAACAACAGGAGCACCTTCGTAACCTGGACATGTTGTCGACCACCTCCATCAGCCCAGAGTTCACATGTGACACTGAGGAGTCACTACCAGGCAAGGACAGGACAGTGAGGACTTGTCAAGGTCAGTGTAGCAGTAAGTCCTCGTCCTCCCTCTCCTCTGGTTGCCATTTCCAAGGAGTCAGCTCCCACAGGTCTCCAATGGGACTTACAGACAAGCTGGGGCAGGGAGGATGCAGCAAACAGCAAGGACTTTGTCCCTTGGGAGCCACCTGGGCCTCTATCACACCTGCCTCATGTGTAGATGCAAAAATAAACCAAATTTGAGATGCGCTCAGAAAGTCAGAGCTGCGTATCAGCTTGTTTCCCATAGGCTTGGGCAACTGCTCAGAATGTTCTCATCCACATGGTAATTCCAAAATCACACCTCCTCTTTTCTGTTATTTCCATCAGCGAGTAAACCCTATACAGACTGGTGACCTGCTGCAGCTTCTACAGATTGCAGCACCTGAAAATACTGGCCGCTAACGGTCCACTGACATAAGGTCCCATCTCTGGGGGGCCTCTCCAGCAGATTTTACATGGCAGTGCACGAAGGGTGTCTGTCCAGGCTAAAAGTTACAGGGCTGTCACCGCAAAGAAGGTTGTGGAAGCCAGCAGCAGTGGAGTTTTAGATTCTACATTTAATAAAAGTAGAAAATGCTTACTACCATTTGATGTAAAGACACCCATATGCCAGGGGGAAAGACAGGCATGAGCAAAAGTGAATGTGAAATTGATTGTTCCATCAATAATGGGATTCATGGAAATCAAAAGGTTGATAATGCTGGACAAAACAGAAGGGGAGAGACTCATGTGGTAGCCCACTTATAGTCAGTCCTAGAGCAACCTGTGTAACATTCCATTCAGGAAAGGTTTCCCCTCGAGACTTGAGGCCAGGCTACACTTTATGTCCCTATGTCACTACATGGAGCGCCAGGACTCGGCGCTGTGGGCAGCCAGACTTCTGGACCTCACCTCAAAGCATTCAGGAGCTTAAGAGCAGGTTAAGCTACTTGTAGAGACAGTCTGACTGTAAAGCAGCAGGAGCCCTGAGGCACACTCCAAAATCAGCTCTGACACACCACAGGCTGGTCTTAATGCTCAGCTGATCAGCTCCCTCTCTCTACAACATTCCCACTGCTCCGACACAATCTCTTGGTCACATCATGCTGCTGTCAGCTACGGTGGTGTGAAACTGCCGCTGTGCCAACATTGGTGGCTCTCAGCCTTATATGGGATATAGGAACAACTAAGAAGAGGAGATGATCCCCTTCCTTGAAAAAAAAAAAAAAAAAAAAATTAGTTTCACCTATTTTAAAAGGAAGAAGAGGTTGAGATTATCCTAGGATTTACTCCAAGACGAAAAGGGATTTTACATTGCTCGGACAGTGGGCATTCTTCATCTCAGACCACGCAAATACTCAGAACCAGGGATCTGGCCGATTGCAGGATATGGGGTTTTGCTTGCATAAACAGAAGAGGCAATAAAAAGTCTGTACCTATGCGCCATGAAACTCAGGAAGTCCGTTTAAACCTGCCAGCCTTGTGTCCAGGCTCACAGATGACACTGGAAGGGAGATTGAGCCGTGGTATCCATCCAGGTTATATGAAGAGATTGGTATGTCTGTGATCACACTTGGGTTGAACTTGGCCTCCTTTCCACAGAGGACCATTTCATTCCTCAGGTCAATATGTGAACTGAGAGCGCTCTAATGTCCTTTGTTAATCCCCACACACTATGTGTAAGCTGTGCCCTTACTCATCGTTATCGATAGCTCTCAACAGTGTAAGGACACTTACCAAGCGCCCTTAATTTATAGCCCTTGCAGCAGAGCTCAGCTTTAGGCAGCCTCTCGCTCTGCCAGGAGCCCACAGAGATGCTTTTTCCAACAAGCTCTCGCAGCCTCCCTAGAAACCTGGTGTTATCTCTTGGCCCATCAAGCCAGCTGACACAGGGACCTGCCAAGTGACCTCAGCCAGGGAGGAGAAGGAAGGGAGGTTCTCAGCTATCACTTACCATTGGCTCAAGGCTGAACACATCGTCGGAGAAAAGCATGGAGTCTCCTTGCACCTTTGCCCGCTGGTTATGGAAGGGGCGGGAGAGAAGGGGAAGGCGTTCTCCAAGAGCAGAGTCCACCCTGCACTCCCTCAGACAACGATCCATCTTGACCTCTTTCCGCCTCTGCAGCCTGCAGCCACGGGGAGAGACAAACCAAGCAGATCATTTAATGAGCAACATATTTGCAGAGACTCGTGTGAGCGCAGGGGCAGCAAAGCGCTCGGGGAGGATCAGCGGCAGCTCAGCGAGGGGCTGACCCCAAGCCACGGGGTGCCCCACGGGTCAGATTATCACTTGCTGGCCGCCACCACGGCACGCAGGTTTACTCCACGCTTACAAGCTCAGAAGAGGTTTCTGAAAGCCAGCAGCCCTCGAGAGCCTCCTGGCTCAAAGCCTCTGCCACAACTGATGGAGAATCCACCGACCACCCCAACTGGCTTTTCCTACCACAGAGCTGCCTGGGGGAGCCAGATCAAGATGAAGGAGCACCCACTGCAGGGCTTCCCTGGCAAGGGGCAGACGCAGCTGGGTTTCAGCTGCAGGCCACTGGCATCACTCCTTTTTCCTTCCCCTTTGGACCTGCAGGGGTAAGCAAGCTAAATGTGCTCTCTGTGCCCTATACCACTCCTCACCAGAGGATCCCAGAGCACTGTAAAAGCAAACCAATGAATTCAGGCATTGCATCACTTCGGTGAGACCAATGTCTATATGTGCATGGAAACAGAGGCCCTGAGAGGGGAAGGCACTTTTCCTGGCATCACCCACTAAAGAAGTCTGGACCAGCATCTCTGAATCCAAACCCTTACGTCTGGCCTTGAACCACCTTATCTTTTTCCTCTTTTTGGCCATCTCTGTAGGGCTTTGATGCAGTTCATCTCTCCCTTACTTGGCAGCTGTAGCAGAAATCATTCTAGAGTTTAAAGATCACAACCAAGAGATAAGGGAGCACTGCTACAGAGAAGTTGCTTCCTAGCTGGCACATCGCTGTCCCCTCTGCACACTCCAGTCCCCGGCCATGAAGAACCAGCAGGTGACAACTCTGGGGGGATGAGTGGAAGGCTCCATGTGTAGCAGCAGATCGAGGCAATGTAGTAAAACCAGGATAGCAATCATCACCCAGCTAAATTCAAATACAGTTCCAACGGAAATACGCTCACGGATGTTACCAGCTGTACACAGACAGAGCCTGGGGCAAAGGCTGGCACCAGCACCAAAAGTACTTGCTTTGGCTCGCCCCCCCTGGAGTGCAGTGGGGAATGTTTCTCCACGGCTGACCTACAGCCCTGCGCGTGAGGAGGGCTTCCCGCCACCGATGAGCAACCCCCAACTCAGCCTCCATCAGCGGACAATAATTCCACCATTACATCCCAGAAAGTCCTGCAGGAGGGACACACAGCAAACCCCTGGATACACCACCTAAGGATCCAGGTCTTCTGGGGTCACAGCCCAGAGCAGGGTCCTGCACTGCCTCCTCTCATGGAAAAAGTCCTCTCTGCTCTGAGATCTCTAAGGCTTCTCTGGCAGCAGGACAGTGGCCTTGGAGCTATGACCATCCCTGGGATTGCAAGGAGGAAGAACAGAACGTCCTGGTCAGACTCAGGACATAAACCGGCATGAGATCAAATGTAATTGGAAATTAATCAGGTTGAAGTGAACTGTGGGGAAGCCTGGTTGCTTCTGAGGGGAAAGAGGATCACTCAGGGTCCAATCTGAGACAGGCAGGTGAGGAGAGAGCGGTAAAGGAAGGGTCCAGGCAAGGGCCCAGAGAAGGCAATGAGGTTTTCTTTTAACACATTGAGCTTGCATGGAAGTCACACACTGTGTAATTAAAAATAGAGAACAGTGGAAAACTAGTTTTGGCCTTCAAGGCATTTCTGACCTAATTATGTTGAACTTTATTGGCTCAGAAGCCTTTAAAAAGTGCTCCAGTTTAAGGCACTTTCCTGATTAGCTGTGAGCTAACTCCTATACACCTACATCCATGCAAGTCTGGAAAGTCCCACAAGGATTCCCTTAATCACCCAAACTTGTAAGTGTCATTTCCAGTTCATCCCCCCGGGCTATAAGTGTGTCTCTGCTGCCTGAAAGGGGAATGTCAAAGCTTCACCACAGACACCCTTGGAAGAACCTGCCCCATCTCTCAGCACCATGAAGACACAGGCTGCTGCAGCCCAAACGCGCTCTGTCCCGTGCTGCCCTGCCTTCCCTGCGGAACCCTTCACCTCCAAAATCTCCCCAGTCTCTGAGGAAGGGTAGAAATACCTCGTTGTGCTGGAAACCGGGACAGTGCAAGGCAATTCAACATCCTACAGCAGGACAGCCTCAACTTGCTCGGCCAACACAGCACCTGACCCTGCACATTCCTGGAGAAGGAGCCTGCCACCTTATCAAAGCTGGAGTGGAAGAAGCTGCAGTGAATATCACAACAGTTATGCTACCTGCAGCTATGTTAAGTGCTGCTACTCAGTGCAGTCCCAGGGAACGAGTGCTGACACTTTCCTCAGCCTCATGGACCCCCCATAACCCAGGGGTCTCTGGATATCAGTGGTTTGGGGCTCCCTAAAATGCAAATTTGCTCTCTGAGGGAATCCAGTCACTGCAATCAACCTTTCCTCCACAAAACGCCATCCTCAGCTGGACTATGGATGGAGCTGGAATGCGAGGCACTGAGCTCCATTACCCTAAAGCCCAGGGACACCTAACCTGATGCCATACATGGTTTACTTGTCCTAAACCATTCAATGCACCACACCTCTTGAGGCCACATGTTAGTTTTACCCTTGGGCAGTGTATCTTACTGAAATGAATCTTTCAAACGAACCTCAGCCTCTGATGATCCTCCTCTTCCTGAGTTGAAAAAGCCTTCCACTGGAAGTGAACCTTGATTTCACTCCGATTGTGAATGACTACAGATCTGTGGTTTGACAGTGTGAGGTAAGTCTTCTCAACTGTCAGGGAGCTCCTGGCCAGACCGATGTTGACATCTACAGCTGCTCCAGAGAGGCTCGTGTGAATATCTTCACCTGGAAAAAAGCACAGGGGAGTCTTTGCTCATCTCACTTGCTGATGGAAGTACAAGGAACAAAGCAAACCACCAGTAACAGAAGAAACTCTTACAGCTTTTAGCTGTATTGGCAGTTCCACAGATCAGCACATTCATCACATCCTGACAGCTACCCGTGTACAGAATGAGGATGGCACCACCATCAGCACCTTATTTCTGGGTGCATTTGTAGAGATCTATCCCCAAGGTGACAGTATTTACAGTGAGATTTTTCCGATGTGCCCAGGTGGCCTTTGGGTTGCCATCCCACTCGAGTCATAGAGAATTCTGCATCCAAGTCGTTCAGGTGACTCCGAGGAGTCCCACCTCAGTCAGGGCTTGCCCAGCGTTGTGTCTCTCCTGATCCCTTGTTGCTGACACCCAAAGATGCCTGGGGGCACGCAGGCAGGAAAGGGAGGTTCAGAGGAACAAGTGACAGCCCAGGGCAGGATGGGACACAGAAGAGAGCTTCACTGTGTTGCAGAAGCAGCGCCCTCACTTGCTGTGGGTTTGTGAACACGTGTCAAGACGAGACTGGTGGGGCACGGCCCACCCCGACCTGCCCATTACAGCCCTGCAAGCCCATTTCCTCAGCCGGGACCCTGCTGCTTATGCCCGAGTCTGCAAGTCTACGCTGCGTCTTCCCAAGCCGTTCAACGACCAGAGCGAGGGCATCTTTGCTTGCCACCTCAGAGCCCGCTGAAGAGGAGAGTGTCCCTGGCTGTGCACATCAACTGACCAACGACTGGGGCCTTGCTGGAGGACCTGCCAGCACGTCACCCTCCCAAACAGACTCCCACCAAAGGCTCCCTCCTTTCCAGAGTTTTCAAACCTTCCTTCTTCCCAGCCAAGTAACTCCTGGCAGTCAACTGAGATCAAACTTCTGTACCAAGCTCACTCTTCCTCTTGCAGGCAAGTGTTTCCCAGGTGAGACTCAAACAGCAAACATCAGACATGCTCTCCAGAAACGGCATTTCTGTGGAGTGGTGCTTAAAGCCTCAGAGCCAGCCCCAACGGACAAGTGCAGCAGCCTGGCCGTAGCCTGGAGAGCATCCCTCTGCAAAGGCAGAGCCTCCTCCTCCCTGCACAGGTCACAGCAAGGCAGCCAGCCAACGGACCTGCCTTTAAAGCGCTACCGTGCAACAACACAGGGAGAGCGCTGGATGTGTGCTGGGTGCACTCCTGAAATCCTAAGCCAGACACAACACAGCAGAATCACACTCATTCCAGGGAAAAAAAAAAAAAAAAAAAAGGAGCCCCCTCTTTTGGGGGGGCACTGGGGATTGACTCACCCTTAAAACACTAGTTCTCCAGAGTCATTCACTCATCTCCACACACAGAGAACCCAGCCTTCATGCCTGTATAGCCTCAATTTCTCCGCTCTTAAGGGAGTATGGAGTGGTAGGGATTTGTGGTCAGAGATGAGAGTTATGCTGCAAGGACAGCAGCAATGTTTACAGTGACTTGACAATCTGCTTTCTATAATGGACAGCTTGGCATACAGAAATGACTGATGTTCAGGAGAGTTACAGAGGCGGGTATGCTTTATGAGCACTGCCTCTCCCTCCACTGAATCCTTGGCATATATTGGCAAGCAAAGGAGCCAGGAGCCAAGAAATGGGAGACATGCACAGTGCCTCGAGCTTGGGTTTATGGAAACACGAGCCAGCGCTCTACAACGATCAAGATGACAAACTACTGCAAAATAAACACCATGAAAATTATCATCGTCTCCCTGCCTAAACCCATGGCCACGTGCATCTCGAAATACTGGGTATAGTTCTGATCTCAAAAAAAAAAGCTGAAGCATCTCAAGCTAAATAGAGAAGGACAGAAAGAACAATTTAAAGTATGAAGCAGCTTTTATAAGAAGATTGACTATGACTCCTCATCCTAGAAATCATATGGGCAATAGATGGGAGAGGTTTGTAAAAGCATGGATGGCCTGGGAAACGTGAATAAGGAAAAAATTGTCACTATTTGTCATAAAACAGGAACCTGAGGGCCTGAAATAATGTTATTAGACAGAAATTACACAAAAGTGGCAGTCCTTTTCCAGGGAGTATTCCTTCCTTTGGAACACACTGCCACAGGAGGCTGTAGAGGCTAACAGCTGCAAATCCAGGGAGAAACCGGACAAATTCTTAGAAGATAAAGGCATCAGAAGCTATTCAACAGAGATGAGAATAAAGCCTCCAGCACAGAAAAATGCTAACTCCAGAGCCTGCGAGGGAGAAAGCATACGCACTGCCTGTTTCTACACAATTTGCTAAACATCCCCTACTGCTGCTCTCGCGGGGAGTTGCTGGGGATGCAGTCACCCTTGCGCTCCCGGCTGCAGGCACCGAGGACTCTTCTGAAGGCTGGAGGGTTTGCCGGAGCACCTTCTACCACAGAGAGCATTTGGCATCGTGCTGAATACAGACACCCACAAATCGCCGGGTCCAGGAGAGTGCGCACAGCTGCCAGCGAGTCAGGAGGAAGCCACGGATCTGTCTGCCAGGCCCATGAGCTGACACGGAGAGCGGACCGGCCAGGGTCGGCCACGGGCGGCTGCAGGCTTCATGTCTTGGGTGTCAAATCAGATGTGACGTTTCATTTAAGACTCTTGGCTGTTTTTCAATAAACGCCTCTGTACTGTAACAGCGACATAGCACTAGGCATTTCACTTGGCAGGGCAGTGTCCATGGTGTGTGGTTTGGGATGCTTGGCTGCCATGAAAGCGCATCTACTGAATCTAGATGTGTCTGCCCTATCATTATTTACACAACGTGATCTTATTGCAGACTGTCAACTCTCTCATTCTTACATGCTTCTGATACATTTCCTACAGGTGGCAGGACACAGCTTTCACTCTGCAACCTGAACAAAGCAATGCCTGAACTTGAAATTAAACGCTAGACTTTTTACAGAGCAGCAGAGCAGATGCTTCGGGTTGTGCACTCCTGAGTGGTGCTCTTTGACACAGCAGAAACACCTCTGTGTTTTATCCCAGCATCCATCCACATGGCTACAGACACAGGTATCAGCACACCACGATAACTTTTCACTATCTTTAAGTGAGAAATCTGTGGGACTCCTGTTCTGCAGGAAAACAGACAAAGAGAGAATTTACAGAAGAGCTAAAGCATCTTTCTTAATTCTTCTAATACTACACAAGCATCCTGGTACAAGAGGGAGTAATTTTCAGAGCAGTACAAACTGATCTTAAACAGAAAGGATAGATGAGCAAGCCCTTGAACAAGATTTCGAAACAAATTTCAGGTTTGATGAAGAACACATTCCTAGTATCCAAGAGCTGGTACTTTCCTTCATTGATTACTGCTCTAAACATTAGGAAGCTGGTAGCCAGGTCGATTAGACTGAAGAGAAACAAAACAGCACCCTGATGCATTTTGTCTTCACCACGACATATTCTTCCTCTATCCCTGGGTTTCTCTCTGAGATTCTCTCTCTGAATTTGGATTGTAAATCTTTTAGAAGTGAATGACAGTCACATTTGGAATATTTAGGTAGCATGGAAAGCAAGTGTAATTTCATTTGCCCAGTCTGTCAGAAGACAGTGCCTTCCTGCTGCTGCTTTTTCACCGAAAATACAAGCAAGCAATGAAAGGAGAGCTCTTCACTCAAAAGGATGTGACTGTACCCCCATATCGACCTATGAGAAGTCATTCTTTTGCTCCTGCTATCATACCCAGCTGCCTCCACTGCCGGCATATTCTTGTTTTTCAAGCAGCGTGCAGAGGTCTCCGTTACCACTTCACTGCCGGAGAAGCGAGTCACCTCACCAGGCCGAGCGATCTCTGGAAAGCTGGAGAAGTCACCTACAGCCTGATCCAGCCGCCCCACCACGTGCTTTTTGCTGCGTCTCCCACAGAGCTACCACCAGATCAGAGTCAGGAGCGCTCCTCTGAGCTGTTTCGCTCTTGGGAAGCTGATGGCTTCACCTACAGGATGCGCCGATTCTCCGCCGGCCTGAGAAAGGCGTCTGTCCGTCCCCACGCCTGTATCTCCAGCCCCAGAGCAAAGCATGGAGCAGCGACAGTCATTTGCAAGTGCTTCTCTGCGGCGGTGTTCAGGAGCTGCCTTCAGACGTCATTAAACCATCACGTTATTTACTCCAGACCTCCTTTATAAACCTCACCACTAAATAACTGCTGCTGGCAACACAGGTGTCTCTAAAGAACCACTCCCAGGCTACAACAAAGCTCAGAGCATCCTCCTCATGACCGTGCCCACAGTTGTTGCTGTAACGGCCAGAGTCCCCAGTGTGGCCCCGGCCTCAGCAAAGCACCCACTGAGCCCACGCAGCACAGTGAAAGCAGAGGGTCTCTACCCCAGAGGCCCTGCAAGGAGCCATAAGACAACAGATGGGGATGAAAAGGGAGGTGGAAAGCAGTGACCAGGCAGCAGTGCTCCACAGGACAGGCTGCAGGCTCTTCAGACAGCTCTCCTGCACGCTGAGCCATCTCCCTGCAGTCAGGCTCCCGCTGTGCATCCTTCTGTGACCGAGCACCCACCGCATTCCCCAGCACCCCTCTGCACTGTGCTTAGCAAGAACTGTTTGCCTGGTTCCAGGATGAAATACTCCGGCACAGGAATATCCAGAAGCCAGCACGGAGGCTTTGTCCTGCCCAGCACGAAGGAGCTTTGCAGAATGTTTTGAAAAAAATAATGAAACCGTCAGAGGATGGAAGACCACTGCCGCGTACCCAGGATGCCGCGGGCTATTTTTAATCGTTATTGCTACCACAGTAACGACACGCTGGGGTACCCGACTGGCTGAAACATTGCTTTTGGCCATGGGGAAAATGGTGCAGGAACTTTCATTCTGATTGCCTGGCAAAGACATGCTCAATAGACCACCTAATAAATCAGTCACCCTTCAAGCTGTGCTTCTGCTTCTCAGCAGATGCTGATCGATCCACAAGGAAAGGAGGCTAATGAATGTTCAGTTCTGTCCTGAAACACCTCCACCGGTAATGACACTTAGAACACGTCAGTGATTTCCACTGATGATAAGAGTAGACAAGCTGTGGTCAAGGATGACCTGCAGAGAGATGAAAACCACATTCTTCCAGAAATCTTTCACGTGCTAAAAATGGGGGATGCAGCGTCACGCAGATGTCTGTTTCTGTGCATGCCTGAGGATGAACAAAACAGCCAGAAGGAGATTTCTAACTTCCAAGCCACCCTCCTAGTACATACATCCTAGTCTGTGCTCACGCAGTCAGCTCCATGGGTTGCTGGAGCAGGGGTTTTCTTCAGAGGGGTGTTATGTAGTTGTGGAGCTACAAAGCTGTGCAAAGAAACCTCAAGCAAATGAAGCACAAACTTCATTCCCCTTCATCTACCCTCAAAGTGACAAATCAGCTCTCCTGAAACACAAGGCCCTGGAGAGGGGCCATACTCTGCAAGGAGCAGAACAACCTTACCAAAAACAGCATGAGAAAAATTCATTATTACAAGCAGCTCTAGGAAAGGGGAAACAAAGACAGGAAACAGTTGTTACCTATTACCTGTTTTGATAGAGACAAACACTCTGGAGACCAACTAGACTCACCCATCAATCTAAGTGATTTGAACTATAAGAGCATATAACCAATCGGCTGTATAAAGTATTAGTTACCAACCCTCGGTCTGTTGCAGTGCTGCTACTGTTAAGATGCAAAGTCAACATATAATTGCACAAACTCCTATTTACACCTTTTTTGCCTACAATACACGACTCCCTCCACTCACTTTGAAGCAGATGTACGAGAACATAAAAGTCTGACAGAAACCAGCCATACTGCTGGGAATTCTCACAAGAGAAGGAAAAAAAAGCACAACATGCACTCACCACCTACGACAGGCGGAAAGAAAAATCCCCTTGCAAAGTTTTTTAATGCCTCATAGCCCAAGGAAAATCTAGAGAAGCCTCTTGTACAGCATCAGTCTGGCTTACACCTTAGGATCTAACACGGGAAACAAGATCTTCTTTAAAAACTCACAGAATAATGTCAGTTTCTAACCATCTGCCAGCACTAAACACAAAATAAAAAAGAATTACAGCAGTTAGTGCACTACAGGGAAGCTTTGGATTCAAAAGGGGCTGTTGCTTAGGAAGCGGAAGATTTCCCCACCTCTTAGCACCTGTAAGCAGCTACCGTAAATCTTCCTGGTGTGGAAGGAACGGAGAAGTGCATGAAGATGAACAGCTGCAGACTGGAGTGGCAGTGGCACACAGCGGTGGGCGTCAGAAGCTCACGGTCTGTTGCCATGAATTTAGCTCAACAGTAGCTTAACGCTACTCACAGAAGCACCAGAGCCCCTGTAAACACTGGCACAAGACTAAGATTAAAGCCAGAAAATGGTTTTAGTATTCCCACCCTGGTATCCTGCACAATACAGGGACGAGTCAAGTATGTACCGAGGTAGGGAGTTTGCTCAGGCAAGTACTGAGCCTCCTCCATTTCGGCTGAAGTCAGTTCAAATTGAGAACACTCAGCAACTTGTCTGAGTGATCTCAGGAACAGAAAATGCAGCACAACAAGGGCTAAACCTCAGTTAAACCCTGCTGCCTGTCCACATGCATCAGTGAATTTACAAAGGAGAAAAAAGAGGAAGGAAAAGACTTGGTCTACAGACTAAATCAATAGGATTTTCATTTCACTTTCAAACGAGTTCCTAGAACTCAGTGACTGCAATGCCAGCCTTGCAAGACAGATGACAAGACCCTTGGTCGAAAGGGGGTTCTTAGAGGAAAGAGAACAGAGCTCTGCAAAGGTAGTTGCTTTCTCCAAGGCCAAACCACAGATGACTATCACAACAAGGCAGTGTTTTCTCAGATGCTTTATCCTCGTGGTAGCTGAGATGTTCAGAGGTGCTGGCACGTCCACGCTACCATTACTTGTTCAGCCTCAAACAGCAATAAACAGCCAGGGCTGGGATTTCATGAGTGTCCTGCATGTGTACAGGGACCACTAACACACCGCCAAGCCCCTGCATGGGTGGCCTCATTACTGAAGTAAGCCTGCTCAGCCAAGGAAAAGGATTCAGCATCCCAACACGTTTACATTCCCAGATGGAGTATGAGCTGGGCTTTTTCACACCCAGACCCATGTACATGGGGGAAATGGAGGAGTTGGGACATGTAAAGCAGTGAAGATCAAATTTTCACTGTAAATCATTATGCTCTTAGCAGCAAAGACATTTTCTTCACAGTCACCTGTAAAGTTTGTAGCAACACAATTACCACCACGCGGACAGCCTGTCCAGGGGACAGCACCTGCACTCCTAACCAGGACAGTGTAAAGGAGGCACAATTCTAATCAGCCAAATAGCAGGCAAAGGGAAGAGCTTCGTGTCTCCTTAAGCAATGCTAGGGACAGATTTGAATTAAAATTAAAGCCAGGCAACACGCACCTGATCCTGCATCAGTCACACTAAAACCAGTGGGATTCACTGAGAACTACTGCCACTTGTGAGCAAGTCAATACAGACACAGAGTAAAGCAAGGAAAACGCCTCCCAACACCCTACACTGATATTTTGCTCTTAGTGCCTCCGCTTCATAAGAAACAGTCTGTTGGCAGCTCTGAAAGAGCAGCCCAGCTGCTTTTTGTATGCGAGTCGCAGGGAGTCTGACAGCGCAGGACAAAGCAGCCAGGGCTCTCCCCGCCAGGCTGGGTAACACGGTCTGGTGCTCTGCACTACGCCTAAAACAAGCGGCTTTTAAGACTGATTGATTAAATGCTTTGGTTTCACTTCAGCAATTAATCTCAGCAGCCTTTTACTTCTTTGTATGCTGCAAAGTGTGAGAAATAATCCCTTAATTATTCCTTGCTCTCCTTCTCAGTCTGTGGTTTATTAAAAAATAACTGCAGTGCCGTATTGACAGGCAGGAACAAATCCTGCCTTCATCTCCCAGGCAGCTGCACCACGTTACGGGGAGGTTGCCCACCCCAGAGCCAGCAGATAGTTTGGTCCCTGTGGCCTGTCCATGAAAAGCACTTTGGCAAAGATTACCCATGGAGGGATCAGGTGTTAAGAACAAGGCTCAGGTTTTCCAAGCAAGCTGTGAAGATCCCGGCCCTGGATTCTTCAATTGCACTTTCCATTTCACATGGTATAAACCCCACCGCCCTGTTAGCCCTCATCCAACCCAGGAAAAGATCTATCCCTCTGAAGTTTATCCTATAGGTTCCCTAAACGCATACAAATGAGGCACCTTTTGTCGTTCTCTGAAATGTCAGTTGTTCTGTCAAGAAAGTGTTACCCAAACCAACGAGCTTCTCTGAGCATAAATTTTCTGTGAATGTGTCATTGACTGAAAAATATTAAACAAAGCTGTGATAACTCAGAAGGCTGCAAAGAGCATTTGGAAGATATAAGAGAATTTACAGAACTTCTACAAACTCAAGACAATAAAACGCTCATTGCTGGGCTAAAGCATCGCAGTCGCACCTAGGTGAGGACATGACACTTCCCAGGAATGAAGTTCAGGAACAGGGACAAAACAAACCTCTCTTTCAGGCAAGAGAAAATGCACACCAAATGCGTTCAGGCAACTGAAGAAGTGTCTTGATCAGCATCACGAGATACCTCTGCTGAACCAAGGCAGACAGAAGCCTTTTAACATCACACCTTTTCTTGAGTTTTTCCCACCTACTCTTAAAGTGACACTATTTGTCACTTTTTCCCCGAGGTAAAGGACAGGGAAGGTACACCTGGAGAGGGAATTAAGGTGGCTGCGACATCGGGCAATGATGGTAGATGACTGTCATGGGGCGTGCTGGGGGGAGAACACCGTGCTGACAGCAGGGATGGACCAGCACACAGCCACACAGGACACACAGAACAGGCTCAGCCTTTGCCCTTTAACTGCTCCCTTCTAAGCACTGAGACGTGCAGAGGTTTTGAAAGAAAAACTTTTAGAAGTAGTTTGCAAAGCAAGTTTAACGTTATTCTGCCTAGAAGGGGCTCTGTTCTGAAGGATGCAGAGAGCGTGCACCACGCAGTGCCCAGCACTTACCTGTGTCATAGTGAACTACCAGGGAACCGGAATGATCCCCGGTCTTCAGCGGGTGAAACTCCACTGTCACTTGCACAGCATCACCAATCCCAAGAGTCCCGATGGAGGGATCCACAGAGAAGGGGCTGCAACGCAGAGAAAGAGACACATCAGGGCTACTGTGGGCGATCCGGGGACTATACTCCTTTTGCAGCCTACTCCACTTCAGCTCATTGGGCAAGCAGGAAGCAAACAAACCACAGCTAGCAGAAAAAACAGAACATAGAGGATCAGAAATGGCGCTACAGACTCTCACTTCTGAAGAGATTCGGCTCTCCGAACATCCTGTGGTGTCAAACGACCTCACCTCCCCCATACTCTGCATCCCCATCTCTGCAGGGAGGCTCAGGAGTCCGACTGCTGGCAATACAGCCAGAGGATGGGTTCTGAGGAGCACAGAGAGGGTGAGAGCGATCTGCCTGCACAACCTGACACTGACTTCCGCAGGAATCTCTCTTTTCCTGCCACCTATAAACTCCACCTCAGGAGATGCAAATGTCAGGGCACTACCTGTCCCAGTGAGACTGCAGCCTAGCAATCAGACAGGAGGGAGAATAAGTGTCTTTCTGAAGACCAGAGAATAAATATGATTTAATTTGCAGAATTCATTTTTTTACCTTGAAAACATCCTAGTTTAGCCTAAGAAAGGGTGCATTTCGTCAGCATTACAGTGAAAGCTGCTCTAAGAAAAGGAACAATCAGAAAAAGCTGAATAAGTGCAAACGCAGATTAGAGCGATACAAGGACGTGGAAACAAGACACGGCAGGAGGATCCCTTGTACAGCCTGAACCGTTAAACCCCCGGCTACATGAAGTGCCATTACCAGGAGCACATCAAGGCGGGTTTAACAGGGGTTTTTCTGTGTATTCACAAGCACTGCAATCTGGGACTCTGGGTTGTCATCCAAGCTCGGTAACTGTTTGCTTGGCCCACCAGGCAAGTTCTGTGCAATGCACTGGAAAGAATTATGAAAATGTGTTGGGGTACTTTGGATTTAATATGAGCAATTATGATTTGTCACCAGGTAAACGGCTCTTGGCTGACAGACACAAAACTCAGTGCTTTAATGCAAAGGGACAAGCCAGGTGTAACACGCTTCTGCAGCTGGGCTTCATGGCTCTTCTACAGCCCCACTTAGAAAACGAAGTTATTGCTTTTAGTGCTTTGCTGGTGGTCAATTTGTCACCTTAAAAACATGCTCTGGAGAGTTTTACCATGATTAGAGAATGCAACACACACAAAAATACTGAGAACAACTGGAGCCATGCGCAAGCTGAACTTTGTTCATGTAAGTAGTGACAGCTGATGAAATTGCTAGAGTTTCTGCTCATTAAGGAGATGTCACTGCAATTAGGGGCCTGACCTGCTCCCATTACAACCATGGGAGCATTGCCACCGAAGCACGGGGCCTGCAATGTTTGTGTGCTGGGCCTGAGACTCTGGAGAGAGGAGGAAAGACAAGGCACCACCAGCCTCAGAACTGGGCTGTTCTACACGGTCCTGCACCCGCACTGATGGTCACTGACAGGACTGCTGCAGGTCTCTGCCAGGGCTTGGGTGGGATCATTGCCTGGTGTGGGAAAGGCAGAGATTTTGGAGTTTTTTTGGTTTTGTTTTTTGTTTTCCTTTCAGAAATGTTGCCAGAACAGAAAAGCTGCCAGTTAAGGGGGATCCTGGGCAACACTTCAGCACTACCTCCCATCCTATCACCTTCCTGCTCCTTCCCCATGTCTACATACTCCTGCCCTCAGATGGATGGGAATAACCCTCCCGAAAATACCTCCATCTTTTCAAATTGTGAAAGGAGGATCCAGCCAAGTTCAGGACTCGGTTCTCAGGGCTGAGAAATGGAGCACAAATCAGATACTGCCTGTCCTACATCCTACCCCACGCCGTACCCATGAGACAACTCTTCCTGCTGTAGTGGGAGCTCATTACCCCTCACATGGACCTGGTTCTCCAAGACCCAAAGATGCAAGCTCCATGGTTTAACTTAACTCCCCTGAATTTCAGTCACCATCACTAAGCTGTTGTCTGCAGCCTACAGATGAGATGCTAAGGAGACATCCCTGACACACTGTCACAGCCAAATGAAAACCACTGCTGAGAGATGGCACTAGCGGGATAGACATTGGCTTTTTACCCATTAAATGTGAGCTGTTCTTTGGGATAATTTGCATCCTGTTAGATCTACCCTTTTAATGAATCACCACTGCTCCTGAAAGACAGAAAAGATAAGGTTTGGAGGCTTTTTAATAGCTCGTTTTCTTCTGACATGCTTTGTAACTATGTCCATTTGTAGGTTTGCTTTGTTGTACGACATCTAGACTTTCACATGTCCAGATCTCCCAATGGCACCTTGCAGTCCCTTATGCAGCTTGTGTAAACATATCTAGCCACACCAACTTAGGAGAGACCTGTCCATCAGTACTTGCCGAGATCTTGCCTGTTATTGCCCTTCAGAAAGAAAGCAACACTAGATTCGTAAGCAATTTCATCATGATATATTTTGGCATTTACATCTTGCTTACTTTCACCAGGCAACAGCTCCCCATCTTGACAGCTGGGCATCCCGTGATGATACCAAAGGCCAAATACTCCTGACAGAACTGAGAAATACGACTGACAAGTGAATAAAGCTGGCAGTTCTGTGGCCCAGGCTCTCAAACTACCATGCTGCCTGTTCTCCTGAACCACACCTTTGGCACATGCAGTGTGCAAGGAGGCCGCAATATACTTCAAGTGCCATGGCATGTTTATCTCCTGCAGCCAACCTTTCTTTGGTCTACTGGGGCCTTATAAAATCATTTGAGTTTGGGAAAATAGATTTCATTACAAGCTACCTCCAAACCCAAGGAAGACAGTAAAATTACTGGTGATTGAATTGCCTCTTCTGTCTACTAAGATCTATTGCAGGGGAAAAAAAAAAAAAAAAAAAAAAAAAAAGGTAGTTTCATCTTGGCATATATTATTTTATAGTAACGGTATAACAACCAAACTCAAGCAATATATCTTTTCCAGTAAACCCAGCCTGCTACAGTCAAAGCATCCAAGACTCCATCTCTGTGCTAAAAAATCCTGTCAGCATCACGCAAGGTCTGTATTTCCCTCTTTCACTGCACCTAGGCTCAATTTTCATGTCCTTGGATGGTCTTTGCACGTCCTATGGGAACTCGCCAGTCTCACGCCTCCATGTAGCATATGGGTACTACAGGGAGGGATACAAGGGGGCTCGAGGCACTGTGCCTCGCAGGATAATTTCCTGAACCTTCAGAGCTTGGTGGGGACATTCCTAAATGGATCTTATCTCAGACTGATCCCCTCTAGCCCCATAGCATGGCACAGCACAACGTCAGCAATGTCAGGAGAAGGCAGTGCTGCACTGAGATCTGCTTCCAGAAACCCTTTTCAACTCGGATGTACTGGGATGACATTTATCTCTGTGAATGTCATGAAGCAGAAACTCGTTATCCTGCCTTAACAATGAGACAACAGGAAGAGACTTTCTCTATTTATACTATTATTACTTTTTATTACCATGCTATGCAGCTAAGAGCTGGGTATGGACACGCAGAGGGAGGAGAGCACGAAGCCAGACTGCATAACAGGGAGTGCTTTGGTGGTTTTCTCCCTCCATGAAAAGTGATCAAATATGCGGCCATGCTTCTGGTAGAAACCATGGCAAGGGAGAGCTCCAAACGGGAACAGCAGAAGGATGCTGAATTGGCCCCATGGCTTCACTTAAGAGCTCTTCCCTGGAGGGAAATGCACAACAAAAAACATCAAAGCCTTTAGATAAATGAGTAACAGGCAGGGAAAGTCATCATGAAGTGACCAGATGCAAGAGCTGAGGGGAAAGGTTAGGACTGGAGATGGGCTGAAAAATGCACGGAAGGTGAAGGCAGACAGGTTATGCTTGATGCCACAGAGAAGGAAATCCAGAGAAAAGCTGCGAGGAAACGTGGTATGAGCAGCACGATGGACTAGGAAATGGTGACATCTGCAGCTGACTTGTGAATGGGCAAGAGCCTGAATATGCTCAGGCCAGAAAACACAAGTTTAAATTGTTTAGATAGAGAATAAAGGACACAGAGGTCACTTGATGGATCGATAAGCTTAGACAGATCTCTCACTCCCTTCTACTCCACTAATCCTCCTCCTCCTCCTCCTCCTCCTCTCACATGCAAGCATGTATTTTTAAATACTCTTTTAAGAGTATTTAAAAAGAAATCTGAATGAAAGTCAGGGCAACTTAATTAGAATAAAATGCTACTTATATTCAAAGATATAAATCATCTGTTTGAAATTTCAAAGCAGCTTTCAAAAGTTTATCATGAAATGGAAGAGATGGCAGATGCCCTCAGCTGACAAGGGAAATCATATCAGCTTCCCATCCCTGTACACATGCAGTCCAGTTGTTCAGAATTTTTTTGTGTGTAGTTTGAAATAAAACATTTGCAATGCTTCCCATTTCTTTATTGCAAATCTGGGCGGAAATATTTGCTCAAGCTCAGAAACTCTTAAAATCCGTATCAAGGAGGACTCGACGTGCTGTATCACTCAATAGGAGAGTTGGAGAGTCCATTGCAAAAAGATGATTACTGAGATTTTACTGAGTATTTATTTTGGTGGCAACAGCTAGATCTGGAAATCCCAGAGGAAAACTGTGCAGTGATTTACAAGTTCCTGCCTACGTGTTTCCACAGGGAAAAGAAGCAGCCTCCTTAAACAGCATCCTAGAAGCCTGCTTAAATAGCCTTGCCAGGGTTTGGTGGAAGCTCCTCTTGAACCCTCATGTTTCACAAGAGAAAAGTAAAGACTGGCCTTTTGAGCCCTGTTTTCCTGGAGAAGAAGTTGAAGCAGCTCAGGTGCACCAAGTCAGACCGCTGGTCTTTGCTGCATTCTTGACCTCAGCTCCTACACCAAGGCCTCCGGGACCAAGCAACTCACCACGAATTACCAGCCAACTGAACCAGTTTCCCTGCAGCTGCATCACCCTCTCCCATTCAGCCAACTGGGAAACCGGGGGCTGTCTTCTGAGACCAGAAGGAGCAGGACAGGCTGTCCACAACACAACTCATGTCAGGCATTTGGTTCGGGACCACCGGACCACCACGTGCTCGCAGCTCCCGGAGCATGGCTGTCTTTGGCCGACACTGGTATGGAACCACTTCAGAAGGCACTCGGGATCAGGAGGTTGCAAGCTGGATACTTACAGATTGGAGCACTCTCCAGGAAATCTGGGAGAGAGAAAGCTCTAGAAGAAAAGGCCCCCAACCCATGCACCAGACACTTGCTGCATCTTTTGCCTGTGCCCTCATTAGCACGCTGCTTTGGGGCTGTGGTGCAGTTTTTAAGCCAGTGTCTGCTCATCTCCACCTAAAAGCTCATTCTACTTAATATTTGGTCTCACGGACCAGACCAAACCCACTGGAAAACAAAGTTCCTGGCCTTTGTCAGGGCCTCAATACCAATTGCTTTGATCTACGATTTCTAATGGCACTTGCATATAAAGACACAGCTGCTGGTAAATTCGTAAATGTCTCTCTCACCAGCTCACAGCTTGCCCATCTCTTAACACTGTGTTCGGTCTACAGGAACCGAGCTCCTAGAGCTGTTGCCTGCCACGCAGCATCTTACACAGCCCAAGGGCAGCCAGGCTGCCTTCCTTCATGTGCTCTTTCAGTCTAATGGAATCGGTCTTGCGAGATGCTCTGTTGGAGACACCACTGCAGTACAAAACCTCGCTGCAGCACGCAGACTTTTATCACAGGTTCCATCATACTTAAAACACTATAAGCAACAGCAAAACCCACGTGTCCTGCCCGTTTCCAGCTACAGCCGCAACACAGCAGCTCAGATGCTCTGGTTCCTTGTTGTTACCAACCGTGTTATCATGCAACAGTGTTTTGCACAAAGAAGACAAGCTCCTTTACCTCTCAGTGCTGATGCGGTAGCGAGCCTCCCGGTTACCCACGTTGCGAACCAGCAGAGTTTTCTGGGAGCTGTACTTGACTGGACAGATGGAGAAGTTCAGCTCGTCAGGGAAGTCCAGGATAGCTCGGGCACCTACAGCTCGGATTGGCACAATAAACTTTTCCCGTTCTGTGATGCAGGTGAGCTGGTGGAAATAATCCTGCAGGGAAAGAAACAATCTCAGCACAGTGCATTTTGTACCATCCCATGGCAGAAGAAAAACTGCTGTTTTCTATGACTCTAACAGTAGCATCCAGTAACGTCAAAGGGCTTTTTACCTTAGGGACCTTTCATTCCTTTAGTGTGACTTGAACAAGGCTGCTAACTTGCAAAGAAGAAACAATCCCATGGATTCACCTGCTTTCACAGCAAGCTGGCAGAACCTGACGAAATTTTCTGATACTTTGATTCAGAGGCACCAACATAGAGCAATTTCATGGAAGGGATTACAGCAGTAACAAGAACCCGTGATCATCCCCACCGCAGATTGATGATCAAAGGCTCCACTAAGCACCCACTGTGCCACAGTACTAACTCCAATCCCAGCAACACAGTGACCTCACTGATGCTGGCCAGGGAGGGGATGCTCAGGTGCCTTTTCAAAAGGACTTTGCCACGTGCACGACCAACACTCAGTCTTTGGTGAAATATTTAACAAGCTGGACATGGGAATTGTTTTAATGTCAGGTGAGTTTAGGGTAAGTGTGTAATTCCTACCCTTTCCCAGAGCAATATAGGGACAAGGCTGGGGTCACACACCCTTAAAAAGCTATCTGATCCATCTCCCAACCGCAGAACTGGCTCAGCTCTACACCCAATCTACTCCTGCAAGATGTCTGACAAGTACTTAAAAGCACTAACAATTCCACCCCTGCCCTCGGCAGCCTATTCCAGCTCTACACTAGACTTTAAGAGTTCTTCCTGTGCCTAATCTCAGGTACATGAAGGCAAGGCTAAAGCAACAAGGATTTGGCCTCAGAGACAACCATGACCTTGAGAGAGCAAACTGCCTCTCACCATTCATGCACAGGCGTTGCGTGCCGAGCCCCCTCTCCAGGGACGCCCTGGGACGCTGCATCCTGTACAAGGCTGGACTCAGCTCTTCAGAGTGCCCTGACCTTCAGCCACGCTCCGTGACCCACCAGAATGGGACCTTGCACCAAGCTGAACAAAGCCTCAGGCCAAACCGGGGGAAAGCCAAGGGAAGAGGGGTGCCAGGCAGAAGCTGGCTGTGCAGGCCGCTGTGAACCCACAGTCCTGTGAGCATCTGCAAGCTGAATAACCCTCCCGTGGGAGGAGATGGGGGCTGCAGATCTCCACTGCAGCACTGCCCTGCCTTACCAGCTCTGCTAGGCATTTACTTACAGTCTACGGGTACAGCTGGAACCAATTCACAGCCTTGTTTTACTTTGCAACTGCAAACCCTTAGACGGTTTCAATCCAGGTTTCTAAACAAACATGCCTGGGTGAGAGAGGGGTTGCATCGCTTCCACACTTTAAAGTTTCTTTTTAGACCCACCAGCTTCAGTCTACAGATTTTCATGAAAATACAACTTCATCCTTCATACAACTCCTCTCCCAGTTTCAAGGAAAACACCTGTCACTGTACGATGGTTCCTCTTCTCCTATTCACCTTCGAGAAGCAATAAGTTACAAGCTCAGGCCTCTGAAGTATCACCACTGGCATTTGAATTTCACCCAGTGAAATTAAAGAACTGCTTGTGTCTCAGAGGTGTCAGTTCAGGCTCTTTGCAAGCTCAGGTTAACGTTAATTACTGTCACAGTGACAGCAACCTTCACTGCCCAGCACACCAGCAAACGCAGGGGGCGGTTTTGCTGTGAAACCAACCCTAAATACCTCACTGAACCCATTGCATCAGACAACTGCGAAGAAGAGATCCTTGTAGCACAAAGTAACGTAGCAAGTCAAGCAGGGAAAGCTCCCGTCTGAAACCAGGATATCATAAAGGCTGGAAAAGAAGGGCCATTAAGAGAGGAGAGACTGGAGGATGAAGACAGCTTCCCATGAGAAAGGGTGGCCCTTCTCCTGCCTTCCTCAGCCACCAATTCACAGCAGGCTTTGAAATTCATCACTTGGCTCCAGGTTCATTTTGCACAGGGCCATTTGCCTTGATTTTCTGCCCCTTTCCTCCCCTCAAAAGTCATCTTAAAAGGATACTTGGAATAGCTTCAGTGTGCTACCAAACATCTAACAGCGCCCGACTGAATTCTGATTTCAGTAATGCAATAACTCATCAGCCTGTCATAATTTACATTAACGAGCATTAATTCAGTCTCCACTGAGCAACAGTAGTGAATTTGGCAAACCTTACAGACTGAACGTGTATTGCTTGAATATATTGTATTGCTACAGCAAAAAGAGCGAGAGGACAAAACAGAATAAGCTGTGCTATGTATTCATATGCTTCTTGCTTCCTTCTTCCTTTAAGATAATCTATTAATAAGCCAAAGGACACACACAAAGGTAGGTATTCCTGTCTATTGCCAGTCAGTTCCACGATGCTTTCCAATTAGGCAGAGACTGTCAGACCATAACGCAAGGACACCCGAACACAGGGTGGCACGAGAACAGCCACACTGTGCAGCTGAAGCCCTAAACCCGAAATGTGTACAACAGAAGCAGCAAGAGTAACTACCTGGAAACGCTGACCCACAGAAAAATTAATATTTCTTATTTCTAAGGAGAGTGCCAATAAACAGAGACATGTCAGCTCTTTATTTACCTTCTGACAGTCCCATCCTGTGGCACATTCCCAAATGACTGCAAGACAATAGGAAATTGCTCATTTTTCAAGCAAGCGCTATATGGCACGTGGCATTTCAGCCACTAACAACTCACATGGTCCTTTTATTTAGGGCTTAGCCACAATTTTACTCCCTCGAATCAGGAGTGACTTTGCTGAAGTCAGACTTACCCCAGGGAAGAACAGATTCAAACCAGCTCCACAGCAGGAGTGCCCAGCCCTGGCAGAGGGGTTTGTACCTGCGTCCCAGCTCACGGGGTTATCCACCCTCCCTGCAGGTGATGGAGCAGCAGAGGGGCAGAGCCTCTTCAAAGGCAGCGCTCGTCAGCCTTCCACAACTAACACACAGGTGTTCTGCGTGCAAGCCACTGCCAGCCCAACGCAGGCGGCTCTGCAGAACCATTTCCCAAAGCCTCTTTGCTGAGGGGTTTTCAAGGCGCCGTGCACCTCCTGACTGCACTGTTGACCCGTTTCTAGCTGAGCTACGGCACTCTGGTGCTTCGCTGGCCCCACACTCCATCAAGTACGAGACAAAATGCTCAATTTGTACAAAATTCTGATTCAGCTGTATAAATCCCCACGTGCTCCTCGCTGAGCAGCAGGCATCCCTCTCCCCATGCCCTGCACAACCCCCAGTGCACCAGAAACCACCGGAGTGTCGCTGAAGCTCTGCTGGCAGAGCTCCCTGCTCCATACACTCGCCAGTTCAAGGGCAAGACAAGGGACAAAGTATTGGACATGGGGGTTCTGAGGGTTCTCTCACCCCACTTGTGGTGATGTTCACGTGTTGCTCTGCTGCCTCTCTAAACTCGAAGAGCAGCACTTTGCCCTTCACGGGCACCAATATACCTCTGCCACCCCCCAAAAGTACACTAATTAATATGAATAAATCAGAGTTTGAAGGCACCGGTGTACTTTGCAAAGCCTACCTCAATGAGATTAAGCTCTTGTGTCACTTGAGTAGTTTCGAGAACTGCCCTAGGACAACAAAATTTTAACCCTAATGATGTGAAATAATTTCTCATCCCTCCAAAGGAACACATTCTTACACAAGCATGGGGAGCTAGGGACCACAGGGCATTTTCTCTTCAGTTTTCTATATCCGTGCCGTTTGAGGATAGGACAAAGTGTTAAATTATATCTAAGTAGCAAGTGAAAGATGAAAAGCAGGTAGGCCCAAAGAGTTCTTGCACCGCTGGCCCGGTGCAGAAACATCTGCTGACTCAAAGCTGTCCCCTGGCCTCGTCTCTCCAACAAAGCCATGCGAAGGACAGTGCTAAGAGGTAGCAGGATGGTGGTGAAAGGACTCAGCATGCCTGTCCTTGTTTCCCTGCAGTGCTTCCTCCTGTCCATGCCAGGTATTAAATTCTTCTGCACTAACAAGCCTCCAGATAACAGCATTGACCCTTCACATCACAGCACTGAGAATCAGACCTGCCAGGGCCACAGCACTGACGTGCAAACCTCTAAGCAAAGGCACGGCGTGTTTGGCATGGAAGAGGTGCCAGCTGACAGAGCAGCCCCAGTAACACGCGTGACGGCCACAGCGCAGGCTCTGGGTAACGTGTCTGCCTGCAGCTTGTACCTGCCCGTTTATTCCCCTATGTGCTCGTTCAGGCAGATGTCTCAAAGCCACCTGCAGCCCAACAACCTCCTGCCGAGTTAGGGACATCTAGAGCTCAGTGTGCCTGTGCCAGGCTGGCTCCCTGCCACCTGCACAGCGCTCCCTCTGCCCCAGCCTCCCAGCTGCATCGCAGACAGACAAGTGTCCTCAGGGACAGCCCAGCTGCAAGGCTTGAAAACAGAGGGGATGGAAAAGCACCATCTTTGCTCCAGTCCAGGGTGAGGCAGGGAAGTGGCTGCCCGATGGGAAACAGAAAAGCTCTCTAGATCTGTTTGTTCCTCTAGTATTTTCCACAATAATTAAACCCCTACTGTTGGGATGAGATGGTCAAACATCAATACCCCACCCTGCCGTTTTCCTATAGTTCCACATGCATCTTCCCTCAGGAACACTCAAGGAAGCGCAGGGAGGGAAAGCACAGCCCGTCAGTCCCTGCTGCAGCAGCTAACAGCATCCTAACAGACCAGCTGCAGACTGCCCGACCACAGCCTGGAGCAGACCCCACAGCAGGCTGTGGGCTATAACCAGTGCGTAAAATCCGCCATGACTTCAGACATAATGTTCTACTGTCTCGCTACCGTGGCCAACACGCGAGGAATTAAGGTGACTCCAGTTTCCACGGGTGGCAGTCCTCACTCTGATCAGGCTCACTTTAGGTCCTCCAAGTAACAAGTCACTTTTAAACACACCTCTGTATCTACCGTTAGTGGAGCAAACCCATAATCACACAGCAGTGGACAGATACCAGAAACCAACCCCTTGGGAGGCCGCCCCACTACAGACGGCAGACTCTCTTATCTCTCAAACCAGCAGACATGACATTAAATGTTCCATCACTGAAGGACAAAAGTGATCTGAAACATGTAAGAGCCTCCAGCCTATGAGAGCATAATCTTCCCCATGGGGAAGGAGTTTCCCCTGGTTCTAGATCCAGGACAACCCCCACTGGAACCAGGACAGTCCTCAAAACCCACAGCAGATGCCCTGTTCTGAATCCAGCCCAGCAGGTTCAGCTTACACTGAAGGCACCAACCTCTCTGGACCTCCAGCCTCACCTTGTTCTCCTCCGGGGTGAACAGGATGCGGAAAGTTGAGCGCATGCCAGGTGCTACTTTACAGCACACACCACTGGGGCTGGTCAACTTGAAGTAAGGCGACATCTCCATGACAACCTTCACCAGCCGAGGAACCTGCAGGGAAGACAGGAAACTATGATTTTGCCACTCATACGGACACATGAGGAGAAAATACCTGGCCGTGCCCTGGGGACATCCCTCCTTAACCACTTTTCCAAAGCACTTCTAACTCTTGAGGTTGTCACAACCCAGACTGGAAGCCCAGAGAGTCGCAACAGTTCTGTGATCCCCTTGGGTTAAATTAAGGTGAAACGACACCAAGCGACCGGTTAAAATGTTTTACTTGCGGTAGAAAACAATTTAAACTTGGAAAAGGATAATAAGCAATGTGGTGTCTTACAAAGGGAGAGGGAGACGGAGAGGGAGAGCAATCCGGATCAGCACCCCTGGATCCAGCACTGTCTCAGGTCCGATCATCTTGGCTGGTGGGTGCAGACGCAACAAAGTTTCTGTCCCCTTTTCAGTTCATCTTACCAGCTGGTTAGCACACTTCTGCTTCTGGGGCAGAAATGCTCACCTCTTGTCAGGCCTTGCCGCCTCTTCAATGGCGACGGCACGAGGCCGTTAGCAAGGCCAGCATGGTGTCTGGCTGACACAATGGAGCCACACAGTACCGGGCTTACACAGTGCAGCCAGTGATGAGCGGTCTTGGTGCTCGAGGGGAAACTTTTGGTTTCACTCAGTTTCCCCCCCTCTGAGGTCCACATAAGGCATTTGTCAACACAACTACAAGGGAGTGGGGGGGTGCAGCCTTCCATACACTCCCGCTCCCTCAGGTGACATTCCTTAGACTAATCCAAAGGCCACAGCTGGTCCTGGAGGTTTTCTGTGTCGATGAATGTTTGAGGCATCAATGCCTTCAGTTCCTTACAGAGGAATACACCGGGATGGAATCCATTCTGCCAGGGCACAATAGCATATCAACCAGCCCAAAGAACCTGCGGGCTTCTGCCTGCACACACCCAAGCAGTCACGCCTCTGGAGGGGGATGAAATACCCAAAGGCAAAACAGTACCTGCTATACTGGGGGGAGGAAGAAATTCACTTCTAACATACTGGGTTTGAGTGGGGCAGTCAAGCTGCACTGCTACAGTCACGCAGGCAGACCAGCAAGAGGAGACCACAGACACTGTGGCCTTACTGGGAATAAAAGGAAACCTGGAGAGCAAAAGGAGGAACATAGGAAGACAACGAGACAAGAAACAAGGAGATGGCTTAAGGGAACTTAGAGCGGGCTGTAAAGAAGCAAGGGAGAAGCCAAATACACTACAAGGAAAGGCTGATGCAGAAGATGAGAGCGGTCAACTTGCCAAAATGATGGAAAGCCACACAGCCCCCCAGGCTGGGCCTATCAATTATGGCCTTCAGAGGCATTTTCTGCCTTGAGATACGTGACCAGCACTGACTCACGGTGTGGTTTCTTTGTTAAAAGCCACTCTCGGCTCTCTGGAGGCTCTTGCTGCCTGGTGCCTGTAGCCAGGCAGCTGCCAGTGCAGGCAAGGCAGATTTCTGGGCACTCCTCCCCACAGCCAGGAGTCCAGGCAGGTACCCTGCTGCAGGTTTCTGCCCTCTGGGATACCACAAGCACAGACACAGCAAAGAGGTGTTTTCTAGCACACTGATGTCAACGCCTGAGCACCAAATCTCATCTCAGAAAGTCTAAAACAGGCAATTTTGACTGACAAGCAGCTTCACTGATAAATAACCCATGTGAGGCCTGGGCAAAATGGAGGTTCATTCTTCACCACCCGCTCGAGCCCGATAACCCATGGCCAAGGCAGTCCTGACGTCTCCAAACACCCTTTGCTCCCAGCAGTGCCCTGGGACAGCAAGACCCAGGAGAACATTTTACACTGCAGACAAACATTTTGGTCACCAAGACCCTTGGGAGATGAGCTAAGACCTTCAGCAAAAGCCACCGAGAACATCGCTGAGAGTGGTGAGGAGCAGCCTGAAGACAGAAAAGCAATTTTACAACACACAGGGAAGAGCAGTAACTATACAGCAGAGCACTTCTCTATTTGAATGACTACAGAGCCTCTATCTGGAATATACACTTTGCTGTTAGCTGGATTTTTATGGATCAGACAACCTCAGGCGACCATGCAGTACAGGTCAGCGTGATTTGGAGGGATCTGTGAAACTGGTGAGAAAACTTTGAGACAGAGTACAGTGTTGCTGGACATCACCAAAAGCCAACAAAATTAGAATATAAGCACCTCTCTTGGGATTATCATCTCTATGTTTGTGTACTTCAATATGCCAAGGATTTCCCTTAAAGCTGATCTTGCTTTTCCACCAGAGCTGTCCAATGGCTGAGGACTTACTAGCTTCAAAACTAATTCCTTTTGGAAAAAATCAACAGCTCACACATTGCCTCCCCTTTACACGGCATACAAATCACAAGGTACAGCTGCACGTTTATTATTTTTTACTGGGAATAGCAGAAATGCGGATGCAGATGTTGTTTTCCACTTGAGGAAGCATGAACAGAGCAAATTGACTGTTTGCCTGTTGGCTGGTACTTGGCAACGACAAATATTTTGAAGTGCCATCTGGATAACGGAGCAGCTGAAGCCCAAAAACTTAATGGGAACAAAGCAGAGCCATAGGAACCAAGAGAAACTGAGGCACATTTAAACTAGGAAAGAGGATACCTACAGCAAAGAGTGCCCAGAATCAGTGTGGACCCCATGAAGGGTGTCCCTTGGACAGGGGCACCCACGCTGCTCTTTCCAGTACTCCCAAGCTAAACCAGGCCAGGAACGGGGCAGGACTCTCCAGGAATAACTGAGGGACCACCCTGAAACTGTCTTTGCCAAAGGGTCTTCCATTTTCAACCATGTCCCTGTCAAAACCCGTTACCTCAGAATATACTTTGACTTCTCTTGCTGTTCCCCCACCTGCAACATGCCCTGACAGATTTTTTTGTCCCCTTGTTTTTTTTCCAACAAGACCGGTAGATTTGGAGGGGGATTAATTCACGTGCTCTCACGTACACTTCCATCTGCCCATCTTGCCCTCCTCTCACATACACATCTTCTTCTTCATTACAGAACAGTATCTTTAATTACACCTTTCTTTTTCGGAACTTTCTCTGCTTCCAGCACACTTACTCTTACGTGTCAAGAGAAACCCTTGTGTGTACGATGCTCTCTCCCAGAGCACTTTCCCACTCAGCTCCTTTCCTCTCTCCTGTCTTTTCCCACTAGCTGCTCTTGGAACGTGCCTCATTCAAGCAAACATTTCCCCTGCTGAAATTCAAATTTTCCTCCTTATAGTGCAACAACATGGCTGACATTTTTCAACTTCTCCCTTCTCAACTTTTCTGGGAAATCTCAAAATGATCACAATTTTTTCAAGTAAAGGTGGAGACCTTCAAGAGAATATTACTCTGGATGTGCTGCGGTTCTCCAAAGGGAAAGCAGAGAGACACGCTGCTAAGAGAAAACTGAGCAGAACTGCATTAAGCTTAGCAGGAGCCTAAAGTGACGCTGGAAGGCCTCCCACCGCTTCTGCTGGATCAGTCCCTTTCCCCTGCTGCTTCAAAACACCCTTCCTGGAGTGCTAATGCCACTAACCATAACCTCCTCCAGCATGAAGTGGAGAAGGCTCAAGCCCTGGGCTTTGACAGCGAGCTGCACAGAGGCAGCTGAACAGGCTGCGAGAGGCAGAGGTGCCCTGCCAGAAACCGAGACTAACCAGGGAGCCACCAGCACATGGTGCACACTCGAGGGAAAGCAGGAGAGAAGGTAACAACTGTACAACCCCCAACATCCCCATCAATGCAGGGCTTTCAAGGGGAAGGACGCTGACTAGAAAAGCTCCTTTGCGTTAGATACCACCAATGCGTGGCCAAAATCAGGGGGAGGATTCCCAGCATGGGAAGACTTCCACCGTCTTGCAAAATAAAGGTGGTGAGACATGTTATTCTGGATGTGTCGTGCTGCAGCAGATAACTTGTTACGCTGTAAACCACAGGAATTACACGGCTCTCCCAGCACAGTGTTAAACCTCTGCATCCCAGCACTTACCTTGTCAGTGTTCCTCAGAATCAGTGGCACTTCATAGACCTCGAAGGGGACGTAGTTCTGAAATACCACCTCTGAAGGAAAAGGCTGAAACAAGCTCTGGTCCAGGTCAACTGCTGAGAACTGGAGAGGCAAGACAGAGCGGTGAGAGGAGGGTCAGCTGCTGGCAGAAAGATTCACGACAGAATCCTACACCGATCTCCAGTGGAGTACAGTCTCTCGGTGAGTACATCCGCACAGCTCACGCTAGGGAAACAGCCCCCCACCTCTGTTCTGAGCTGATCAAAAGTTTCTGGACCACACTAAGCAGGCTCAAGCTAAGAAGCTCTTTTGGTAGGTGTTCCTCCAGGTTTCCTTCTCCAGAAGGCAAGGCAGCGCTTACTGCCAGCAGAGCCCTGTGCTGACGTGGTCACACAGCTCCAGAGCCCTTCCTGAAGAGCCACCAGCACTCATGGAGCAAGCAAAACCCAAGAATTTACAGGAGATATCTGTATTATCTGGCAGCCTGCAAAATCTCACACCCTGTAAAGGTCCCACACATTGTTCCAACCCAAAACATTAATGCACTTGGTTTTGTTAAATCTTTTTAACAAAGCAAAACAAGTAATCATTATAGGCCCTCAGCCTTCAAAGGCCAATGCTGCCACCGTCAAAGGAGTCCCATGACCCCAAGCATTTGACAGTGACTACACCAAAGCACGAGGTGGCTATTTCACCAGGAGGATGGAAAATGGGAAGCTCGGGCCCTTGTGGCCTGCCCCTGCCTTCCCCCAGTATCAGCTAAACTCCAGCAAAACCCACCAACTTCAGCAGAGGTTATTTATATTGATTTAGCACAGATCAGGACTTCCAACCTCTCACCAAGGAAAAACGTTCTACCTTTCCCCAGCAGAAGGAACTCCACCACCACCAGCAGTTTGAAAAGACAACAGGCCCTGAGGTATTCAGATGAGCCAGAGGCACGCCTGTCACAAACACACACCCTCTTCAAATGTCACATCAAACAGCACGGAAAAGGGCAGGAAAAGGTTACCTTGTGATGGGAGGCTTCTCCCATGTCTAGAAGCTGGGTAATCCGGGGCCGCCTCATCTCCCGGGTGCTGGCCAGCCTCTGCTGGGTGGTCAGAGACATCTCCTTCAGGAAGGCAGAGGGAGTCAGCTGAAATGCAAAACACCAGCAGAAAGGATTTACTTTTTTTTCTTTTCTGCAGGAAGGATTTTTGTGTTCAAGTACCACTGATCAATAATTTGTGATCACAGCCACTAGGATAGTCCTGGAAGTCCTGTAAATTACCTGCTGAAATATTTAACATCAGTAAGTTAATGATATAGAGCTGAATACACACGCTCCAAGCAAGTGGCTCTGTCCCTTTAGCATCTCCTTCATGAGGTGATGTGACATGTTTGGGGATTTCTGCTTTTTGGGTATTTGTCCCCTCTTGAGTTTTGCTGGATTGAGCCAGAGACCTTTGAAGAGAGCGGGGAGGAGTTATCAGAAATCCCCTAACTCCACCCTTGCACAGTGCTCACACCAACTCGCAGGTGGAGATGGCACTGCTGGGTGAGTCAGAGGAAAGCAGACGAGCAGTGTTGTGCCAAGACAGAGGCGGAGAGGGATGGGTCCAAGTTTTAGTTATTTCTTTTCCATTAGCACTTGCTTCCTCTCTGTTCTGGCCTCACAGACCCCTCCACAGGAGGATACAGAGATGTCTCCTTGACAGAGCCTCAACACTGGGTCACCTCCAGTGAAGGGAGCTCCAGCCAGCAAACGGGACAGTTGTGGGTGGCAAGGAGGAATCGCCCTGAATCCCCACTGCTGTTTGCAGGGCTGCATCAGTGCTCCACACAGGTCACGAGATGCCATAAAACAACTCTTTTGGAAGCTATTCTATCTGGGACAGCCGTGTCCTGTCAAGACTCCAGGCGGTTTGAGCAGCCCACCACATGCCCAGCAGCCCAGCGGTGTGGCCAGGGCAGCACTGGCAGGTATGCCCCTGTGACAGGAGATGTTACTGCCCACACAGCAAAGAGGACGGAAGGCAGCACATTTGTGCTTCAGCTGTTCCCGTGCAAGGCCCAGTACATTCCTTTATCTCGGCTCCACTGGCACCTTCAGGCAAGACCCTGGACTTTCCCTGAAGCAATACAGCCCACCCCCCCTGCACCATGACAGCCCCCTCCAACAGAAGTACGGCAGCAAAGAGGTGGGGAGTGGTGCCTGGCTCCACAGCGCCCTGACAACGCGAGGGGAAGGCAGAGGAGGGGCAGGGGCAGCTTCCCTAAGGAGCCTTAGCCCAGCTCCTACCCGGCCCCCAGCAGGTACTTACAGGCACATGCCGCTCTGCCTCTCTGACCAGCTTCGGATAACAGCGTACTGCCGCCTTTCTCTGGAGTCCATCAGCCATTTTGGGGGATCCCATGGACTGATGAATCTTGCCAGTGGCCACGACTAGGAAAATCTGGAAGGAGTAACAGTGAGACTTTAAAAATCCAGAATCCCATTCACGGCAGACCCAAAGGATACACCTGTGTCTCCAGGCTGTGGCATCCTTCCTAAGTGGAGAACGTAAGGCTGCCTCACACTGTTTCGTGATTAGACCATATGTAAGTGGCAGAGTTAAGATTCATAGAAGTCAAACTCCATAAAAAAACTCCCTGAGCCAAAACAGACTTTAGCTGTGGGTGCAGTCCCAAGAGCCACAACTATTTGTTTTCATGAACTTCAGCTGTCAGCTGACAGTGAGATGCACCAAGGGTCCCTTCCAGGAGCCTGATGGAGAGTCCCCAGCTCCACATACTATCATTTACTGCTGTGGCTCCTGCCTTAAGTCTTTACAGTCCCATTTTCCCCTTCCCAGCATCCGATCTCTGCTATTCTGGCTTAGCAACTTTGCATCTCCCTTTTTATTTACTCTTCTTCTGGCATCCGGACCACAGTTCAAAGAACCGTTTAAGCTGGAAAAGACCTTTAAGATCATCGAGGGCAGCTGTAGACCCAGCACTGCCAAGCCCACCGGTCCTTTCCCTGGATGTACGCAGGAGCTGCTGCTCAGAAAATCACTTACGGATTTCAAATGCAGGACCGAGGGCCCCTGCCCCGGGCACTCCCCTGCCCCAGGTACCCCCCTCTCGCACAAGGGATGACCCCAGCCCCGCGGCGTGGGGCAGGGGGTGTCAGTGCCTCCCCGAGCTCCCCCGCAGCCCCGGTCCCTGCTCCGCCAAGCTCCCAAGCCGCCCCGCCCGCAGCTGAGCCACCCGGGCAGCACCGGCACCCAGAGCCACCCTCCGGCTTTTGGCCGTGGAGGGGACGCAGACACCGCCCCGCAGCATCCCTCACCTCTCTCACTCCGCGGGGGCTGTGGGGACACACTCACGGGAGGATCCCCACTGCCAGACTGGCTGGTATCCCCACTGCCAGACTGGCTGTTGCCCCCGTTGCCAGGGCAACTGGGCATCACAGCCAGCCCCAACACCACCATGGCAACGGCAGGGATGGGGGGTGGGGGCTGGGGGCGCAGCTCTGTGACATGGGGGCAGAGGGCACAGGGATGCTCAGTGCCCAAAGCCCGCAGTGAGCACAGCCAAGGCCCTGAGACCGCCTCCAGCACACCGCCCGGCTCCAGCACAGCCGCAGCCCCGGATGCGTCACCCCGGCTCGCAGCAGCGGCTACAGACAGTCCCGGCAGAACCCAAAGGGCTTCTCCCAGCTTGAAGAGAGTGAGCCCACGGGCAGTGTAGGGTTAATTAACTCTGCTGCGGAGAGAGCCACATACCACTGGGGAACACTCAGGGGGGCAAAAGTGCCTGCAAAGCCACTCAGACACAACCCACAGCAGTGCCAGCACCCCCCTCCGTAGGGAGGAGCTGCTTCCCTCTCCCCGCTTGCTCCTAACCCGGATCCCAGTTCCACCAGCTCAGCTGCTTTGCTGCCACCTCACAGCTCCCAGCCTGCCCCTAGCCCTGCCACAGGCAAACACCGATGCACAAACCAGCACAACCACCCCTGTCCCTCTCGGGGACGCCGTGTCATAAATTAACCCTGCGAAGCGCAGCCCGACAGGCACAGCACTAACTCCTGACTGGACCCCGGCTCCCCCCACGCCCTCACCCAGCAGCTCCAGCCCCCTGGGCTCTGCTCAGGCAGATGCACTGCTCCCCAGTGCCTCTGCCCAGTGCCCTTGTGCAGGGGCTGGCTCGGGGATAAGAGGAGGTCAGGCCTTGCTGAGCTTGGCTCAAATCCCTTGTGTTCATTTCAAGGCCAGAGATGCTTCTGCAACCAGGAAAACAGGACGGCTTGGCTGCCTGGCAAGAGCACAGAGGAAAATGAGCCACGGTCGGGCCACAAACACACACCAGGGCCTGCTGGCACTTCTCACCTTCCCCCCACTTCCATGACTTTTGGAACCCCGTTTACAGGGATGATGAACTAAATCGCTATTAATATCCAAACTCTCCTTTGTTACTCTTGACATTTTTTTGGTGGGAACAGAAGGAAGATAAACGTCACTCAGCTGCTTCACTTCACGAGAGCAGCTGACCCGACGTGACTTTGTGCCGGACCTTACGAAGTGCTCAGAATATTATGAACAGCCTTAAACCCAGGGATCGCTGCTGTGCCCAGTGTTAACAAAATCAGACCACTTTCCTACTCTGCAAACCAACAAAAATCAGAGATAAACACGTACCACATTTAGTAAGCACTACTCTGGACTAGAAATCATTTTCCCTCCCTTTCTGGCTAACTGGATCAAGGAACAGATGGATTTTCCCACTTATTTTCTGGGACTTGAAAGTCCAGCACCCTCAAACACAGCTCTACAATTTTTTACATCCTGACATTGAGTAGAATCACAGATCATATTCCCTCCTGCTTCCTTCTGTTCCACACCACCTATGCAAAGATTAACATTCCCTTCCCCTCGAGTTTTACACACACCCTGCAAGCAAGGCAGCAACTTCACTCCTTTACTCCAGAACAGCTGCAGTGTTGCACATGTCCGAAGGACTGGGACCTTTACAGTTCCAGGAAAGGACAAGGTTGCCAGTTCATTTTGTGTTTGCAAGAAACCCCAGAGCACAGCCCTGTCCTATGGACACAAGGCCATGCTGCAGCAAGAGCTGGGATTAAAGGCCTTCAGGGCCCGAGGGGGCTTGGCAAAAGCTGTGCTGAGGATGCAGCTGATGTGAGCACTTTGATATGGCCCAAAGGCACCCAAATCCTTTGTGCATGTGTCTGACAGCTTCCCTTAGGACAATAAAACTGAACAGAGCTCTGATGAGACTGTGCTGACAGGGACAGGAAATTAAGAATAAACAGCAAAGTGCTTAAAGGACACGAAGAACAAAAAGGCCAGTTCCATGCAGAGGCACAGCTCCAGGCCTGGACAGACCCTGTGCCTCTCACTGTGCCACGTGCCAGAGCTCTCGTTTCAAGGGACCCCACGTCACTCGTGCTGGAGCAGCAGCGCCAGCCTCAGAGCTGTCTGGTACCAACTGATCGCCCTCCAAACTTAAAGGCTGGGGATAGATGGGCACACTCTGCCCTACAATACACTACACCCAGCTGCTCTTGTGGGGTCACAGACTGGGTGTGTCTGAATCTTGCTTCAGTATGCACAATCAATCCTCTGTCTTCTTCCTTCCACAAAGATCAACCATCTCCCTCCGGAGTAGTTGGTTAATTTGCCTTTCTACTACACTTTGCTGGAAGAGGAAGACACGAGATCTGTTACAAGTGAGACTCAGGATGCTGTTGAACAATTTTGTTCAGTTACATCATCTTGCCCTGTTCAGGATTAAGTAGAAAGGTCACGTTTCTTGCCTAGGAATCCCCTGCTTAGCTATAATTACCATATAGACAGCATCTCAAGGGAGCCAGGAAAGGAGGAGAATTTCCAGGATGAATCTCTTGGCCCTCCAGCCCACTGCTAAGTGGCTGAGTGCTTTCTAAATCAAATCTCGCTACCCAGGAAGCCTCACCTGTCACCTTGATATTCCAGACCCTCTGAATTTTATCACTTTGGTACTGTCATCCTGCAATTTATTACAAAAGCTCTGCCATAGTTGAGAGGATGAATAGGAGCCCAGTGTTACACCTTCCTGTCATTTAATGAACTTCAGCTGTCAGCTGACAGTGAGATGCACCAAGGGTCCCTTCCAGGAGCCTGATGGAGAGTCCCCAGCTCCACATACTATCATTTACTGCTGTGGCTCCTGCCTTAAGTCTTTACAGTCCCATTTTCCCCTTCCCAGCATCCGATCTCTGCTATTCTGGCTTGGCAACTTTGCATCTCCCTTTTTATTTACTCTTCTTCTGGCATCCGGACCACAGTTCAAAGAACCGTTTAAGCTGGAAAAGACCTTTAAGATCATCGAGGGCAGCTGTAGACCCAGCACTGCCAAGCCCACCGGTCCTTTCCCTGGATGTACGCAGGAGCTGCTGCTCAGAAAATCACTTACGGATTTCAAATGCAGGACCGAGGGCCCCTGCCCCGGGCACTCCCCTGCCCCAGGTACCCCCCTCTCGCACAAGGGATGCCCCCAGCCCCGCGGCGTGGGGCAGGGGGTGTCAGTGCCTCCCCGAGCTCCCCCGCAGCCCCGGTCCCTGCTCCGCCAAGCTCCCAAGCCGCCCCGCCCGCAGCTGAGCCACCCGGGCAGCACCGGCACCCAGAGCCACCCTCCGGCTTTTGGCCGTGGAGGGGACGCAGACACCGCCCCGCAGCATCCCTCACCTCTCTCACTCCGCGGGGGCTGTGGGGACACACTCACGGGAGGATCCCCACTGCCAGACTGGCTGGTATCCCCACTGCCAGACTGGCTGTTGCCCCCGTTGCCAGGGCAACTGGGCATCACAGCCAGCCCCAACACCACCATGGCAACGGCAGGGATGGGGGGTGGGGGCTGGGGGGGCAGCTCTGTGACATGGGGGCAGAGGGCACAGGGATGCTCAGTGCCCAAAGCCCCCAGTGAGCACAGCCAGCAGGCCCTGAGACCGCCTCCAGCACACCGCCCGGCTCCAGCACAGCCGCAGCCCCGGGTGCGTCACCCCGGCTCGCAGCAGCGGCTACAGACAGTCCCTCGCTAACCCCGTTCCACTCTCTGACCCACTCCTGGGCCTCACCATGCCTGGAGATGGAAAAGTCCTCAGATAGACCCCTCTCTCATGGAGCTCCCTGCCCAGGTACACGGGTGCAGCTGAGACAGGGAAGTGCAGGAGGACCAAGTCTCCTCCAGGCTCCTTCGCAATCACCGGCCTCATCGGTTCCAAGAACACTTTCAAGCCAGCCACAAAATGAAGCATCAGCCATCGCCCCCAGGGAACACCCACGCTTTCAAAAAGAGAGCCCAGGAGCTGAAATTCACACCACCCGCCATGCTCAGGACCATGCACTCGGAGGAGCTATGGGGTTTATATCGCTGCCCCCTCTCCATTCCTGGGCTGGGACATAGCCACCTCTGCTCCCTCAGGGACCCACAAGTCCCTCTTCCCTTGCCAACACTCTCCCTGCCCCATGACCTCCCTCTGCTTTCCTGCACAATATCCAGCTGTCACCAGTAAGCTCAGCTTGAAGCCATCATTCCCAGGTCACACTTGGCTCTCTGCTGGCTGCCTGCGTTTCTGACTCCAAGAGGACACATGTGGGGCAGCCCAGGGCGTGGAGAGGAGATCACAAAGCCCCAGCACAGGCACTGCCAGCTTCTGGACACCAGGACCAGAGCCCTGGGGGTGACACAGGCACATCAGAAACATCGGTCCTGGCATCAAGTGCTGCACTCACCAGATCAAACCCACAGAGTAACTGGGCACAGCTGGTGTCTTGCAGGGGACACGGAGCTGCAGCAAAGGCAAAGACAAGGGCTGCAGTGAGGCCCCAGGGCGAGGAGGGCAGTGCTGGCACAGACACCTTACACCATCCATGAGAGCGTTCCCTTCCCCCGTTTTAACCCATGAAGGAAGAACTCCAGCGTTCAGCGAAGGAACTGACTGCAACACTCAAAGCCTTTTAGATGCTGTCAAAAGGTTTCCTACCAAATAACTGCAGTGAGATCACTTACCCAGCTGCATCATCATGAAGTCCCAATCATGAACTCCCAAACAGGCAGCTCATAATCCTCTCTAATCCAAGCAGGGTTTGTACTTGTTTTCTTCTGAGAAAGAAGGGAATAAAGTTGGCTCAATGGATACAGAGAAATGATTACTTGCTTTGAGACTTATTTACTTATAGCACAATGCTTAGCAGTTTATTTACTTATAGCAAGTTATAGCATTACTTATAGTATTTTTGAATATTACTAAGAATCTTGCTTGCCCTGAATTTTCCCAAGGACTACTGTGTCCATCAAAACTGTGAAAATCTACCAAGAACTGCTGTGTTCAGCAAAATATTACGGTTTTGTCCTTGGGGAACAGGAGTGCTCTAACTTGTCGGGTCCTGGTAATGAGTAAAGATAGCCATGTACGGACGACAGAAGTCCCACTGGTTCTCTTAGTTAAGACAGAATGAATAAACCAGCTGGAAAACACTAATTATTCAAGAAAATGGTCAAGAGAATCTGCGCATGCTCCGGGGAAAAGTACAAGGTGAGGAGGACTGTGAGCCTTCCTCCAACAGACCCCCAGAGACGCCCACCAGGAGGCAACGGGCAGGTGCAAAGAGAACATCAGCTGCTGACACCAGCCTCTAGACCTCACCCAGCCTCACATGCATACGGATGTTTGTGTTATGTAATCCAATGAATATGGATATCCACACTCCATAAGTTTCAGGTAAAATGTGCTGTTATGGTGCAAGCTTTGTGGAGAAATCCCCTTGCACCCCGGCGGCAGACTGGTGCTTTATAAATCTCTCTGAGTTGTAGTCTGTTTCCGCGAATCAGGTTAAACAGAAATTCTGGTGTAAAACTGGGGAATTCGGTGGTCAAACATCGATCTGGAGACCAAGGGCCATTTTGGGGTGAAAAGGGGGGGTTTGGGATTGGGGGAACTCACCCTGCAGCACCCAGGTGAGGGTGGCCCCAGTGATGTGGAGGCACCGTCCCCCACCCCCACGGCGTCCCAGCACTGGTACTGGAGGGGGTCGGGGCTGAGGCTCTCGGGGTACCCCTGGGGCAGCAGCACCTGCAGGGGGAGGACAGGTACCCCTGGGACCCCTAGGAATCTCAGATCCTCCCTGCAACCCCTGCACTTCAGGCTGGGAAACCTAGGAGAAGCAAAGGTATGTAACTACTCAAAGTTTGAACTGAGTTTCTTGATCACCTAGAAGGTTGCCTTTAAGAATATTCTGGAGTGCTTTATTCCTTTTTTCTTTTTATACTTTAGAAATACTTTTTGGCATTGCTGGATCGTGCAAAAGCAGAAGCTGAACATGATGAGCATTATTACAACGCTATCACTGTAACAGCGAACTATAACCTTGCCAGAATCTATGAGGCGATGTCTGAATTTCATGAAGCAGAAAATCTCTATAAAAACATTTTAAGAGACCATCCCAATTACGCTCATTGTAAGAAACATTTGGTACTTTAGTTTCACAGTCCTCCTTTTAATATCAAAAACTCTTCCCATTTACAGTGTCTTCAGGTCACCTTGTATCTGTCTTTGCTTCTTTTCAGAGTAGTTTTGGGGCTTACCTACATGCTATTTCCCTACCTTTTCCTTTTTTGAAGGCCTGCATCATCCTTATAGTCTAATATTCAGCTTTAAGCCTTCTAATTCTTGGTAAATCATACTGTACTCCAAAAATCTAGCAAAATTAGCTTATCTAGACTTGCATGCCTTTGCTTACTTGCGCCCCACCCCTAACAAAGCCTTAGTACCTCAGCCCTCGGGTGCAATCAAGGCCATCCACTTGATACACCCAGGCTTTGCAACCCTGCCTGTGTGGGTGGAAGTAGAGACCCTCTGGGAGAATCATTTTATCTTGGACCTTGGCCCTCCTCCAGGGAAGAAGAGCTGTTGAGGGTGTTAGCACAGCTTCTATGGCACATCCTGTTTTTCTTCCTCAATTCTGCTGAGACGGGGAGTCTAAACAATCTTAAATTGATGGTGCAAGGCCTGCACAAAGACAAGGGGAGGCGTATGGGACTGTTCACAAAAGACATACCAGGTGCTGATAATGTTGCTAGGCGACTATCCCCTAGCCCAAAGAGAAGTTTCTTATGGTCTTGTATGTTGGGTTGTATGTTCCAGCAACAAATCATCCTGGATTCTAGCACAAAGTGACCTGGCGGTTTGGCCAGGGCCCAGGGAAACAACTGAGACTGCGCAGAACGATGAGGTGAAAAGTTCATCAGCGAGGAAGAGGAGATACTTCATCTATGTGACCCTCGCCCGTAAATCTGTGACCACCGAACAAGGCCAAAGGAGCTCACTGCGCAGGCGCAAGGGGAGGAGACCTGATTGCCATGAGAAGCGAGGGGGGGCGGGGTAGACTCTGTATATGTACAGGCGTTCTATGAACATGCACTGTTCTGTAACGTATGAGCCGGACGGGAGCTGCAAACGGTGTGCATGCTGGTGGTGGAGCGATCCGCCATGCGCCCAGCGCTGAATAAACATACCCACTTTATAACTCCAGAAGTTATAGAGTGATTTCTCCGCAAAACATTGCTTTTCCTCTTGCCCTCAAGTAGCTGACCTGTGGTATCTTCTGCAAAGGCAGGGTGGTAGCCCTTGCTCAGCAAGCTGCAGCACACAGCATGCCCCAGCCTCATCTACAGCCTTTTCCCTGTTTGTTTTCTGTTGTTGCCTGCTGACTGATACTCTTCCTAAAGACTGTGGAGAGGGGAGAGCCGTTTAAAGTGATAAGAGAGAGTTCCTCCATTCTTTGAGGTTTCTCAGTCGTCTTTAAGTTATGAAACTAATGAAAAACATTCACATTACTTTAACTGTCAGAAATCTACGATTTCTGTATCAACACTGAGGATGGACATTCCTCTTCACAGGGTGTGTCTCATGGTGAATAGGGTATGAATGGTGTCTCGACGTTTGCTGTCCTTGGCACACCAAGAAAAAGACTGCTTTTGAAATTCATGCATGGCCAATATTTTCTTTGTTTGAGATAACTTTAACCTGTTTCCTGATTTTTATTTTCTTTTCCATTTCTATTTTCAGGCTACTTGCGCTTGGGAGCTATGGCTAGGGATAAAGGGAATTTTTATGAGGCTTCTGAGTGGTTTAAAGAAGTACTTTGGATAAATCTGGTTTGTAACCCTTTAAGTGTTTACAGTTAAAACACTTGAAATACTACCTTCAAATTTTGTTTTCCTTTTGTTACGTTTTGATTTTGTTCACATAAACTAGGGGAAGAAGAAAAAACTACTGCAATCTGCTGTCTGTGTGTTTTGTTGTTCTTTTCTAAAATTCTAGTTAAGAAAACAGCATTTTATTCTTGAAAAAGTAACCTTGCAAGGGAAAACAATACTTTTGCAAATTGTATTTTTATTTAGGACCATCCAGATGCTTGGTCTCTCATTGGCAATTTTCATCTGGCTAAACAAGAATGGAGTCCAGTACAGAAGGAATTTGAAATGATATTGAAACAGCCCTCCACACAAAATGATACTTACGCCATGCTGGCTCTTGGCAACATCTGGTTCCAGACGCTACATCAACCCACAAGGGACAGAGAAAAGGTAACGGGCGTCTGTCTGCCCTGTGTGTGGTTTTATTTATTTAACTTTTGCAGGCTCTTAGCTACTCAGAGCCTTTCCTTGATGCCTGTTTGGCATCTTGTAGGCTGTCAAACTTCTGGGTAGATCTTTTAATACCCCATTATAGACATGAGGGATCAACTGAGGTACTTAATTCTGCGGGAGAAGCGTCATCAAGATGGTGCATTAGAGATCTACACACAAGTACTCAGAAGTGATCCAACGAATGTGTATGCTGCTAATGGCATACGTGAATATTAGACTAATTTTCCTTCAGAGGTGATGATATTCTTATGTTTCATGCTTTAGTACAGAATTGTTTCTGCAGGGCCTGAATGCTATGTAGTGGAGCACAGGAAAAAATGGCTTTCATGTGCAATTTATGCCACTTAGTTTTTAATGGGGAACTTCATTCAGTCAATATTTTGTTTTCTTTGGTAAGAGTACATAGTACATGAACCTGGAAGCTTACACTGTAAATATTACTCTCCCCTTAGGAGCTGTCTTGGCACATAAAGGATATTTCTGTGAAGCTCATGAAGTTTTTGCCCAAGTGAGAGAGGCAACAGCAGATATCAGTGACGTGTGGCTGAATTTGGCACATATCTATGTAGAACAGAAACAGTGCTGTGTAGAACAGAAACAGTGCTGTGCAGATGGTAACATCTCTAAATTGAACTAAATAATATATTGGGTTAGATGACTTCTGGGTGTTTCTCTGCTGTCATAGCAGCTGTGAAAGTTTCTGAATAATATTTTAACGAGTTAGGTCTGTTTCTAGCATGCTGTTAGCTGTCAAGTCAAGATTTAAAACCAAACTGCCAAATGTGGGTAAGGGGTAACAAAGCAACTACCATTTGTACACTTTTTTTTTTTTTTTTTTTTGGTGTTAGCAGAGTTAAAACATAACTGGGTTAGAATTTTGGTCTCAGAATTAATTTTCAGTGAGAGAGGTTTCAGTCAGCATAGTTAACTGTATGTGATTTATATTCAGATGTTACTGAAGAAAGTAAATGCAATTTGTTGCTGGGATTTTTTTTAATAGCAACAGTTCCTATTTTTGTTCTTGCAAATGACTGCATAAGTAATAATCGGAGCTGTCTGATAAGATGACAGGGCCATGATTTCTTTCACCAAAGTTAGTATCACAAGGTAATTCATGTTGGAAGAAATTGGTTGAGGTCATCTAGTTCAACCTGCTCAAGCAAACTAACTTCCAAGTATCAACCTATTCTAACTAGATTCCCTCAATTAGTTGATGAAAGGCATACAAGTAAGCTGAAACAAAAGCGTATGCTGAACAGGATAGAAGCTAAGAACAAAATGCTTTCACTGAGAGTGGGTCCACACTGAGGCTCAGAAATACTTTTATCAAAGGAATCTTGAAGCTTTTTCTGATGGTCATAAGGAGAGATACGGGGCCTTTCTTGTCTGATCAAGACCTCAGTAGTCCCTGTCCTCCAGTGAACTCCTGTTAAAAAGCTTTGGTCACACAATCACATTTATTCTGTTGTGTTTGAATTACAGTGGGAAACTGGGTATCATTCTCACCTTTTGATTTGTCAGAAAAACGTTGTACTCATTTGCCTGTATATTTAACTACAGCTGTTAGTAGAAATGTGTTTATTTCCTGCGGTGTTTTATTGACCCCTGGGTTGTGCTATGCAGTCAGCACAAGCCACAGTCTGAGACACGTGGCACTGGACTCAAAGGGAGATGAACTGAATAGTCTAGCTTACTACAGCCACAACAGTTATTCTACTGTACTCTACCACAAAGCATACCCACCCAAGGCAGACATAAGCTAAATACAAAAACTTTGACTCTAAAGATGAGTGAAAATTGGGCGCTCACAACAGTGTGATCCAAGAGTAGTGGATCCAAGCATTACAGTTAGGGCAGTTCCTGTACTGAGCTGGAAATAAAAATCACTTTGTATTTCTTACTATTTTGGAGGTTTAGAAAGGGTGAATGACTCCTCGAGAAAAGAGTATGTCAAACAAAAGGTGCTTGTTACTGAAAAGGATACAAGTTTTGTAACTGAAGCTTTGATTCTAGACCCACAAAACCTATAGTAACGAGTCTTCCTTTACACTCCACAACAACTAGATAGCCCTTGGCATGCCAAGTTATTCAGCTATGTGGACAAAACAAGTATGTTGCCGAGTTATCTGAAAGGTGTGGATTTTTTTTTAATTAATTGCATCAGATACATGAAATTACTACATTAAATATGTTTCAATTTATAAAATATCTTGTATGAATAAATAGATTTCATACCATCCAGCGGAGAATAATTGAGTGCACTTAAAAGAAGTCATGTTTGTTGGACTTACTTTGCAAGTACCACCTATTGTAACGATTCTATTCTATTTTAAGACCTAGAGAGCCTCCTGGACTGCTGTCAGTTTCCAGGAATACCGGGTACTGTTGGGATTCTAGAGGGCTTTCTGTGAGAGAATGGCCATGTGAGCAATCCTGTATGAGAACAAGACTGGTAAGAGCCTCAGCCGAGCAAGAATGCGATAAGGATGTGACCCCGAATGAGGGGGGAGAAACTCGACGAGACAAACAACCCCCGGCAGGGGTTGGGACGGAAGAGGAGGTTCCACAGGGCAGGCAGCCTGGCAAGGCTGATGTGGCACTTTTTATCCAGTCGTAAAAAGGTTTAAAGCGCGGGCTAAGTTAACTGTCCAATCTTGAGGACTTGTACTGCATGTTACTCACGTGTGCAGGAGAACATTATAAAAGGGCTTTCTTAGTTGTAATAAACGGGCATTGCTTGATCCCCTTGGTCGTGTGCGTGCTCAGCTCTCCCGCGAGTGGCGTCCCTGGGTGGGGGCCTCAAGATTGGCACAAAGTCTTCACTGAAGAGGACTCGTCGGAGTGCAGTCTGAGGGGGAGAAAGCCGGTCGACATACCCAGACACTGCCCCGGTGTCTGAAGGTGAGAAGCAGCGCGCTGTAACTTTAAAAGGGAGAGATAGAGGGAGAGATTGAAGATAACAGACCCGCAAAAGGCGGCGGCCGGGGAGCAATGGGGCTACCTTGCCAAGGACAAACAGGCAGTGGTGAAACTCCTCCAGTGTGTCCTCTCTATGAGGGGGAAAGTATTCACTCTGGAAGGTTTAAGGTGGAGCCTAGAAAAGGGACTTGTATCTACTTGGGAATCTATAGGGAAACAGCTTTGGGATTCGAGCAGTGATGGAGGAAGGTCAGCAAAAGAAGTGAGCAGCTACAGCACACTCTGGAAACAAATTCGAGAGACTTTAGGGATCGCAGCGGCATCTCATTCTGACAATCCGCCCCCGATGCCTGCGCCCCTAGCGGCTCCCGTCGCGTTAGCTCAGGAAAAAACCTGTTTACTTTGCCAGTCGCGCCGCCGGGTCCGTGGCGGGCAGCGGGGCCTGAACCGAGAGCTGCGCGGCCAGAGCTGAGCACACCAGAAGGGCACCTGATGCCGTCAGAAGGGGAATGAGGCGGCATCGGAGGAGTCCGCGGGGTCTGGCAGCGGTCGGGGCGCAGTATGGAGTTGGTGGAGGCGGCCCGGGGCTCCCCCGAGCCCCCCCGCCGCGGAGTGACTGCCTGCTGCCCAGCCCGGCACCGCGCACTCGGCCCCCCCCACCCCCGACTAAAGCGGCAGTTTTTCCACAGAGAAGGTGCTGACGCTGTCATGCAGCAACGGCTTTAAATATTCTTAATGATGTTCTCAAGATTGTAGTACTTGTCATTTTATGTGTGTCAGTAATAAGTGTCAGGGGCCTCTTGGTGTGGTTGTGATTGTTCCGTGTGTGTGAGACGCGACCCAGCTGCAGAGAGTCATCGGTGCTGCTGTCTGTTCGGGCTCAGTGTTCTCAGTGTTCCAGGTAAAATACCTCCTCTAGTAGGAGGCAGTCATTCTGTGTTAACTGTTGTCTTGAATTTAGGTGCGTGCTCTGCGGGGAGAGTGCACCTCTGAACCATCTGCCTGACGGAAATATTGTCAAAAGGTCATCTACAATCTTACATGGGTCGTAGATGCTGGTTATGAAGAGGAAAATCAGAATTATGGGCTGAACCCCTGTGTTCTGTAACAAAAGGGTCAAAAATTGTTCAGCTTGCTTACTTTACTGCAGCTCCCCCTAATAGTATGCCGAAAAGCCGCAATTACTCAGGATTTGGATCAGCAGCTATTCCTTAAATATTTTGGGCTCAGAAAGTGACATGATTGACTTCTAGTAAAATGTACTCTCACTAAAGCTAAAGCATCTGTTAGAACAACAAAAAAGGGGAGATGCAGGCTATCAATCTACACCTCACGAAAGGCTAAATAAGGCATTATATGTCATGAACCTTTTAAACATTCCTCTGTCTCACAGGTGCCACCAATATTGTGTCATTTCTCATCACAGATACCAGATCAACAAGAAGTCCAGAGCAAAGCTCAAGTGGTAACAAAAACCTAGAAAGTGGTAACTGGGAAGGACCATTTCCTTTAATAACCTGGGGAAGAGGTTATGCTTGTGTCTCCACAGGTCACAGTCCCTGGTGATTACTGACAAGGTGTGTGCAACCACAGCTGAGGGTGAGAGGCAGCCAGCACTCAGGATCCAGCTGTGGGTGCTGTGGGTGCCCCTGTACCAACTGTTTGCAATCTCTTCGACTGATCATTTAAGCAGAATGTCTGGGTAATGTTTGCTACATAACAAACACTACAGTTGCCAATTCTTTTAAGAGAAAATGCTAACAGTAATTGCAACTCCTTAATGAGATATATAGGCTTACTAGTCACTAGTGAAAGACGTCGTTTAGATGAAATATAGTTATTAATAAGGATGAAATGCTGTAAGAATGTGTGTATTCAACTTTCTTTGTTTAGCAATATTAAGAACTCAGGTGTTTAACCTTATTAGAAACTCCCTTGGTTTTCCCCCTGGAGTGCTGGCCAGGCTCTGGGTGGAACCCAACAGGAGGATGAAATCAGATGTTTCCGCTCAAAGAAAGTTGCCAGTTATTTTGGCCAGTTGATTTAGAGGCCGGACCTGCTTGCAGCGATGTTGGATGCCTCACCTACGGATGGACGCATCACGTAGGACTTCCAGTTTGTGAGGAAGGGCACTCTGAATTCTCACTGCATTCGGGGTTCCCTAGCAATTGCGGATCTGAATGTTAGTACACCTAATATTTAAGTGTGCTACTCTGTATTTTCCTTACTGTTTATTTTTTGTAGTATTTAGTCATAACCCTTAATTATGGGTAGTGAAATTAGCCTACTCTTTTTAACTAATAATTGTAACTGCTATATTCTTTTAGCCTTCTGTGGAATTATTCTAAGTACGCTATGTTTTGAAGTTTGTCTAAGCCCTGATTGATACAGCTCTCAAACAAGCCTTGCAGGTGCCACCACAAAACCAAGAAAGGGGAGATCTGGGAGGCATCGGCCTTATACAACTCTGACACATGGTTGGTATAATCAGACAGTCTAGCTAGGATAGCAAAATATGACTCCTTCAGCAGTACCAGTAAATGACACTTGGTTTTGTAGTGATGCTTACACAATGAGTTTACATCTTGAAGAAGGAAGAGTATTTAATAATGATTCGGCTAAAAGGTTACCAATTACTAGATGGTTAAACGGTTTGGTTTTATATGGAATCACAGTTTTGATTGTCATTGTAATCTTTTAATGATGTTAAGCTCTGTGTGGAAGTGTTTTGAGAAAACGATGGACCGAACAATAAAAGGGGTCTGGATCGCTCAAAAACAAACAGAGGGATGCGTGGTGTTGGAGAACGGCTTGCAGAGAGCAAGGCCATGGGTCTCTGCAGGAGCTGATTGCAGCTATCTGAGGTAAACAAAGGAAAAAAACCCAGGGTACAGTTACACTAACAAGGACTGTTATGTTAACAAAGAGAGAAACTGAGGTACACAATGGCCTTGATGGTAAAAAAACAACCTTGGGAAAGAAAGCAAGTTAGAAGAAAGAGGATGTTGTGACATACCTGAAATGCCACAAAGCGTTGGGATACTATAATGTAGCCTTTTACATGTATCCAATAGATTTGCGAGTAGTGTGCATGGTTATTGTAGAGTGCTTATATAAGGGGTGATTTCTTTCAATAAAGTTGAAGCTTGCTCTGTCATTCACATTGAATCGGCTGCCTGCTTCCTCCGCAAGTGGCGCACCGAACGCGGAACCCGGGAAGCGGCGGACGGACTCGGAGCAGGAAGGCGACAAGATCGCTGAGAAAGAGCAGCAGATGCGTGCCATCTCCAAAGCGCCAGGATCGTAAGACTGACATCGGAGCAGCTGATCCAAATTATTGCTTCAGGAGATACTGCCACCCGAGAAGGGCTACCCCGGAAAGGCCGCAGTGGGATAACCAGGAAAGGACACAAGGAATTACAGGAATAAGGCTGAATTTGGGGAAACCTAGGAAAAGCCAGCACTGGTCGGTAGCTACTTGATCGGATATTAAAGAAGGTCGTCAAGCTACACGATTCAGGACAGGAAATTAAGGAAATTTGCCCAGGCAGGAATATTACACGTGAGGTAGCCCAAAAACTTTTTGCTTTTTAGAAAAGCGAGGAATAGGTCTGATAAAAGACTTAGCTGCGCTGATTAGTCTAGGCAAGGCTAAGGGACACTTTAAAGAGCCAAATTTATTGTTTAAAGAAGCAGAATGGTGTGATAATCTTTTAGACCCTGACACTGTAAATCCTGAAAAAGAATCTGTCCTCTGTCCTCCCTTAACTGAGGATGATCCGTAGGTAAAAGTGAGGCGAAAAAACCTTGGCACAACGGAATATGGACATGGCAAGAAAAATTCTTACTCCTGTGAGCTATGAGCTGGGTCATCAGCCACATTGGGAAAAACGGCATTTTTCTGTTATTAAAGATTTAGAGGAAAGCATTAATAAGAACGGGCTGCAAAAACTCAGACCACAACAGCTGTACTGGAGGCGATGGCTCAGGGATATCGATTGGCCCCATAAAAATTGGCTAACACTTTTAAGAGAAAAACAGCATTCACGCCGGCACAGTGCTCTACCTGGAAAACCGAGCGTGTGGCTCTCCATGCTTAACATTCGGAGCTGGCGGCGGCGGCCCGGGGCCTCCCCGACCCCCCCGCGGAGCGGCCGCCTGCGGCTGAGCCCGGCACTGCGCGCTCGGCACCCCCCGCCAAAAGCGGCAGGGGGATGCGGCACAGGCTTAGTGCTCTTAACGGAGTCCTCGTATTGGTGATAGCTGTCACTTTACGTTGTGTCAGTATTAACTGTCAGGAGCTCCTTTGTGTAGTTGTGTGATTGTGTGTGTGTGTGTGATTGTGTGTGTGTGTGTGAGAGAGAGAGCGAGAGAGCGCCGCGGCCGCTGCAGCCGCGGAGTTCTCCGCCCAGGGAAGCGCCGGCCAGGAACTGCAGGGTCCTAGTGCCCGCCCGCTGGGGCATCGGTGCGGCGGTTGGTTTGGGCTCAGTGTTCTCAGAGTTACAGGTGAAATACCTCCTCTAGCAGGAGGCAGTCATCCTGTGTTGATTGTTGTCTTGAATTTAGGTGCATGCTCTGCGGGGAGAGTGCACCTCTGAACCATCTGCCTAATGAAAATATTGTTAAAAAATCATCTGCAACCTGACAGGGGTTGTTTGTTTTACCAGGGGTCGTAGATGCTGATTATGAAGAGAAAAATCAAAATTATGGTCTGTACTTGTTAATTTTACTGTGGCTCCCCCTAATAGTATACCAAGAAGCCGCAGTTACTCAGGATTTGGATCAGCAGGTACCCCTTAAATATTTTTTGGACTTAGATGTGACACAAGGTTAACTTCTGGTAAAATGTACTCTCATTAAAACTAAAAGATCTGTCGACCTGACAGACATTTTAGATACTGGTGCAGATGTGACCATAATATCTGTGAGCAGACTGGCTGTTAGCTCCGGTAACTCAAATGCTTTTCAGGGTTGGTGTCATGCTGTAACGATTTAAAGCAAGGATCTCATTCATGTAAGGGGCCCGGAAAGCTGGGTAGCAAATATTCATCCATTTATATTGGAAACCCCTATTGCATTTTGGGGTCATGACTGTATGACTCAATGAGGAACTCAAATTGCATCAAATTTGTCTTAATCACCACTGTAGCACAACCCACCCTGAAACCCACCCTGACACTAACCTTGTGAACCGAATCACCTGTGTGCTTTGTCCTGCAACAACTTAAAACTGTTATTAAGACTTTAAAAGATTTACAGACACTGTTAGCAACTATAAATTGCTTACAGCCATTGTGGGCCTAACTCATGATGATCTGCATAGCTTATTTGATATTTTGTGAAAAGATCCTTCACTGACATCACCCAGAGTACTTACAGAGAAAGCAAAACAAGATCTTCACCGCATAGCTAACAAGCATCACAAGTACACTGCATTCCCCCACAGGACAAGCCATTGTAGAAAGAGCACAAGTGCTTTGGCAAAAACAAAAAGGGGGGAGAGATCTTGGTTCCAGGTCAGCCATATGCTCTGCTGTTTCAGTGGGATGAAAAACACATGCATTTTTTCCACCAGAATGCCAGGGCAATACAAAACCAATTTTCTTTAAAAAAGAATTTAAAAAATTTTCTTCTTGCCCTGAATACCAGACAGACTCCATCTCTTCAAACCTTTTAAACATCTCCCCTGTGTTACAGGTGCCACCAATATTGTGTCGTTTTTCATCACAAATACCAGATCAACAAGAAGTCCAGAGCAAAGCTCAAGTGTTAACAAAAACCTAGAAAGGGGTAACTGGGAAGGACCATTTCCTTTAATAACCTGGGGAAGAGGTTATGCTTGTGTCTCCACAGGTCTCATCTCCAGTGGTCACCAGCAAGGTGTGTGCAACCACACCTGAGGGTGAGAGGCAGCCAGCACTCAGGATCCAGCTGTGGGTGCTGTGGGTGCCCCTGTGCTGACAGTTTGTGATCTCTTCGACTGATCACTTAAGCAGAATGTCTGGGTAATGTTTGCTACTGCAACAGGACAAACTACACTACAGTTGCCAATTCTTTTAAGAGAAAATGCTAACAGTAATTGCAACTCCTTAATGAAATATCTAGGCTTACTAGTCACTAGTGAAAGATGTAGTTTAGATAAAATGTAGTTATTAATAAGGATGAAATGCTGTAAGAATGTGTATTCAACTTTCTTTGTTTAGTAATATTAAGAATTAAAAGCTCAAGTGTTTAACCTTATTTAGAAACTCCCTTGGTTTTCCCCTGGAGTGCTGGCCAGGCTCTGGGTGGAACCCAACAGGAGGATGAAATCAGATGTTTCCGCTCAAAGAAAGTTGCCAGTTATTTTGGCCAGTTGATTTAGAGGCCGGACCTGCTTGCAGCGATGTTGGATGCCTCACCTACGGATGGACCCATCGCATAGGACTTCCAGTTTGTGAGGAAGGGCACTCTGAATTCTCACTGCATTCGGGGTTCCCCAGCAACTGCGGATCTGAATGTTAGTACCGTATTTTCCTTACTGTTTATTTTGTAGTATTTAGTCATATCCCTTGCATGTGGATAGTATGGGATGCTTTGTACTTCATAGGGTACCTTTGACAATTTATTGCAGTGACTAGGAATAGTATTATTGATTGTAGTAATTATTAAAATAGCATATAGTTGTATAATGAGAAATATTAATAAATTTATGCTTGTGCAGCCTGCACAAAAAGAAGAAGGGGGAATTGTTGGAGAACGGCTTGCAGAACAAGGCCATGGGTCTGTGCAGGAGCTGACTGCAGCCATCTGAGGTAAACAAAGGAAAAAACTCAGGGTACAGTTACACTAACAAGGACTGTTATGTTAACAAAGGGAGAAACTGAGGTACAGAACGGCCTTGATTATGATGGTAAACAGCTTTGGGAAGGAAATAGGCCAGAAGAGGGAAGATGTTGTGACATACCTGAAATGCCACAAGGGGCTGGGATATTATAATGTAACCTTTTAGAGGTATCCAATAGATTTATGATTAGTGTGCATAATTATAGTTAGTGCTTATATAAGGTGTGATTTCTTTCACTAGAATTGAAGCTTGCTCTATCATTCACATTGAACTGACTGCTTGCTTCCTCCGCCCACCGCAGCAGGCGGCATCGGCACCATGGCCACTGTGCCAGGCTTCCAAGAGAAAATCCTGTGCCCTGCGATAGCAGCAGTGCATCAGACAGATCTGGGGTGTGAGACACACAGCTATGGACAGAACGGTCCTAACACTGCCAGCTTGCAAAACGCTGCGCAAGGATCACATGCTGGGTTTTATCAGATAATAAATAACTGCGGAAGAGCCCACACTGACAAACATTGAGTTTTACCCATCCAGTTTACTGGCAAACTGGGAGAGGGAGTTTATACAGGTGTAATCTACACCTCTAATTCTTTTGCCAGCTCCGCAGATGGACCAGATGATAGCAAAGGGGTCTTTCCTCCTTCCCTTTGCCAATATAATTATGTCCGTTTAAGAACTTCTACCAACACAGCTCTCTTCATTCATGATGTGGGAGGTTGTTTTGGCTTTTAGCATATTTCTAGCTGACAGCTAATCTACAAAACATTTTAAGCCCAGACCAAATCACAAGATTTGCTAGAGATAAGGAACACCACACTTGCTTCATATTATTCAACTGTATTTACATTAGCCCCCAAGCAGAACTACTTTATGTGCATCTGCTCCTTAAATTTGCTAATGGTCCCCTCTCATTGGTGAAACCTGGGTGCAATCAAGTTTGCAGCAGTTCAAAGCGGGAGACGATTCTTCTAAAGTTTGCAATAAACAGGCAGAACCAACACAAAGAGGAAGATGCAAGAAACCAGCCTCCTTGTCCATGACACTGACCATTTACACCAGTGTGGGTTAAATGCCTTTCCTCTGCAGCGACAGGAATCATTGCTCCATGTGCAAAGCATGGAAGAATGAGGACTTCAGGGTTTACTTGCAAAGTAAATGCTACAAAGTGAAGACAGTTTGTAGAAGTTCTGTAGGAATATATTCTATTAAACCAAAAATGAATTTAAAATTAGGGTGATGTAGGACCACAAACATGGAAAAATAGCTTTATCTTTGTACTTATCTTCACATGATGAAGAATTCATCACACCTTTACCACCTGGAGTTTTCCAGAAGCTTACAGTCTGATATTATCTGCACTGTTTTAACTGATGCCCAGGTTTCTCAAACTGTGAACTCCCCTGTGGCATCACAAATGAGGTATTCTGAAGTTCACATTTTTTCTGTTTCCTAAAATCACAAAATGACACAAAAGGACATTCTTACTGGAAACCGATTGCTCTCTTCACTACTAGTTTTAAAAAAAAATATAGGTCTGCTATTTCTACAGCACATGTAGTCACACAAGATACAACACAGTATCAAAGCAAACTGGAAATAAACACAGATCATCGTGTATGATTACAAATGACCCATCGCTGACGTAAATCAACAGCTACCTGGCACTACAGAAACCTCAGAAGATACAGTAAATTCTTGCAACGTATTCACCCTAAACAAGATTATTCTTCACCTTACTGATGGTGGAAAGACCATGCAAAACCAAACAGGACTGCGGAAAACGTCAGTTTTCCCCCCATCTTTCCTTCCCTATGAAAGACCCTGGGATGCATTCTTCTGTGCCTCAGCCATTGATGTAAACTGTGTTTCAGCTGTTGTAAAGCAACTGAGTTTTTGAATGAAAATACTGAAGAACTGATTCAGTCTGAACTGGTTTGTCTGAGCTATGATGTTAGTGATATCCTAGTTTTAGGTATTGAAAAAAAATAATGAGACAGGTTCCAGAATCAAGAGCTTCTTTAAACATAAATAGAACAAGGAGGGGGAGGGTTTTTTACTCGTCTTTCAATATTTTAAGAGTTCTGGACTACTAATAGTTTAGCATATTAACAGGTAAATGAAATTGTGGAATAAAAGAGCTAGAAAACATTCTTCCCCATTTAAATGAAATCCACGAAGGAGAGACAAAAGAAATGCGTATTTCAAAAGCTCTCAGATAACATATGAGGGTGAGCAACATCTATCTGATGAAAAAAACCTGCTAATCATCTGGACAAATTACCTAATGATTGAGGGAAGAAGAGGTAATATGAAGACTGGTTTTTGAGTTAAGTCAGTAAGCAAACAAAAAGACCCCATACACATTTACATAGAGGACCTATAGCATGACTGATTTACTCCATTTGTATTCACCAGCACGCTATTATCGAGACAGATTTTGCCTGTTTGAGGAGAACATACTACAGCAGACCATGTCCACCCATATTTGAGCATAATTTAACTAACAAAATTCCTCTGAGATGTATAGAGAGTTTAATACATGACCATCTCATTGTCCCTGTTGCCTTGGATACAAGAACTGCTCTAAATCAATTTAATAATTAAGGATTTGATCTTGGAAGGTTCTGTGCATTCTGGCTTCCATCCAGCAAAGCACTTATCCACCTGCGTACCTTTAATCACTCAAATGGTTTCAATAAAGTGGGACTACTTACATCCTTAAAGTTAAATTACATGCTTAAGTCTTGCTGGATGACAGCCAGAGCAATCAACACCTTGCAAGAACAAACCCCAAGCAAGAACGGTCATTACAAAAGGGAGGATGTGGTACATTTTGTTGTTAAGTTTTTGTGACAGAAAAAAAGGTGCATAAAGTGTTTACTACTTAATTTCCTGCAGATTTTTATCTGATTAGGAGCTTTAATACATGATTATATATTTAATGCATAAAATCAAAGTTATTTCAGGGTCCAACAGCATACGGCGTGAATAATCTAACCTGAGCATATATCTGATTGCCACAGGACCCTCAAAAAGGGTAAGGCATTAACAGGAACAGACACCGGCTGGGTTCTGCGGAGTGAATCTGTGGTCTTCAGCTTCACTGTGTCTTAAGGACTGCTGAGATTTCCAACAAAGTTTATAAATGGAAAGTTCGGAAAGTTCTGACTCTGACTGCAGAATTTAATACGAAGCAGGACCTTTCTCTCATCCATCCCCTTGTCTGCAGATTGTTTGACCCCATCCCTTACAGTGGAAGCTAAACATAATGCACACAAACAAGCCATTGTTATCAACATAGAAGTCCCCAAGGTTGAGTTTACATATGGGGCTTTTTTACTAAACAGAATTAAAGTGTAAACTTGGCAATGACGCAAGAAAAAAAAAAAAATCAAATCTCAGTAGGAGAGGACTATTACTAGAAGCTCTTACATCTCTCTGGAGAAGAGCAAGCAGGTTAGGTTCTCCTGTGTTCATGCTACCCCTTTTCCTTGAACCCAGAGCTGATGTTCCCTTCCCAGCAGAAGTGCCTTACTCTGCGCAGGGCCCTCCACAGGTACAAAAGGAGTGAGTAACCAGCTGGAGGAGCTTGGGGCAGCACTGGGAATGAAACTCAGGGGTGCCAGCTGCTGAGTTTTCCAGTACAAACACTGTCTCTCCACCCTTCACAAGCAACAGGCCTGGATTCCCACCTAGGGTGGAGTATTAGGCTATGAAGGTGGGGTGTTAAGAGCCCTGGGGTTTCTCCCCAGCTGAGCTGGACACAGGCTAAAAGCAGAGCCAAGTGGAAGAAGGAATTAGGGTTTCATCACATTTGCCACACCAGCATGGCAAATCCCCATACCATACTGTGTGCTCATGGCCAAGTGAGGAATATCCACTGCCCAGCCTCCTGCCTCTCCTCTTCCCCACTCCGTTAAATCACCGTTGAATTGTCCAGACAAGCTTTCTGGGTCTAATTCTTCTCTGTCTTGAACCATGTAATTGACTACCTGAAAGGGTTACTGACCTTTTTGAGAGCATTTAAAATCAAGAGACACAAGTGAAAAGGCTCTCCAACTCTCAGTGCAAAAATCCAAGCCTGGGTGGTACAGACCAGAGAGTCCGACATACAGCCCTTACCTGTACAAGAGGGATAACAGCGCGTTCCTGGCGTGGAGAAATGCTGTGAGTATTTGGAATGTGATCCAAGATCCCAGCAGGTAAACAGGTTTAAAAAAGGTATTTATAGACAAAGAGATAACCACATTTCCTCTCCCTTCTAATCTCTGTCAAATCAGGTTTCAAACAGAGTTCTCTTACTCTGTCCTTCCGTTTCTTATACTTTAACTTCAATGTTCTCTGCAGAGCATGGAAAACCCTGGCATATGGGAAAAACCAAGAAGATGTAAAGGTATGAAGTAGTCCATCTAGCTTCTCCCCGCCCTCATCATCTTCTACCCAAACTAAATAAAGCCAAGAGAATAACATCTATAGACAAATTAAACTCACTAGGTTGAAGCTGCTCACAAGGGAGTGATCACAGTCTAAGCAAACAAATCCTTTCCAACACTCTCGAGGACCATTAGCAAAAGGTCACTTTCAGGATTCACCATTCTCTCTTCAGCTGTTTAATTGCAACACACGGAAATACCACTGCCCACTCGAAGAATTTTAGACAGAAGAAACCGGAATTACGAACTAATTTACAGATGGGGGATAGGGATGTTCAAAATGGGTGCCCGAAGTCAGAGGAGGAATCACCAGACCCTGCTCATCGCTAGAGAGGATATGGCCTGAACACTCAACCCTGCTGACCCCTCAGCCCTCCCCAAGACCAGGTGAGGTTAACTGAGAAAGTCTGAATCGTCTTTGTGAGGAGTCTGAACACCTTTTAAACGCCCAGCCTCCCTCATCCACATCGCACAAGTTCAGCTATTCTCTCTTCTCAGGAAAAGGCCTTAACTTGCCTCTCTGACTTTCCCCGACACATTTTCCTCTCCTCCAGTGGGGTGCCAGGGCAGACATCCCTCCTCTCAGCAGCTGCCAGCCATGCTGTCACAGCTCCCCAGCTCAGACGGGAGCCAGCTTGTGCCCACGGAGAGGGGACAGCCCCAGCTTATGCTCACGGAGAGGGGACAGCCCCAGCTCACGGCTGCTGACATGCCTGTGCAAGCACTCCCTCCTGCACCCGCTTCATCCCCAAGAACCAGCCACGCTTGCCCTGCTTTTTATAAGCAGGCACAAATCTCCCCAGAGCAACAGGAGTCTACCAACAGGCTTTATGTACGCAAATAGTTCAAAAAAATACATAACATGGCAAGGGGGTGGAGGAGGAGGGGGAAATTCGACATTGACGAGGCTGCATGGAGAAACTTTACAGTTTCCATCCTGTTCTCAGTTTCCTGCAATGCTAGTTTATCACTTCTCAGTGCTGAGGAATCTTCTTTAACCTTTTCATTACTTCATTTTGCACAATATCAAGAGAAAGAAAACGGATAGCTGCCAGCAAGTACAACTATGCAGAGCACCAGCTGTCCTGCAAGCACCTGACTTTCTTCATTAATGACTAATATATTCAGGTAGTAGCAAACAACAAGATTTTTGCCTTTTGCCAACAATATGGATATTTAATATAGTAGGAAGTTTTGCCTGTTTATGAGCACCTATAGGAAGAAGAACCTGGTAGAACAGCTGGTATTGGGGGAAAGAATTCATGATTTAATTACCTCGGTTTATTAATTTGATTATCAGTATTTTCAAAAAGAGGGGCCAACGACACTGAATGGATGAGGGTGGGGGAAGGAAAACAGGAAAATGGTAGTTTAAGCCATTCATATGATGGCTTCCCCTTGAAAACACATGCATCCCAGACAAGAGTGACAAACGCATCAGAGATTTCTACCAGTTATTACCTGGCCTGCGAGCTGCTACTAAAGAAAAGCCATGCTGTGAGGATTCATGCCCTGGGACAAGGAAGGAATTAAGTAACTGACTTGGCTTTTACTTTAAAAGACTAAAGACCACTGCAGCCACAAGACCTGACACACCATTAAACAGCTGCCATCTGGAAAAGACATTCTGACTGATGAAACTGGGTAAGGGAGAGCCTCAGGATAAAGTAGTAGTAAAGAATCATGTGTTTAAGCAGAAGACGTTTTTCAACAGACAACTATTTCCTGTTTAATAAAAGTCTGGGTCTGTCGTTCTTGTGCACTGCAGAGAGAAGTCTTGTGTGAGGCTATATTCTTCCCAACTAACCTTTTGCTAAAACAAAAAAGCTGAATTCGATACTACCAGGAGGTACAGCCTCTATTCATACCAGCCAACATGGACAAGACTGCAAGGTTTGGCCCTTTTTCCCCTGCCACGGCCCCCTTGATAACTAAGCATCTCCTGCTGCCAAAGAAACCAAACCAAAGCACAGTTTAAGCTTCAGCGCAGTATGCATAAACAAACAAGTTTTCCCTGCCACAACCAATGATCTCCCTGTGTCACTGTACTGCGGTGAGACTGGGACTGATTCCCTCCTTGGTAAGACAGTGTAAAGTCAAAATAACTTCCCAGAAATCAGAATTAACTTCCATCCTGTTTAAATGGGTGTAAGAATCCTTCACTTCTGCTTGCCCTGCTCGGAAAGGGAAACAGTGTTTGAGGACAGCATAGCACAACTGCAGATAGGCAAATTCATTAGGATAATCCTCTCTGAGCACAGCGAGTGTGCGTACTTCTCTGTCGAGGCAAGGGGATGATCAGATGCCTCAGACCTTGTAAGAATCAGTAAAGAATTAAGGTTTTTCTTTGTTGTTGTTGGGTTTGTGGAGGTTTCTTTAAACAGAAGGAGATGCTTAAGGCAATACAAGTAGCAGCAACCTGCTGTACGTGACTGGATGCTGCAATGCCACGTAAACAAAGCATTCACAACTCCACACTCACCTGCTCTGTGAATGAATCACGTCATTGTACCGTGCTCACCATATTGCCAAGGAGACCTGAGACATCTTGGTTACTTCCACCTCTGGTCACATTGATAATAACCAACAGGACTGGCTTGCCTGAGACAAGAGGCGGTCACTGGGGAGGGAGAAGTAACAAGCAAAAATGAGTCAAATACGCTCCTGTTACAAAGACACCTGGATATCCCATTATTGCTGCACGACAGAATGAGCATGATGCTGCCCATGATACTTCATGGAGGTAAGGGTAGCAGGTGGTTCATTAATGCAAATGGTCCCCAGGGAGACTGATCTATTTAGTTATTACATATTATCCCCTGTAACCCCTCAAACCCAAGTTTTAAGAACAGTTTTATATCCTTTATTTATCTATGCAGAGTGAACAAATCAAAAGTATTCTACACAGGAATAAATCCTCCTCATACTCTACTTCCTAAGGTCAAAATGACTGAAGCATCCAATTCCTTCTACTGCAAGCAACGACTATTCTGAGTGCGTTCTAAATCCCTATTCAGAACCTCTTCCTTTTCTCCTCCACAAAACCCGGATAAAACAACCCCTTTTGGCATGCAGGAACCCACATTTCATTTCAGTCCAGGAACTAAGGACTTTGGAGACTGGAGGGGAAAAAATGGCTAAACGGCTCAACCTCAGTGTTCACTGTTTCCCTAGTTGTCAGGTGCAACCAGGATGAGAGACCACTGAGATTCAACTGGCTCATCTGGAAAATCAGGGGATGAAGAAAAATATTCATACCTCAAGACAACACAGCTACTCTGAGTGCTATGACCTGGAGTTTCCTCAACAGTGGCTTCTGCACAGAAAAAAACCACCATGCCCTCGTATCAATGAAGGTTTGGTTTTGCTCCAGAATACTAGGACACCATAGCATTAGGACTTGCACACAGCAGCATAAAAGAGACTGAAGCAACAAAGATGTTGCTCTCACTGCTTCCAGACAAAGCGGTGCTACAACAGCCCTGTTACAATCACATCTACTTCAGACACAACTGGATTTGCCACAGCATTGTCTGTAACCATCAGCAGAAATGTCAGATTTGGGCTTGTTCTCCTAGACTCCAGAAGCAAGTCAAGGTGGAAGACTCCGGGCTTGTTAGTTTTCAATAATGACAGCAAGCAATGACATGCCTGTGGAAGAGGCATGAATTAATTGAGGTTGGAAGGGACTCCTGGCGGTCATTTGGTTAAGCAGTTTCAGTATCTCCTTTCACCTTGCAGAGTTGGACCAATTTTGATGTTAGATCCAACTTCATATTTCGATAAAGCTGGTCATGAACTTGCCCAGATGAGTTCTGAATACCTGCAGTGATGGACATACCACAACTTCTGTAGGCCCTGGTTCTAGTGTTTGACCTCCCTCACAGTTAAAGAGTTTCTTACAACCGAATTGGCATTTTCCACGTTGCAGCTTCTGTCCATTGCCTCTCGTGATCGCTGTGCAGCTCCAAGAGGAGCTTGGCTCTGTCTTCTCTGTAACCTCTCATTAGGTAGTTGAAATCAGCTGTCAGACCCCACCTGAGCTTTCTGCTCTTTAGACTAAGCAAACCCAGCTCCCAGAGCCTCTTCTCATGTCCCGTGCACCCCTGCCCCCATCATTGCGGTGGCTGGACTCACTCCAGTGTGTCAATAGTTTTCTGGTACTGAGGAGTCCAAAGCTGGACACGTTGCTACAAATATGGCCTCAGAAGTGCTGGAGAGAGGTGTGTAAACACTTCCTTCATGCCTGCTGGCTACACGCTTGATAACATCATCACCCAACAAGTGGTTAGTGCTGTTGCACAAAGAGCAAGCAGGGAAAACATCAGACTGTGGCCTGGCTTGAGGGATGCTCAGCCCAGGCTTGAGAAAATCTTGTGATCAAACCGATAGAGTAATTTGGAGAACTTTTACACTGGAGACATGTCATAATGTTTCCCCCAACAAGGTTTTACAAAAATAACAGAATCTTCCATTCCAAAAACACAGCCTCCCGACTGCTCCAAAAAGCACAGTTGTAGCTGTCTTGACATGGCCAAGTGAGTAGCTAGCAGACAGTGCTGAAAGAAAGCATTATTAAGGAGGAGGGAAGAGTTTATGTTTTTCAAAATAGGTAATGCATGTGGGAAAGAAAACCTTATTCCACCTGTGCCCAGCTGTCTCACTATATGGACCATCTTGGTTCTGGTCATCTCTGGCTCTGCCTGCCTGCAGGCTGTGGGCGGGCGAGGTGTTAAAAGCGTGGGGTGAGCCTGTCCTCTCACAGCTCTACCGTGTTGCTACAAAATTTCTGAAGTCCAGATCTACTCAGATTTTACTTGTATTCCTGTGGAAGTTAGTCATGGGTTATTCTTTTACACAGAAGTGGAAGAAAACGCTTACTCGTTGTACCTTTTCTCTTCAGAAAAAACTGGGGGATGTTTTAAAAGAAAGCAAGTTTCTAAAGAGTTTTTGTTGCAAAGCAACTTTTTTAACATGTATGCAAATTTTCACATTCTACACTCATCTTCTCTCCTGTTTTCCCCTTCACATTCCTTTCTTCTCCCCAGCACCTCTAGAAACAACTATAGCGTGTCAAAAGTTAGCCAAAAAACCCTTGGCTACTGTAGTCAAAACACATTTATAGAGTGATCAGTACTGTAAAATAATTCAATTTTTTCTGCTACGCTACCATCTCTCACATAGTTATAGAAGCACTATTTCTTGTGATTAAAACAAATCAGGAGATGTGGTCTCCCTTTTGAAATTCAGAAGTTTAAATCCCATACAAAAGTCGGCTTAGCTAGTTCCTATACCTTGTCATGCAAGTAAGAAGAGAAAAAATAAAGAATTAAGGACAGAAATGTACGTTTTACCAGAGCACTTCATTTTATGTGAGAACAGCTTAAAGAAACAAAGTTCACAGATGTCATTTCATCAATGACAAAGATATGCTCACAATGTACAAAATACACACACACACACAGAGGGGGGTGTTCCTAATAATTTCTGTATTCGGAGGCTTTTGATCAGTGCCATCATTTTTCCTGTGTTAATGATGTAATTTAAGGTAGTGAGAACCACCTCCTGGTAATTCTGGCACACATCACCTACCAAAGACTGACAGAAATCTGTACAACACAGAACAAGTCTGTCATCCCAACCAAAGTCAAATCACGTGTGAGAACCTACTGCTGGTGCTCTCAAGCATGAACCCCAGATTTTTCTAGCACTTCTGCCCCACTGAATGCAATGAAACAATTCCTGAGAACAGGTTACTTCAGCGCAGGGTTTCTCTCCTCCTTTGATGCCTCTACTCCCTGTCCCTGTAGGAGGCGGCCTGTCAGTCTACAGAGCAGAGAGGAGGAAGGCAGCCTGCAGACTGCCCAGCCGACACAATGCCATTACATTCCTGTATCAAGACAAAGCAGACAGAGCCAGCAGTGGCTTTTATGTGCCATGAGGTGCCACCAGTAAGGACCTGTAATTTCACACTTGAAGCGTGAATTGTTTAATTATTGCTTAATAGTTCCCCCAAGTCTACTAATAAGTCTCCTGTTTTAAGCAGTTAGGGAGGGTTATCAAGCAAACCAAGAAAAAATAATACCAAAGCAAAAGGGACAAGCCTACAGAAGATTTCTTCCTAGGTCCTTCCATTACGGCGCTTCTCGGTCAATGGCACAAATATCTGAAGAAGTTACTGAAGGGCACCGAGAGATCACATAACCATTTATGCACTGCACATTTTACTTATGGAATTGTCTTGCATTTTTCACAACAGAGAAGTTTACAAGGTCCCCTATTAATTGCAGACCAAATGATTTTTGTCCCTGAACGTTTTTGATTCCCTCATCCACATCTTGACATACCACAGAATTTTTGGTTTTTTGTTTGTCCAGGCCCTGGGGTTATGTTCATCGTGGATACTTACTTTCCTGACTACAGAAGATCTCCTCATCCATACAGATACATAACCACTGTGGTGTACTGTAGCAATGAGTTCTCTACCATAGCTATTCACAATGGCAAAATAAACTTTTCACAACAGTCAGGTAGGTTACAATACATTAGATTGCAAGAACATTGCACAGTGTTTAGTTACAGGTCACTCGGAGAGGATTTGGTCTGTAAAGCCCACGGCAGGAGTCTACTTCTTCCAAAACCCCAAGCTCCGTAGCACCGTAAAGCGTAAAGCAACAACTGGGAATCTAAAACTCCGGCACGTACATACATGCACACTGCTCTGGTGGGTATGTTAACCTCTGAAAATGCTGGCAGCCTTCTGACGAGACATCACCAGGACATTCTCTGAAGAGTATTTCCAGTCATTATTGATTCTCTTTTAATTAATTTAAACACTGAACTGTAGTGTTTATGATCCCCCTGACTTAAGCAGGTTTAGGGACAATGTTCAACATCCCACAAATGCTACCGGTTTGCACTGCATGTGGTATGACAGGACGCTGTCAGTCTGATAAGAAAGAGGTGTACCAGGATCACTCATCTCTAAGCTTCCGCTTCATCATCCTGCCTTGCAGGCTGCCAGCTCATCATCAGCCTCCCACTGTCTCAGGAAAAGTACCCACCTGTGCCCTGCTTCCCCCCCTGCTTCCTCCAAGGGGAATACGGATGCTCCTTTCCTCTCCCCCACCCCCACCCCCCCCTACATACTTTTAATCCAAGGATGTCACAACAGTGTCCCATTTCAGTATCAGATCTGCTGTCAACCAAGCATGGCCCCAGCCACTCTAAATTAAGGTCAATTACACTTTTCCTCATTTGACTGCTCAAGACAATTTTCAGGTTTCCACAAATACGGTTCTTGAACACACTCAGCACTTTCTGCTACATAACTGCTTGCATCAATTCTTCTATAAACAATTCCATATTGCAGAGAGGAGATTTCATTCAAAATTACTATCTAGTATAATTTTTTAAATCTTCTCAAAGAATAAACAACTATTTATCTATGTGGGTTTTGTGCTGAAGATTTAAAGATCATCCTCTTCTATGGGAGACAAACACCGAGCTTTTTGCTGTTATGAAGATGAGTGCGAGCCACTGGATATTTGACAGACAGTAAAATTTGTTATTTCCAAAAAAATCATGTCTCCAGATATGGACCAATTTCCCTGTATGCATATGGAACCAAGACCACACATAAGGAAACAAATAGAAACTCTCCCAGCTCCTATGCTGCTCTGCAGTAACCCAGCCCACTGAGCCATGCAGGGAAGGATCCAAAAAAATCCAGCTACCTGTACTGGTTTGGGGAACCACAAAGGCAGAGGGTTCAGTAAGTAGAGAGCAATCCGAAGTTATCTGCCTGATGGTGCCAAGAAATGACATTTTGTAGGTTATACACACATCAGCAGTTTCTTGTTAAATAATCCAAGGGAAAGTATGCATGCATTTTCTGCCCAATGAAGTTGGTTTGAAAAACACCTAAGGACTGAAATACCCGGGGTATACAATTAGTTAGTGCAATGAAGGATAAAGCTACGGGGTACCTGAAGCTAAGAAAAATACACCTCTGTGATCCTGTTACCCTGACAGAAGGAAGAGCGGCAGCGCAGCTGTGGTGACACGGCTCCAGCGCAGGTTGGTGCCATTTAGCAGGGAGCCCAGAGAGCTGCCCCATGGACAACAGCACCTGCTCAGAGCTCCCTTCTCACACAGTGATGGATACACAGCCACCATTAACAACAGCATGAAGACACCCTGTTTGGTGAGGCCACACCTGGAGTATTGTGTCCAGTTCTGGGCACCTCAATATGAGAGAAATCTTGAGGGGCTGGAACGAGCACAGAGGAGGGCAACGAAGCTGGTGAAGGGCCTGGAGAATAAATCCTGTGAGGAGCGACTGAAGGAGCTGGGACTGTTTACTTTGAGGAGAAGAAGGCTGAGGGCAGACCTCAGCACTCTCTGCAACTCCCTGAAAGGACACTGTACAGAGGCTGGTGCTGGTCCCTTCTCACTGGTCATGAGCCATAGAACAAGAGGGAATGGCTTTCAACTGCAACAGGGAGGTTTGCACTGGACATTCGGAGAAAAGGTTTCCCAAATAGAGTGCTCAGACAGTGGAAGAGGCTGCCCAGGGCAGGGCTGGAGTCACCATCCCTGGAGGGGTTGAAGGGTCGTTCCGATGAGACGCTGGGGGCTGTGGTGCAGGGGAGAACTTTGCACCATAGTGGGGCTGCGGGCTGGACTCGATGACCCCAAGGGGTTTTTTCAACCTGAATGATTCTGTGATTCTGCGAAGACAGAGTTTCTCCCCAAAAGCCAGGTCCTTAGATGTGGGAGCATCAGTGCCAAGGACTGCAGGGCCCTTCTGGTCCCCTCTGCAGCTGCGCTCAAGTATCTGGATTCTCAATGGTTCTGAGGTCTCAGAACAGGCCGAGACCAAAACTCGCTGCCGTGGGGGCGGCTGTGTCCAGAGCCCCTGAGCACACCGCAGTGGGGCCACTGCTGCTGGGCCTGTCCGAGCTGTGCGGGGGACAGGCGGCTGTTTCCAAAGAGACAGGTTGCTCCGTTTGACATTTCTGACGTGCTCAGCGAGGTGAAGGGAGACTTGTATCACGTCTCACATAGAATGTTCTATCTGAGTCAAAGAATGACCCCAGCAACTCAGTTCACCAGAGGTAGCTCATGGTTGAAAATGAATCCTTCGCTCTCACAATTGTCATCTCCTGGAATAACAGATAATGATAGCAACTATATTGAAAATGCAAGAGTCTCCAGCTGGTAGCTCAGGATGGGTGATCTTTGCAGGTTGAGCTGTTGCCGTGGAAGTAAAACAGCAGCAGAGAATGTTTTATTAGAGAGTTTGTTCTGCTACACCTGGAGTTATTGGGCTGATAAGTAACACAGCAACAATAGCAACATTTTTAAGTGCTGCATACATTAAGTTGAGTGTATATATAAAGCTGCATATTTACAGAGCTGCATGGGGTTTTACTGCAGTATTCTATGAAATATAGTAAATATTTCTGTGTAGACTTTTCTGAAATAAAAATACACAAAGAAATCATTGCAGAGTGATGCCACAGAAACAGGTAAGCCACTGAGAAGATGCACTGCAGGATCTGACAGAGAAGAGGAAAAATATCACCAAAAAAAAAAAAAATCAAATGTCACAAAGTTTCATTAGAATGGAAAACAATGCACAATTTCAGTCTAAATTTCCGTTATATTTGTTTCCTAAGGAGTGTTTGTACACAACAATTCCGCAACAGGGTGCCATTCTCTGGTCCACCTGCAATTAAGCCAGTTGTTTCCACATGGAGCAACTCTCTTGGAAATGAAAACATTCCAGAAAAGCAGAGGGTCTAACAAGCAACTAGGAACTTGCTTTAATAAACACTGAATCTAAGCATTAACTCCTTTAACAACAGAGCAAAGGAATACCCCGCTATTATTCATTACTAGACTGGAGTGATACGGTACTTTTCCCGTTTTGATTTTTTGTTAAAGTCTTACTGAGAACTTGTTTACTCCAGGAAATAACAGATATAATTATACTCCTAAAATTATGTAAAACATTTCTCAGTAATGGGTAAGCATACTCAAGAAGGGTAAGCTTTATCCATGCTCGCTTAGTTTGCTTCTAAGACAATTCACTGCAGAAAACTCAGCCACTGCTTTATAATTATTAATCCTTCCAAAGGCAAAGCCTCTTCTGTTTGCTTTTATAACACACGATTATTTTTACAAATTAACCTACTATGTCAACAATTTTGAATGACTGTCCCCTGCTGATGCAGGACACACATGCAGTACAGCATGCACAGCTGCCTACATCTGCTAGACAAATTCAGGTATCCCTGCTCAGATCCACGTGTGCCTGCTGGGTCAGCTAAATCTTGAATTCAGGACTGGAGCCAAATCAAATGGTTTGACCCCATTTACAACGTTGCCTAATCCAGTTTTCTACCGATAGGCATCTTGCATGCATGTAGTCAAGAAAAAAGGAAAGAGGAAAAGCAGCCTGAGTTTACAAACCCATAGCTACCGATTTTCCAAAGCTACAAGGGCCCCGCATGGGCCGGGTCACTCCTCTCTGCGGACATCCATTTCTTACGCTCTTCTCTTTGCACCGGCCGGCGCTGGGGAAAGGCCACAGAGCACCGTGGGCCATCTCCTGCCCGACAGCCATGGCTCCCACTTCCCCGAAATGCCGTGAGGGTGCACAGCCACCCTAGAGAGCGGGGGCATGGATCTGGGATGGGGCCACGGCGAGAGACAAGACAACAACGGCCCGAGGTCGGTTCCACCAACACCTCGGCGGGTTTCCCCGCAGGCAGGAGGCACAGACCCCTTCCTAGCACGGGAGGGGATGTCTGCGCCCAGTCGTTTCATCTGGGGGAGAGGAAAGTTGGCTCGTGTGCATCTGCAGAACTAGCTCTGTCAGTGCTAATGGAAAAATATATAATGAATATGTTGTTAATCAAACCTTTCTGATCTTTAGAAGTATGTAATGGGAAACGCACTACCACGGAACAGCCAGGGGTCTCAATCAGCTATAGAAGGCCCCAAAAAACCTACACGTGCTGCTGGTAGAGTTGCTTTTATCTTTTGCATCTTCTTTTATTTTTTTCTTTCCTCTCACATTTGAAGCAGCAGAAGCTCACACCTGCACTGGGTAGCACAGACCGGCCAAGAGCAGAGACACAGCAAACCAGTGATAGCAACCTGCCTGTGCAGCACCCTCCACCATAAGCCACAAACAGGAATAGGGAGCAACAACAGTAGTGCCACTGCAGTAGCGCAGAAATATGAATTCTAATGCAATTATTTTCAGGAAGAGAAGAAATATCCCTAAACACTTGCTACAAATTTTTAATGGAAGAAAGTACATGCTGCAAAGCACAGCACCATCACTAAGTGGTCTAGTTAAGAAAAAAGCCTCACATCTGTACAATTGCTCGATAACTGTCCTCAGAGGGGTTTTGTCCCCTTCTCAGAAACACAAGCTTCCAGTCACTCACAAATACAAAGTACTGATCCGAGTGAACCGCAGTAATTCTCAAATAATTTCCCCAGGGAAAATGACACCGAGTAAGGAAGCTGCAGGTAATTTCCACAAATTACCAAGAAAGTTCCATCCTCCCTTTTGCTCATCACACCCAGCCACCTCGTAAGGGAGGAGTGGCTTACCTGGGGCAGAGTAGCAAGGCTGTGCTTTTATTTTCTGACATGAACAAAACCGGCTTAGAGATGTAAACCCCTCCAATATCACCAACACAAGAACACCCCATCCTTCTCTTTCACGTACACACTTGAGAAGCCTGTTGCAGAGACAAACCACTGCAGATTAGTGATGCCTCAGCTTCTCAAGGAGGAAGACGAGTTGCAGCAGTCTTGCCAATCACACCACTCGGCACATGCCTCCTAACAGCTCTTCAGACACCCCAGCAGAATTCCTACTTCTCATTTCTGACACAGCCATCCACAAAAGTCACCTCTGACTCCACTCATACATACACCATAACTTCTCTCACATGACTTGGGTCCAAAGTAGTGACTGCAGAAGCCTGGACCTTAAGCACCCGTGAGAAGAGGCTGAGTAGGGCATAAGTACACACCACCATTTCCATGTTCCATTTCAAATTTACAACAAATCCACAAGCAGAGATCTCTATTGTATTCAGTCCTTCCTTCCCCCTCCATCCAAGTTACAACAACCATCTGCTCTGATGTTCAGATGCTGGAAGTCTTCACTCCTGTGTTCCTAGAATAAAGGTCCAACTCATCTTAGGAAAATCGATTCTTCACTTAAAATAAATGCAACTGTAAAGACTCATAGTGGCTTAGAATCTCCCCGAGTCAAACACACACTTGTGAGAGAAAATGGGAACATGCACCAAAAGAGCCATTTTAAAGAAATTTATAGGTAATTATTTGATAGAGAATAAACAGAACTTTTGTTTCCAAGATTACAACACGGCTGTATATAGAGTCTGACAGCAGTGGATACTGTAAATTAGATGTGTTACACACCACCTTACAGTAGTTAAATGAAGTCCATCAAGAGTGCCAGCCTTCCCATCAGCAGAAATACATGGTATGACCCTTGCAGTGGACGTGGTCAGGTCAGTAAGAGTTTTGTATGCTTAGAGCTTGTGCTCGCTTCTTCCTAGATTAGGGTGGCTTTATATCAACAGCACTACTAGAGAACGAGAACATGACTTCAGGATAAAAACGCCTATTAATGAAAGTGGCACAATATCTGTATCACCTGCAGCTGTGATGCTTCCTTGTGGCTAACTCCACACCAGGTGTAACAGGCTTCAGTGAAGTCTTCCAGCCCCAAACTGGAACAGAAGAGACACACCAGCCTGCAGCTGTAGGGAAACACAGATATACATGACAAGAGACAGCTATCTGTCAAGCTGGCACCTGCCTGACCTAGGAACCTCCATGCAAAAACTCGTTTCCCTTGGGTTTCTTGGCTGCCCTTGTGTGGTCTGTAACTGGCCACTGTGTCCTGAGCAGCCTCTGCCCCAGACAACACTGTGGCTTGGAGCAGGCCATTTCACAGATCAGATGAGGCTTGCTGTGAGGTCAGTGACAGGCGCAGTTTATCTGGGTATGAGAAAAACCCCACAGGCAGGCAACAGACCCCTGAAGGGGAATTACTTAAAACAGAGGCAGTGGCACGAACTCAGCCTCCTGCAAATGTACGAGATGGAATCCACAGAGATATCTGGGCTGTGGTTATGAGCATCAGTACAATCCTCAGAAATATCCTGGTTCATCTGGTTTTATATCTTCATGACTTCAATACACTTCATAGTCAAATATTTTGAGCCACGATCAATCACTACTTCAGAAAGACACACAAATGACTTTCAAAAGGATTCATTTCCCCTGTATCCTCCTAGGGGTATCAGGGTAGTACCAAGTTGTTTGAGTTAGAGGCTTCTGATGTAGATTTGTCTGTAGTAAACACACAGACATTGTTTCTTGATGACAGCGGCAATGGCAGGGAAGACTCTCTGAGCCTGAGAGTTGAATTCAGTATGACGTTAGCTGAAGGACAATTGCACCCACCACCCTACCCCGTAAAGCCACCCCAACAAGCCAAAGCCCAAAGGAAATCATTTTCTAGCATCTTAACGTGCCGACACGCCCAGCACAGGATCGGGCTGCGCGAGAGGCCCAGCTCAAGGGAAAGACACCCACCCTGGTGTCTGCAGAGCTGTTTCTCTCGCAGATTCTCGCTCCTCTCTCCGGCTGCCGCTGCCCAGCAGTTTTCCCCCCTTCTCAAATATGTCATCCCAGAGGCGCTCCCACCGGCGCTGATGGGCTCAGCCCTGGCCGGCAGCGGGTCCATCTTGGAGCTGCCTGCCATTGCCTCTGCCGGACACGGGGGAAGCTTCTGGCCCCTTCTCACAGAAGCCGCCCCTGTAGCCCCTCCGCTACCAAAACCGTGTCACGCAAACACCATCCGCAGTTAATTCTTCCTGACCGTACCTTCTTCTGTGCCTCCTTCAGGCACAGCTGTCCAGCTACAAAGAGCCCTGTGTGGAAAGCTCTCGGCAGGGTTAACACATCCTGCCCGTGCCTGCTGCTGCTGCCCACTGACAGTTCATCATTCATGGCCATTACCTGCTTTCCCAAATTTTCCTTCTATGCTATGAACCACTAGTCTCTGTCTTGAATTCTGCCTTTTATCTCCCTCCCTTCTCTTGAGCTCCATCTCTATCCTATTACTCTTTAACCTCTCTTTGGAGGTTGTGGAGCCTTTCCCTTTCTGCCCTTGCTTTGACTTCTTACTCCTAAGTTCCCAGGTTTCGCCCTAACAGTGCTCTCAAGCGTTCATCTCCCAGTCACGGATGGCAGTCAGTGGGGTAAACGGGACCCCACGGCCTGAGGAGAACAGGATGCCTCACCCTGTTCCCACGCTAAAACTCCATTTCCCCCCCCTCGCTACTTTTTGTGCGGGGGCAGCCTAGGACCTGAACGGGACCACGGGTGTTCGTTAGGGACACAGGTGTACGCTCTTCTTTCTGCTTTAGCCCTGCCAGTGGACATCGCAGAAGCAAGAAGCAGCTCTGCACCCCAACAGTGGAAGCAGCTAACAGCTAACCCTGTACTAACAGGGAACAGCAACGTTCTCAATCCAAAGAGAGAGGGAGGGAGAGTAAGAGAAACACTGGGTGCAAGGATTTGGGTTAAAAAAAGAGACAAAGAATACATATAATAATACTTTGTGGTATCAAAGATTTGTTTCCAAGACACTGTGAGTTCCTACGGCAAGAAGTGGGGCACTATTTAAGCCCCGCCAAATGGGTTTGTTCCCTTTGACGTTAAAGAAACACCAGAACGGGAGACTCTCTGAAAGGCTTCGATTTTCCAACTTTACTGGGGAGCAAGGGAGAAAAAGGAAGGGATTCAAGCTGGGCAGGTTACAGAGCGCCATGGTGCTAACGGCACGCGCTGGAGGTGCCCTTGGCAACCGCTGGAGGGTAACATTCTAAAGCCCCTAGCAACTGCCTTGGCTGGTTCAACAAGCCTGCAGAGGGTACCACCTCCTCCCTTCAAGACTCTTTCACTGCTGGCTGGAGTTTCTGTTTCAAGAAACTTGAAGCAGAGACCAGCTTCCAAAGGTCCAGTTTTTGAGAGGAACTACTGCTTTCAGGATAAGATTGCCTGCCGTTAGCAGCACAGAGGAGAAGCAGCCTAAGAGGCGAAAATGGGAGCACTTGGGAATGACCCCTACTTCCGTTTTCATCCCCCCTACGCACAGGTAAATGCTGGAGATTTTACAGGGCTTTGTAACCTTGATTCTCTTGACAGACCGTGCTGAAAGGGAGCCTTACTATCTCGTCTGAAGTTGGTATGTCCCTCTCTCTGGGTCATGGCAGCACCTGTAGATCAAACTGCTGATTTCTGCAAGTGCTAAGAGCTAAGATAACCTAAACTACAGACAATTTCTCCTGTGAGCGGGGTTCAGATACTCAAGGAAGACGTAAAAGTTAAAAATCGTCCATAAAGATCACCCAGCGCTTTCTTAACAGAGTGACATGACGCTGATTCTGAAAAAAACTGGCACGTTTATAGCTTCTGCTCACAGCAACTGCCTGGGCCCCCATAAAGTCACTTCCTTAAAAGAAAGACCTTCAAAACGGGTCCGTCCTCCAAAGACATACTGTTCTATTCCACTGAGTAAAAACCCAAGGGTGGGTGTGGGGCTCTGGGTTATTGCATCCGCTTCAGCATCAGGGATTGAGGCGTTCACACCTGGGAAATGGGCATTGGCCCCAGACCCCAGCCTGTCTCAGGGCATGGCCCACTTGTGCTGGCTACAGTCCAAAAGTGGCCGGATTTGGAGATTCTGCTCCTAGACCCAGTGTTAATGCCTGCACCCGAGTGAAACTTACCTTCAAATACACAAGCATCTTCAAGGGGGACTTTGCTTTCCTTCAAAAAACGACACAGAAACGCATTCAGAATTAACCCTCAACCTGGCATTTTCAGCTCTCAGCTCGGATGAAGCTCAGTACACCACGTACTAAACCATTTAGGCCATTTTTATTGTTCCATTTACAACACCTGAAAACTCTTTTTCTCCTGCAGCAAAAGTACCACAACATCTCCTGTTTCTGGGAAAAACAACCCCGAGGCTGCCTGAGGATCAGCTGTGCTTTCCATCACAGCAAACCTCGATGTATCAACGGATTTTTTTTGCCACCCACTAACAGTGAGTAAAAATACCTTACCAACCATTTGTTCACTCGACTAAGGAAATACGCAAAAATGTCCTTCTAGTGCTTCCATACCCTAGAGTAAGGTCAAGAAATGCACCCTGGCAAATCAGTCAGGTAAGATCTGCTATCGCAGCAAGGCCAAGGCAAGGCAGGGAATTGCCCTGGCGTTTGAATGGGGTCGCCACATTGGACTTTTAGCTGCCACGTTACGAATCTTCGTAGCTGCCAGTTACGTGAAAGGTGAAGTGGCACTTTAGGTTGCTGAGATCCAAGCAGTAAAAACGTTGCTTTACTGGGGCATTGGCTAGATGAAACCTCTCCAGCACTGAAAATGGCCAGTAGGCAGGTAATCGTTTGAGAGAAATGAAAAGCAGCGTGTGTGACCGGGGGGGGGGGGGGGAGGTTGGCAGGGCCACCAGTAGCAATAGCTGTTGATGGAGCACAACACGTCACACGGATGAGACACCCCTTGTATAGGTAACGTCAGATGACAGTCCTCTGTGTGCAGACGGATGTCCAGTTCAGCGCTCTGAAAGCGTTTTTCAGGCTTGAACACTGTATTTCAGTAGCCCGCATCCAGTCACAGTTTGCAAGGCAGTACCAATGTCATCAGAGTAGTGATGGAAAAGAACACCCTCACAAGTTTCCCTCAGTCTCTTCTAAGAGGAGCTCTTGCCTACTGGCAGTCCTGGTAGGCAGCTGGAACATGGAACAGGGGAAGAGTCCAGGGTGGGGAACCAAGACAGATGTCAGAAACTGGGCGGGAGCAGGCTTGAAGGCAAGTCAGCATGATTTGCCACAGAAGCACAAACAAGTAGACTAAAAGAGAGTTGTTCTGGGACCTCCTCTCCAGAGCTGGAGACAGGTGTCAGAAGAGAAGCCCAGAAAGACCTCCAGTCAGAAGCAAGCGCCTTGTGCTCCTGTAATCTCCTTCAACTCAGTCAAGGTGGATTTGCCTTACAGTCCCCGGAGCTAATGATACCCTAGCCTGGACACCGACAAAGGCTCTATCAAGTCAAACTGCTCTATCTTACCTTCTCTTGCATGAGATACAACCAATCTGATCTGCAGGAGTGTTAGGAAAATGGGTTGCATGTCACCCACACGCTGCTGCCAACATCACGGGTAGATAGACAATTCTAAGGAAAAGAGTATCTTTGATGAGTTTCCTCTGATTCAGTGTAAATTACCTTCAGGAACTTCATGGTCTTTCTCAAAATCAACACGTTGTACTCAGGAAAGAGAGGTGTGATTCAGAAAATGCTGATAGAAAGGAAAGGTCTCCAAGCTACAAATGGGTAAACCTGTGCTTAGCGCTGCTAAATGCTTCAGAACTGATGCCACGGGCAGGGAGACAGGCCTGCCTGTTCTTCAGCCTGTTTCAAATATTCTCACAGGTGGGGTCCTAAACTCACGGACTCCCTGCAGCCCGGGTACCACTAATCACAGGGTTCCCTGGTTGTCAATAACTGCAAAGGCACTGGAAGAAGGAAGGTTACTGACAGAAATTCATCCCTCCCCCAGCTGGAAGAGATACCCAGCCTTTCGCAGAATGATCCAAACATTCCTCTTCTCAAAAGCCTTCGTCCAGCAGGGCCTCATCCCTCCGTTCGCAGGAGCCGGCACCTGTGTTTTTCCCTGCTTCCTGCAGCTGGAAGATGCTCTTTTGCCAACCTCCGCAGAAGGCTTTTCCCTAGAAGGCACAACCTCCCTGTGTAATGAGGCCTTCAGTGTCAGAAGGGTTTCAGAACTGTACCTGCTGCTCTCAACCCTCATTTGATATTCTAGTTCCCTCCTAACAAAAGAAACACCGTGTTCTTTTCTGCAGATGCCCCACTGCAACAGGCTGCCCACCAAGGGATTCTGCATCCAGGCCCTCATCAGCAACCCCACAGAAATCAACACAACACTCGACTGCCAATTCACCCACCGCTCATCATAAACCTCCAGGATGACGAAGATGATGAGGAAGAGGAGGAGAACTGTAAACAAGTTTTTTCTTTCTTTTACAAGGAAGTAGAAGGGGGGGGGGGGGTGTTTGACACCTCCCAGCTCATTTACTCGAATAACCGTTACAATTGTAGAAAAGAGTTGTTGACAGGTTTTTGAAATAGTTTCCAGCTAATCCCCAAGTTATTGGAACCGGTAGTCACCAGGTGAGAGCGAGGCAACATTCCCTAACTCCCGGGCAATGCCTGGCTGTACAGTTCAACAGCAGGATAATTCCTCTTTTTCCCATTAAATAGAGCTGAAGTCACAGGTTTGTTCACAAAAGACAGTGCTCTGACTTCCACTTAAATAATTCCTTCAACTGCTTTCCTCAACTCTGTAGGCAGTCTCATGTTATTGCAGAAAGTTATCCTTAAATCCAGCAAAGAGAATCCATACAACACTCTCCACAGAAACTGAATGTCTGTGTCTATGTTTCTATACGCACAGAGAGAGATTTAGTTTTTCGGTTTTTAAAATGTAGTTAAACTGTTGGACATATCTCACTCAGAGATCCCAGATTCACAGGGAAGGGACGAATTGCACGTTCCCAGAGAGCAGGAGCACGACCTACTCTCACGTGCGCACTCCGCAAACCGCTGTGCTCCTTCTCAGGCAGCCCCAAGCTGCTCTTCACTTTCCCCTGCCCTGCAGGCTGGCTGGCAGGGCTGCCTGCTCATGCTTCCTAACTCGTGTTCAGTCCCAGGAAGCCACAGGAACCTCAACAATACAAGACGCGGGGCTTTGCGCATCTTAGCGGCCTTACCTGAGACAGCCAAGGAGCACGCTTGGCACGTCCTGCACGCTCCGCTGGCAGACACTGCAGGAGAGGAACTCTGCGCAGAGGGTTTCTGACAAGCACTCCCCGCTGACATGTTTCATCACAACATTTCCTTTGGGGGGGGGGGGGGGGGGGGGGGGGGGGAAAGAAGGATCATGAGTACTGAAGATGGCTTTGAATCAGTTTACATCAACAAACGCTTCTTAATAGGTGTCGTGACTGCAAGTCCACTGCGCTTGCAAATACCTCATAGCAAGGAATCCATTTTCTGGCCAGAAGCAGAGCCTGCAGTCAGGAAGAAAGAAGGGCTCTGACCAAAGTGAAATTCCTTATGGTGGCTGGTTATTACCAATTGCCAAAGGTCTTTGTAGAGCTGTCTAGTAACCCTTGGAAAATATTTCCTACAGATGTTCCTGACTGGGTGCCCAAGACTGCTGAAGAGATCGAAGAGGAAAGGGCAATAAAGGAAATATGCTATAAATCTGGTAAATACAAACTTAGTCACTCTTGCCTAAACAGCACTTCTGACAAGAGAGTGAACTTTGTTGGGTTTTTTTTTTCCCTCCTGGGCTGTGTTTAGGAGAGTATTACAGGATTCAGCCCCCTCACGAACACCCCTCAACAACAGCCGTGTCTTCGCCTCAGGAAAAAGAGCTGTCCCCCGTGGAAGCCACCCACCCAGACTTGCAGAAAGGCAAGTACTTTTCAACTTCTTGCACAATAGTTACCACTTTTTAAATTACTGTTACAGGGAGAAGCTATCACAGAGTTTGCCCCTCCTCCCCACTTTTTAGATTTAGTGTCGATAAAAGACAGGAATTTCCCCCCCCATCTCTCTCTCTCCTGTCACTGTACCGAGTGTAGGTGGAAAAGGTAGAAATGGGCTATTAACCCTATGTGTACTTTCCGGAGATACACTACTTAGGTCTTGCATCGAGTTTTTCTTCAGGATCAAGATTTGTGTAGCCTAGTTTTAGCTGTCCTAAGGTAGAAAGGCAGTTTCCATTCCCCATCAGGCCGTGCAGGCACTCTTACGGGGCTCTTTATTGCATCGTCAGACAGTGCCAAAGAAAGGGCAGACGAGTCCCCTTCCCAGAGGTGCTCTGTGCTCTCTGCTGTCTGTCTTGGGTCTCTAGATGCTGAAACGCAGCCACACATCAAGCTTTTCTCCAACTAAACTCAGATTAAATAAATCCCCCCTTCAAGTACATTCTAAGAGATAGTAAGAAACGAGTTCCATTTTGGTTGGAAGGCTAGGCTTTATCCAACAGAAGGCAGGACAAAGAAATACCAATTCAGAAATATTTACCTCCTGTATTTTGTTTCTCCTTCATTCCTGAGCAAGTGGCATGACTGGAAAAAAAAAAAAATCTGTATTAGATCTTTTACTGGATAAGCAAGAGTATAATTCCATTTGAGGAGGGAGCATTATGCTCTGACTATTAAAACACACCAGACTCACCAGTAGATCAGTCATCAGAAATTGCTGCACAGAAATATCACCTGCTACTTTCAATTGTGGGGGGGGCGAAAATCACATTAGTGTCAGGGACAAAATCTTCTTTTTTTGTATTTCTAATGAGATGCAGTCAGAGAAAAGGAGAGAGGTGCTTCCCCAGAGCATTTCTTCAAGTGAGTTCTCTTGAGGTTGTAGGTACAAGGATGACACACGCACCTTTCAATACGCCACATATTCCATCGGGTAGGATGCATAAATACCATTCCTGAAAAGCGAGAAGCCAAAGAACCAACAGGTGGCTGAGGCTGGTGCCTTCCTTTGGAGCCGTGGTCTTCTTTAACCTGGGCATGATGGTGTTTCATCAGAGAGCACGGCAGTCACACGCCAGGTGCTCGAGTTACACTCGGCGGGATCCAAGGAACTAACCAAAGAGAAAGAAGCAGACAACATGAGAGGTTAACGGCAATTGCACTAAACTAATCACGAGCTCCCAGAGGTGGGAGCCAGTGCCAAAGGAGATTCCCTCCATTTTCAAAGGCTCTGCCGTCTGTGCTGCCAATATTCTCAATCGCTACTGTGTTTCCTGAAGGCCCTCCTTCTCTTTTTGCGTTATTCAGTGTGGTGGGAATTGTATTGCCATCACCTGGAAAGGCAAGAGAAAGAAGGGTTTACCTGCTTGTGGGTAAGCACAGGGAACGGCACTGCCATTCTCACTGCTGAGCATCATGGGGTAAATAACATAACTGAATGCATTTGGACTGGGCTACCCACAAAGAACAATTTTTTCATCTTGTTTTCCAGCCAGGATGTCAGTTCTTGAAGAACAGTGCAACAGTTTTGTTTGCTTTTTCACTTTGAGGAATTCATGCTTCAAACCCCAGAGTAAAACCAAGTTACCAGCAAAGAGGTTAAAGGGAGGGCAGTCAAACTGATTCTTCTCATCTTTATGTCTGTACAGAAACGAGAAGAAAGTCTTCTTTCGACTCTGCAGGACCACCACTATCTGCGTACATCGTCTCCCCTGCCTTCACTGCCAAGCCAGCGCCAAAGTTCAGTGAAGCTACAGGTGGGCTCCTGCTTACACTGATCTCTTAAAATGCCTCAAATGTGCCTGTCTGGATTGTGCTGCTTTCCATCGGTCCCTGCAGGTGAAAACTCACTTACTTATGCCTGAATATGGGCAGGAGTAAATTTGATCCGGCATCACGTTCACCAACAGACTGCCGCAGGATCCACAGACAGAAAGGTGAAGCTTTAGAAAGCTTCACAGTTTGTCAGACACAATAGGCACGAACACTAATTTAGCACCTTCCGAGCAGAAAGCAGTCCTCTGCCCCACAAACAGCGTCAGATGCAAGGATGGGCCACGGGGCACAAATATACTGATCCCCACTTTTTACTGCCTCTTTTATCTCGTCAGCAAACTCCTGCTATCAGTTTAAGGGTAGCATACATGTTTGCGATTCATGTTCACTTTGTTCATATGATTTATGCGGACAGAGGACTGAATTCGTTCTTCCTGCCATTCATTCAGGGTGATCTTTCCCTTCACCTCTTTTCCATCTGTGAAACACTCAACTGTCCTCTTGATAGCACTTGCTAGGTCATAAACTTGACAAGAAGCCTACAGGGGGGATTCCCGGTCTTGTATCTTTCTGGCAATCTCTTTTGGATGGAACCCTGAATGTACGTCTTTTGCTTTCTCGATCAGCATTTTTGTCCTAAGAGCAACCATCAGCATTTTTGCTACCTTTCTCTTCAGCAGGGCCCGAGTCACACGGTCTAAAAGGCCCCGAGCAAAAGAATCAGCTCCACACAAAGACAAGACCTGGGAGCCAAGTGCAAAACTACGGTAATACTTACATGTAGCGTACACCCTGACAACTTTAGGATTACTGTGGAATCAACAGTTTGAATTAATGGAATTAAGATGGAATTAACACAACACCGGAGTATTAATAATATTCATTTTTAAGCCCCTTTTACAGAACAGGGTTAGTCCTTAGGCAGCGTACTCGGATGCAAAACCAACTGCCCGGCACAAAACCACAAAGCTGCCTTGCGCCTGGTGCTTCCGTCACAAGCAGGGATAAAACAGGAGATTGGCTTAGGCACTCCTTTCATCTAAAAGCAATTGATGCCTTGGGGCAGATTTTCAACACAGGAACATCCCCTTTGTTCGGGTCAAGGATGTCCACGGCGGGATCACCCCACTGGGAAGGTCCCGTGAGCCCCCTGGGAACGCCACGAGGTTACAGATGATCTTTAAACGACCACAGAGGGAGTCTGCATTGAATACTAGCTGCTATTTCAGAGGTGGTGTGGGATTCACCCCATGCACTCCTTGGTCCGTCAGCTCACCCCCTACTGAATTCACCTCTCAGGCTCAGAGAGTCTTTCCTGCCATTGCAGCTGTCATTAAGAAACAATGTCTGTGTTTTCTACAGACAAATCTGAATCAGGAGCCTCTAACTCAACAGCTGGGAGGAAAAGAAATCCCGATGGAAAAACGAGCTCTCCCTTGAAAACCACCCTTCGGGTAACTGCTTGATACAATTCCCTCCTTCCAGTAAAAGCACCAGGTCCCTGCCCACCTCTGTTTCAGACCCCCCCGGACAGCCCCGCTGTCAGCGCTGCCCCGAGCTGACCCAGGGCACTTCCACACGCAGCATTAGGCCATTCTGACTCCGGTCGGAGATGCAGATCCTGCTGAGGCACCACAGGGATGCAAAGCACCTCAACCCACCTTCGGGAATCCCTCGCCAGCCTTGCCACCATTTCTGCTTGCTTTGTGCAACCACCACATCCTTCTCAAGCATCTGCTTGGGAAGGTTTTAGAGGAAAAAGAACGGAACCTTTGGAAATGAGGGTCAATTAGATTAGGATGAAATTATTTTCTTTCCTCTTGCTTCTACAAGTGTTGAAAGTGTCCTTCTGAAAAGGTTTCTGAGAGAGCATGTTGTTTTATTCTAGGAAATTATGCACATAATGTTCTGTCTCTCTCTTTTGACCGCAGAGCCAAGACGATGTGCAAGTCCATAGAAAAGGAGACCGCCAGCCTCCACGCAGGAAAAAGAAGCAGCGAGGACTTCAATTTACAAGAACAAGGGAATTGGCAAGTGGAAAATCCGAAGATGATTATCTTACAAAGTCTGAAAAATCATGTGTACACAAGAACATTTCCAACAGCCTTCAATAGATGGACTACGTTTAAATTTGTTAGGAAAATCTGACAGATGACATTATTTTTACAGACTATGATAAGTAATAATAACGCATAATTCCTAAAATGAATAAATAAGTTGGCTTCACTTAGCAGTTTCAGAGAACTTTTCATGTAAACAACAAGAGCGATGCGTTCTACAAAGTAGCTGGTTTGGTGCCAAAGCCAGATTTCTAGACCCTTTAGCTCTCTGCCAGACGTTTGGGGGCTCAGTCTGAGTTTCCTATTGAGATTCTGACATCTGAGCAGGGCAGCAGAACTGTGTTATGAACCAAACGAGCTTCACAACAAAACTCCCCGAATGAACTGAAAGAGGCTTTACACACATCTTGAACTAAAGGAGCAAAGATGGGGGAGAGACCAAGAGCAAAGTGAGAGGAAGGCTGAGAAGGAGGATACTTTAATTTTGCCTTCTGAAGAAACCAACCTCATGCCCAGCTGTTACCTAGATGTGACGTCTAGCTTTGTCGCAGGCATTTTCCCTTTTCGCGTTTACCGGACCTTTGGTCATTCTTAGAGCATCATCAGTTTGGGGGGAGAGCCCTTCAGACTCCTTTCTGTAGCACTGGGATCCAGCACTTATCCGGGTGGCACTTGTAACTGGGAATGTCCAAGTGTTTTTCCTCCTTGGAGCTTCTTCTTCATTGTGACTGTTTAGAACATGGGCATGTTTAGAACATGGGCATTCCAGGGTGCCTTTGAGCTGAAATCATTCTCTCCTTCTCCCAGAAATACAGCTCTCATACAGCTCTCTACCCTACTTTACAGAGAATATCTTGCAGAAACCTCAGGGGGTCATTATGTCCTTTTTTTTCTATTTAGTAATTTAATGGGGACTGTTTACTTTGAGGAGGAGAAGGCTGAGGGCAGACCTCAGCACTCTCTGCAGCTCCCTGAAAGGACACTGTACAGAGGCTGATGCTGGTCCCTTCTCACTGGTCATGAGCCATAGAACAAGAGGGAATGGCTTTCAACTGCAACAGGGAGGTTTACACTGGACATTTGGAGAACAGGTTTCCCAGAAAGAGTGCTCAGACAGTGGAAGAGGCTGCCCAGGGCAGGGCTGGAGTCACCATCCCTGGAGGGGTTGAAGGGTCGTTCCGATGAGACGCTGGGGGCTGTGGTGCAGGGGAGAACTTTGCACCATAGTGGGGCTGAGGGTTGGACTCGATGACCCCAAGGAGTTTTTTCAACCTGAACGATTCTGGGATCCTGTGAAATTTATAGAGGCTATAGTGATTGTAAACATGCATGCAGTTAGGTCTCGCTTTCCTTATCTGAGAGAAGAATAGAAAAATCTAGAGCATCTGGGTTAGCTGAGAGTTAGAACATGTCAAAAAACAGACAAGAAACACTTTTTGGAAATCAAGGACTAAGCATCTTGAAAATGTTTCCTCCCCTCTAATTAGACATCGCCGTTTCCAACTGCAGGACCCGACGCCTCACGGCAACACCTTCTACGTTGTCTGCCTGAGGCAATTTAAAATCTCACGCAGAGGGATACTGTGCCCAGTTAGACAAGGCCTGGCCCAGCCCTTATCTACGAGCGCAGCAACAAGTTCTCAGGTGAACATCCCTTTTGTCTGACAGTGGAAATGAGGAAATCGAGCTGGCTTCTTTGGGAAAACCCTCTAAGAGCTCAAAGGACCAAAATGGGGTGACTTTTCCACCAACGGGAGGTGCAGGGGCTGCTGGGCCAGAGTCCCAGGCCCATTCGCTGCCACACAACTTGGGGCTCCCAGCGTCTGAATGGCTGTAGCACGAGCTACACTGTCCTCCTTTCCTTTTAAATGGCATCTCAGAAAGCCAGCATCTGAAAAGACGCTTTATACAAGCCCAGTGCCTTTCCAAACCAAGATCATGAAGAACTAGCGCCTCCTGATGCAATTGTACCCACCACCCTACCCCGAAAAGCCACCCCAACAAGCCAAAGCCCAAAGGAAATCATTTTCCAGCATCTTTACGTGCCGACATGCCCAGCACAGGATCGGGCTGCGCGAGAGGCCCAGCTAAGAGAGAGAAAAGCAGCAGGAGAAGGACATGGCCATGGGGCACGATACTTGGCTCGTCCTGGGTTGTGGAATCACAACCTCAGTACATTATCTCCTGCCTCTGCACTAGAGCTTCCTGGAGAGAAATTACAAATCCTGTTCTCTTGAGTCATCAATTGCTCAGTCCAGGAAGTCATAGGTACTAACCAATACCTCACCACTGGACAATCAATACATTGGTCAATGAGATATTAGCAGTTCCTGTGAGGTGTTAACTACTCTTGACTGAAATCAGAGGAACAGACATGGATCGTTGTGTCATCAAATCCTTATCTAAGATTTGTTTTTGTCAGCCTCAACAGCACTAAGATCCACAAAAATATTCAAGACACATATATGTTTTCCAGATCATGGGTGCATCCCCTATTATATTTCTTAATGCTCTTCTGTCTGATTGTCTCTGTCATTAGAGCCCCAAAGAGGAGTCAAAGAAAATTTAAGATATCGTACATTTCATGCAGTGGGGCCCTAAAGATTGTGTATCTGTTTTTTCACATACTCACTGCATGACAAATCCCTCACACTCGTTGAAACTCACACTACTTGAAAATGAGTCCCGAGATAACAATCCAAACATCAGAGGCAGAGGGCTACTGAAGAAGAGCTGAACTTGCCTTGGCATTACATATGCATGTACATCGTCTGCTGCTGAGCTGAAAGGCCCAAGGGAAAGAAATGATTTCTTGTTCTCACCTTACACCTGTTAAAATATACTAATGTTTTCCAGATGGTCATCAGACATCTGCTGTAGGTGCATCATATCAGATCGCAAACAAATTAACAGTGGTATCACCTGTACTGTACTACACGTTTGCAAAGCTTCCAGCCTGAGATCCAGCATTCCTGAACAAACTTACACGGCTAAATTTAAACCATTAACCCCCAGCATCTTAGCAGCACTGATACTTTAATGAAGCTATTTATTAAGGTAGCACAACCCATCTCAAGTCAACACCCAAATGAGAAAAAAATTGGTTGTTGTAAAATAAAAACTGGATAAAACTTCCCTGAGAATTTAGAGATTGCTTAAATAGAAAGATTTTGACAATTTCCTCCTAATGAAGACATTTGCTGATAAAAGCTCCCTTGTAAAGCAAGACGTTCTGTAAAGATATATATTTATTTTTTAAAACAACTGAATCTCTAAATTATTTGACTGTCTCTGCAGTCACTAGGGGTCAGTGTGGTCACAGGAACGGGCTCGAACAAGGCCTCAGAGCAAACCTTCAGTAGCCAGCGCTTTATTCCAGCTCTCCAGGGCCAAAGCCTCGCTGCAGGGTTCTGCAATGCCTTTAAATTAAGAGAAAAGGCTGCAGGAGGCTTGTTATGCTTCTTCATGTCCAACTCGGGGGAGAAGAACAACTTCTATTCAAAAATCGCTAAATAGTTATTTTTTATCTCTTGAAATACAGTGATGATATCACCCTACTTCTCCCCTCATCCTACACCGTTTCCAAAAGGCATTTCTGTTCCCTCCTGCACCTTCTCCTCAAGGAAACAGTCTTTGAAAAGAGGTGTTCCCATGCTGGGAGTCTCCTTTCATCTTTCCAGTCTGGAAAGAGTTTAGACCATTTAAACTTCCTTTGCTTTTCCCAGTCTGTTTTTCTTACAGGTGAAAATAATGATAGAAACAAGCTACTGTTGTATGTGGTATTTGAGGCACCTGAGAGCACAACTATTATGCTGCAGAGTAACAGTTCCAGATCCGTGCCTACGTTATCACTTTAGACCCAGCCTTTCAGAGGGACCTTCGCTCAGAAGCGGCGTTCTACCTCGGACCATTACATGATAACAAGATTTGGACAGCACAGTTAGGAACCAAGTATTTGGCCAGTAGGTTCTTCCTGCAGGCACCACTAACTAGGGGTGCAGATCACACATCTCAAACATCTAAACGCCTAATCACATTATGTTTCAAAAAATTAATGTTACTTCCTGGGTTTTTTTCCTCAAGAAATTATGAGCATTGAAAAAACCCTAAAGCAAAAGCAGACAATTCATAGATACTGCTGCACACGTGGATGCCGCATCGAGAACAATTCTCACAGCAGCAAGATCACAGCCCTGAGCTTCAGAGCTGAGCTCTTCTCTTACTGTGCTCCTCAGGCAGCTGACCTCAAAATACATGGCATAGCCAGGAGGACCCCATGCAAAAGAAACGTGAGAGAATGTAGAATGACACAGCAGAGTCCACTTCATACAGGGTGGCACATGTAGAAAGATCTCGTGCCCAGTAGAAAGCCCTCCATAAGCCTCAAGTTTATACAAGAACCTGCATTTCAGCAGCACCCCGCTGAAGCGACACAGACACAGTATACCTGTCACCAAAACCTAACTCAAGCTGATGATGACGATTCACAAAATTTCTGCTCAACTGTACCCCCTGCTTTCTACGATCGTTGCAACAAATTGTGTTTCTCCAGACTGTAGAGTGCATTCGGTGTCATCACCCATATACATTATGCAACAGTCCCCAGAAACATTAAGAACCTGCTGGTCATCCATCAAGGGAAGGAACCAGGAGTTTAACAAAAAGCATACTTGCAGTTATGGGGACTGCCTGGCAAATTCACAGGCACACATAGACCACCATTCCCTCCACTTCCCCCCAACAGTTGTAACTGGACGTGGGTTTTTTTTTCCTCACCCGGTTTTCTGTTCTCTCAGTTATCTTAAGATGGCACACTATTTTCATGGCCATGTTGAAGTGCCCAGAATTCTTTTATTTCTCAAGATGTGTATTATTTTAGCTGTGTTAACTCTTTCATCTCTAAGTGCTGGTCATTTGCTCAGGTGATACAGCAAATCATGTAATACTGAGCCTTAAAGAAGGACTTTTTGAGCTCATGCTTGTCCCTGGTTTCACACTAAGATAAAATATTCCTGAAGTTTGGCAGATGAGAGCATAATTAAAAGCAACCTTGAGGAAAGTAGTATTATTTCCTAAATATCTGAAATAATTAAATATTCCCATACAAAATAGCTAAGAACACTGCCTAGAAACTTCTCTTCAAAGAGTGGACGGAGCCATCCCAGAAAGGGATTACCCTATCTAGTTATCGTCGATTAAACAAGAGCTTCACAGATGGAAAACCTGTCTGGCAATAAATTCCTACTGCATCAATTTTCAATCATCTCAGAAGACAGTATCACAGTACATCTGAAATCTTCACAGCAGTCTTCCCTCTGAACACCTCCCTGTCATTACATTGCTGCAGACAGCAAGCAAAAGAAGATCTTTCAGACTAAAATGAAATTTATTAATAGAAAAAGACCAAATATACATTATTTAAGACAAACCAGGTGGGTGAAAGTACAATAAAGTCATAAATGTGACTGCTAGATATACAGTAAGAACTGTGATCTCCCACAGACTGTTGCTTATTTGCACTATTGACATTTTCTTCTTTTCTCACAGCATAAAGAAAACTTTAAAAAGGAGTAAATTACATTTATACCACCTGGAAGCCCTTTGTGTTTTAGTAGACTTGATGTACCTGAGAATAGACCCTGCATTCAGCCGCTCAAAACCGGTCCGTGTTTCCCCACATCCTGGAACACCCACCCCAGGCAGTACATTCCCGAAGGCAGCCCCTGAACTGCCTGACTTACAAGCAGTTGCATGAACACCACGCTCGTCTTCTCCACTGTTCATTTTTGTTGCTCTCACTCTTGCTTTCTATTCTCCCACTCAAGTTTTACCTGTAGCTGACAGAATACATCACAGATGTGTTAGAACAATTTTAACATCATTGGAAGCACTTTCATATGGGATATTGTTTCTGTCCCATACGTTTGTCTGCCAGTCGTCAAGGCAAAAATGGCTATGCATTACCACATGGACAAACACTGATAGGCGAGAAGGCCGAAAGGATACTCACATAAGCTACATAACTGTTCTGTAATGCTCATCTTTTCCAAATTTTTCAGCCCATTACTTGTCATTCTCCTATGCTTCATCTTCTCTTTTAGTTAGGTGGGTTTTTTTAAAAAAGAAAAACAACAAAAACACAAAACCAAACGACTTGTTTATGAGAAAGTCAGCACTATTGCTTGCTTACCTTGCACATGCCAATTCCCTGACTGGGCAACTGTTCAAACAGAAAAGAACAATTATTTATGGCTTACTTTATCAACTACAACAAAGAAGCCCCATGAACAACACACCAGGCTGGGTACAGGTGTCAAAAATCACAAAGCTCTCTAGAAGATGATGAGATCAGGCGATGACTGTACTCTTCTTTTACAGCTCCTTTCCAACTACTCTAAATTACATTTTTGCTTCAGAATATGGGGGTAGGCTTTAGTTAATTTTAAGCATTTTTTCCTCTAAATTTGAAGATATAGATACAGTGGAAAAGCCAAAACAGTGTTTATGTCACACTGTATCGTATTTCAAAGCTCTCATCCCCTTCGTCATTCTGTAATAGAGTTCATGTATCCCCTGTGAGTTGCCCCTTCATAGTTACCCAGTGTCACGTCCCGCTCCGACGAGGGGGACAAGTGACTCAGATTCGCAAATCCCCAATTGGAGCGGACAACAAGTCTCCAAGTTCAAGCATTTATTAACTACCTACAATGTACTAATTGAACACATGATAATTGGCTAAGTACAGAGCAAGTTGTGGTGAGCAATATAATATGCTTTGCATTTCTTAATAGAAAAAGGAAAAGAGGGAGATAGAGGGAATGGGGGAATACAGATCACCGGTCTGGGTTCCTGCGCTGATCCCGCCAGCGAGGGTTCCAGGAGGCGGCCATCTTCTTCGCTGGCATTCGTCTTCTTCGCTTCATTGCTTTCTCCAGACTGTCGGGGGGGGGGGGGGGGGGGGGGGGCGGGGCAGGGAGAGGGGCAGAGAGAGAGAGAGAGCCCTTTCTTCCCCCCTTTGATTTATACCCATTTTCCTTGGGTCCGTCCCCTAGGTCGACCCACATAGCTACGTATCCCATGTACGGGGAGGGGTAAGGTGTTTCATGGGATGATGTTATTGGCATGATCATGACAGCCCTCATTAGCATATTGAGGGGTGTCAACTTTAATATGCATTTTGTGGATAATGAAGCAAAGTTCATTCACCTGACACATGGCCCTTGAAATTTGCCCAGGTGCCCCAGGGCAGAGCCGTCCTGTCTCCACAGGGTTGTCTCCCCCAGCTACATCGGGCAGCGTTATCAGCTTGGGCCTCCACAGAATGCACCCTGGGACTCAGAGTTTTGTCTTGCGAGTGTTTGAGGCATTTCTTCAATCAGCCTCAACTTTTGCTTTCCCAGGTTGTTTGTCTTAGTTTCTCACAGGCCTGGTTTCTCGTCTCTCACACCCAGGAAGAACAGCACAAATATAGAAATATCAGATGGGAAGACCAGAATGGAAGCAAGCATACAGAGAACATCAGGAGAGTGTCTTTACCTTTCGATTTCTCCCTCCCCTTTTCAGGGTAAGGACTATGGGAACACATAGACTATGGGAAAATAGTGACTGTGAACAGACAGCAGGTCTCCACAAGAGCACAGCTCCACCCAGACAATGGTTATCCATGTTGGGATGCACTGCCTAGCCACACCGCCATCAAAGGAACAATTATTAAAAGGATCAGGATCTTTCACTTGTGTTTTATGTTAGAGCAGAATTATTTGTTTTATTTTGTTTCCCTTCAAACAATGGGCACTATCAAGAACAGGTTAAAAACAAGCACACCTACACAACCTCCCTAGCGCCTTGCCAGCTGAAGGGGTGAGCCTCTGCCTCCTCAAGCACAGGAGACCAGCTACATAAAGCTGGCCAGCTGAGAGCTCCCTGCCCTGGGCCCAAGTTGACAATTCAAATTGACTATTTTTTGACAGATGCTAAGTTTCTGCATGAAGTTGAGCATCATGCTGTCGTGTAAAAAGGCGAGCAAAAACTTCAGCAAGGTCTTACTACAAAGTCAATGGATAGGAACACTTCTCCCAGCTCTCAAGCAGCATTGAGGCGTTCCAGCAATTATCAGTATCCATTCCTCTCTTTAGAGTTTCCCTGCAAGCAATAGAACTAGACGCAGTCTCTGCACAAAATCAATCAATTAATGGCAAAGACTCCTCAGCATGAGAAGAGAGAGCGCATCGGGGGCATTAGGATCAGGCTTTAATGCCCACAACCAGGCTTTAATGCCCACAACCAGGCTTACAGCCACTTTCGAATCAGAACAAATACCAGCGCTACACAACAGCAGCTGTCCAAGGAGTTGGGTCCACACCCAAAATAAAACTAAACAGGTTAATTCTCTTCCTCTATCAAGAAAAAAGTAATCGTTTCTGCTCTCTGTTTAAAGCTATTCATAAAAAAAGATACAACACATTCATCTGTAGAAACTACCGTTCAGGTCAGAGAAAAACCCTTTTTAAACATTAACAAGTTCCCTCTCTTCAGCACTTCCTATAAAACAAATATTACCTATAAAATGAAGGCAGTATTAAAAAAAAAAAAATAAGAACTACTACTACAGGAGGCATATCCCATTAAATTTGGGCAATACCTGCCCGGCAACTATTTCTGACCCAAGAGACTTCTAAACCAACACCTACCACAAAAGGTTTTTTCCTTCTTCAGGTGTTAGCTAGCAGAGATCACTGTTCTTTTAATTGAACACTGTTTCTCTAGAACAAGTGCACTTTCCACTCAACCTTCTTCCCCCAAAGGAAACACCTTAATGGTAAACTGCAGTGGCAAAGAATTTTCTGTGTGTAAAACCTGTGGAGGAACCAGAGTTCAAATCAAACCTTTACAGAACTAAAATATCTAGGCTGTCTACAGGAGATGAACACTTCAGAGAGACACTCAAACTTACCACCTTAGCTTTCCCCTTCGAGTGAAACCCCAAGAAACTGAAGAAACCTGTGATCCATATGGCAGCTGCTTATCCAAACGCCAGCACACACAGACCTTCCTAAGCAGAGCCTTTGCTTGTGGTTTGCTATCAAGCATCTAAGGTGCTGTCTGCACTTCCACATCAGTGAATATCTCCGACATACTGTCACTGTGTCTGATGGCTGATGGTGGAATCAAGGGAGGCTCCTCTTCTGAGCTCAGGGAAGACTGTGATATGGGCAAAAACAAGACAAGGGGAAAGGCCACTGCCAGATTTGGACATGGTTCCAACAAATACACAGTAATAGTACTTACACAGTTGGAAAAGCAAAAAAGGCTTCAACACCCTCTGCTATCATCTCACTAGTTCCTAGACGCTGAAGGCTGCACCCCACTCCCACAGGGCAGAAGAGCAGAGTCCTTCAGCTGATGGGCTCAGGTAAGCCAAGTAGAGAACAGCTAGAAATAACACTGCTAAGTGATGAGAACTGGTTGTAAACTCAGACACCATTTTGATTCATTAATCTCCAACAGCTGAAGACAAACCTAAAGCAAAATCAACGGGATTGTAGACTAAGCACTCATACTGGGGCTATTTTTCAGCCTGCCGAGAGAAAATGATCAGAGACAGACACTTCACTGCGAGCAGCCAGATTAGCGCTGCTCCAGCAAGCCTGCAGCTAGTTCCCATTAACTAACCTGCTTTAGAAGCTGGTAACACCATCATTAACCTTAGCTTCAATTTGAAGTGAAACCTGTCCGCCTCCTGAGGATACCGTACCTGCCCTACAAGCCCGTGCAAGTTTATCTCGAGTCTTTTGGTGGCGTTGCCCCGGTGATGAGCTGTGACTGATTTTCCACTAAGGGAGGGGCACAAACATTCAAGACCTCCCTGGGAAAGCAGCAGAGCAGACGTACTGTTTTGCTGGCTCAGCATGCAGTGGCCACTTGAAATCCTACCAGGTGACTGCAGGGAAGCCAGGAGCCCCCTGCAAGTGGCCACAGGAGCTAAGAGCCATCAGCAGCCAGCCAGCCAGAGACAGACAGAGCACCACAGTGCCAGTCATGCCCCCCGAGGCAAGCTTAGTGTTCCAGCAGCGACAGTCTGGACCAACTTAAAATATGAATGGCTTATGCATTCGCTTTTCTGAGCAGCTTGTTAGGTTACCAATACCAACATTCTATAGAATTATGTCCCTTAAGTAAACTGATAAGATTCAAAGATAAAAGGAAGAAAACAAACCCACAAGCAACCAGCTAAAAAACCCTCCAACCACTATTTGTTTAAATCCACCCACCTGAAACCTGTCTACAGCAACCCCACCTTCTGCTGTTCACTGTTATCTCCTACCATATACCTGCCCACACAATGCGATGTATCGGTAAATCCTGAGAACACTGACTACAAAAGGCAGCTTTCCAGTACGGAATTTCAGGTTATTGTTAGCTGATATTCTTCAGTGCCTACATGCATATATACAAATTATTGCTGACAAAAATCTCTCTAGTGAAATAGGGTACCTTACACAGATAAGATCCTCCACATCTGTAAGAAAAATCCAAAGTCTGATGAAAATAATTTTGACAAGTTTTTCTCTGTTCTGGGGATAATATTTGAATATCACACCAATATTTGCTCTGCAGCAGTTTCACCTTTCAGTAGATTTTGTATACTGATGCAGAAAGGTTCAGGTACAATAGCTGGTACCGACTTCTCATGCATATACAAAAAGTTCCTCAAAACTGCCTTCAAAAATCTGTTTAAAGTTTCACTCTCCTTTAATCATTACATTTTAGTATTCTAACTTTCTAACAAGAGTCATGAAGCACTTTGCCAAATAAAATACGATAAAAATCCTTCCGGATGAAGTTTTCCTTTTTAAAAGCTTGCAACACAATTCATCTGAGAAAAAGCTACACGGTAAGAAAACGACAGACTAAAATATCACACTTTCTCCATTCACAGCAGCACATTGCTTACTGTTAGCGTTGTTGTATGACTCCAGCAACACACTCCCTCATAAATATCAGCCCCTCGGAGACACCCCACTTAGTAAAGGAACTATCTCAAACAAACACAACCAACAGTGCCAGAAGGTCAGCTGACAGATGGGACGGGTGTTAAAGCCCAGATCTGAGCATATAATCTTCCCCATACCCCTAAAATACAGAGTTCAGCCTGTGACACAGGCATCATCAAAACATTTAAATGTGGTAATATTAATGTGCATCCCTCTATGGGTAAGAGCGGATCCTACAGAGCTAATAGTCGTATTCGCCCCATCAGAAAACCTTCAAGCTATCTCGCCAATATAGCAGCTCCAAGTACTTCACCAGGATTCGCATTCACCGACGCGGTTACAGGTGCCTGCGTGCAGCTGGGACAGGCAGACACGCACACCCAGCTGTACACATTTCACAGGGCACACAACTGCAGGAGGAGAATAACAGCAGAGAAACTGTAGACAGAGATTAGAAGCTTTCTTAAACTAATTGATATACTGGAAAAGGATGCAAGCTCTTGAGTACATTGTAAACCAATGTAAATCCAGACTGCTGTCTCTCATCCCACCTCTCCCCTCCACAGCTGTGTCTGTGGCTCTGCTTCTCCCTGCATCTCCAGCAGCGTTAGGAGCCTGCACATACTCCAACAGTCAGGAAACCCATCTAGCTCAGCACCAAGTCAGCACAGACGCTCAGCCAAAGGAGAAAAATCCCCTCGGCCTGGGTTAGACCAATTTAATTGCCACAGAACTACTCTATGAAGATACACTTTAAGTAAGAGAGAAGGATCTGGTCTGTACAAGGTACAGGATTTACCCTGGGGATATTGAAAGAAATCATCTCCTCCTCCTCTCTCCTCACAATTCTTCCCTTGGGTCAGTATTTCTGACCTCACAGCTACATGATCAGACACTTCAAGAGACTTATCGAGCCAAAAATTGACACAGCAAAGACTTAAATTTAAAAGATTAGCCTAAACAACTTACAGGAATTGTGCACTGAGCAGAAAGCTCCTTAGCCCACTCTGAATAGACAGGAAGAGTTTGTAAGAGAGGAAAAACAGGACAAGATTGTCATCTTCTACTGAAAAGGGACAGGCATTTACAAGCAAGTATCCCCTGTGGCATACAGGGGCAGCACCTGAGAAGGGTAAGAAACAGCGACAGCAAAGTCCACAGCGAGTAATAAACAATTACTTTTAGCCAAGAATAAACATTTAGACTGTTGGATTTTACAAGTTTATCAAACACACGCTCTCCTATAAGTGTTTTCTAAAACATATCACCCTACCATTAACTCCACAGACAAACTTAAAATACAAGATGCACGGAATATAACATGAAAACAGAGAGCTGATGTATATATGTTTATAAAGCACATCTCCATAAAATCAGTGATACCCTCTAACAGACTAGAAACACTCAGGTATCACCTCATTTATATTAGAAATACTCCTTTAGAACATACCGGCAGTTTACAACACTAAGCAAACAAACCCAAAACACTCCCCCACCCTATATGATTCTAAGAACACAGATTTCACTTTTCCAATATGCTATCTGGATAGCACATATGCACACCAAAAAAAAAAAAAAAAAAAAAAGAGGCCCAACTAACAGTATTTAATTGGTTATTGGGCTTTTCTATAAGCCAGACACTATACAGAACTGTTTTAAAGTTAATACACACAGCAGAGGAAAGCATTACCTTGAAAAAAACTTACCAAATCCTACACATTCTGAAACATAATAGGTTTTCACAACTGCTACACATAATATTGTGGAAACGATGGAGGTGGAACACAGCAGTGACATCTTAGACAGAATTTTATGTAAATAGCTGGCAAAAAAACCCAAAAGAACTTTGTTTTCTATGCAAACATATTACTCACAGAGTAGCCAGCGCAATCTGTCCTCTCAGTTCTGTCCTTCAAGAAACTCTCTCAAATAAAGAAAGATAATACCGGAAACTAGAATTCAAACTCGAGAAAAAGTTCCACAGTGTTTCTGCTGAACTACTGCTCTCATGGCACTTCAGAACTGTCCCTTCTCCAGAAAAAAAAAATCTCTATTTGAGCTCTAGTCAGGAGTATAAACTCACCACTTGACCATCTCACTTCAACCATCGCTAACAGCCCTTGTATCTCAGGCACGCCCTGCCTTTTCTCCTCAATAGTTTACGTGATTGAAGCATAAGATTCAAGATAAGCTTGACTGGTCTTCATTTCCATTTAACATTAGAATTGCACCTGAGGAAAATCTTCTGTGCTTGGAGAGCTGTTAATTTCCTCCTAAAAGTTGTAGATGATTTAGGAAAAGGCATCACCTCCCCGTGAAAAACCTTCCATCCCATCTGTAGGCAAACACAGCCAGCCTTGCAACACCAAAGCACGCAGCAGAAACAGATTTTTTTTTTTTTTAAATGGGATAATTAGCCATCTAGAATGGAAAAAATAAAGGCCGGTGTTTTCCTCACACCAAATAGATGGTATCAACTTGAGAGAAAAGCACAGGAAGCAACATACAAACAACAGCTCTTCCCGATTCTAGGATCACAGTAGTGCTGTGAGGATCATAAAGTGTTAAAAGCCATAATGAACTCCTGCAAATATAAAAAGCATGACCAGAGGTTTAAAAAAAATCCCTCAAGAAATCTGCTTGAAAACTTTTTTCTTTTTTGGCTTTACCACCACAACTTCTTACAGAAGCATCTGGTTTTCAAAGACTTTGAAATGTTAGCACAAGTACTGTCACGCAAATATTCAACAAATAAATAGTAATTTTTATATTTCCATACTATGACGGTGTTTTATTCGGTTAGGTAAGTCTGTCCTGCTGAAAGTACCTTTGTGTCCGAACAGCAAATGTTGGCTTTGTTAGTGTTGGAACTTCAGGGCAAAAGTTCAGTTTGTGTTTCTTCAAAGTATCTTGCAAGAGAAAAAAATTTTTTTTTTCAACAAAAGCACTACAGACCCAGAAAAGTACAGAAGCGATGTACATGCCAATCTCAGAGAAAGGCTCTGGTATGACAAGACATCAAGGCAGTCGGGAAGCAAGCTTTTTTCCAAAGACACCTTCAACTTTACAGAAGCATTATGGTTTTACCTTAAACCTTCTGCAGGCTGGGATGTCAGCAGGGCACTGTCATCTAAACGCCACGGTGCGGAGAAGCCCAGGGTCTTTCGGTGGCGTTAGAGCCCGGCTTGTGACGGACTCTGTCGGCCCACGATCCCCACGGCAGTGAGCTGCGGCGAGTGCTCAAACCCCGCCGCCATTAACGGCCTGTGCGAAGGGCTCCCGGTACCCGCCGGAGTCACAGAATCACCCAGGCTGGAAGGGACCTTGAAGATCTCCCAGTCCCACCGTTAGTCCGGCGACGCCTGTCCGGCTCCTCGGGACCACCCTGGTGAGGAGGAGCTGACCGGAGGGTGACGGCTCTCTCCTCTCGCCCCGCTCGGAGCGGAGGGCGGCCCGGGCCCGGGAGCGTCCCCCGGCGGGAGCCAGGACAGGGCTGCTGGCGGGGCCCTTCGGCGGGCTCGGCCCGGCCCCGCTGCAAAGGCTCCCCCAGCGCCGGGCTCCCCGCGCCGAGGGCCCGGCGGGGCAGCGGCCGCCCAGGAGAGTTTCCCGCGGCTCCTGCTCCGGCGAGCGCCGCCTGCCAGTGCCGCTGGCGGGGAGCGGGGTCGGACGATCCCGCCGCCGGCAGCCGCGGGTCCGCGCCCCGGAGGAGAGGCGCGGGCGGCGGCGCGTCCGCCCGAGGGGCTTTTCCCGCGCAGCCCCGGCGGGGCCGGGCGGGGCCCCGGGCGGACCCTGCCCCCGCCGCGGAAAGCTCCTCTCCAGAGGTGCCCGGCCTCGGCCAGGGGCAGGCGGGGCGCGGCTGGGGGCTCTGGGCTCGGCCCCGGCCCCGGGTGTGCGGCCCGGGGCCCGGAGCGGTTCTGGGTGCGGGCTCCGCGCGGTGGGGACCCGGCCCCCTCCCGGCGGCGGGGCTGGCTGCGGGCTGCCCCGGCGGGGCTCTGCGCTGGGGTCGGGGTACGTGTCCGGCCCGAACGGGGGAATGCGGCGCGCCCTGAGTGTTCTGATCGGGTTACTGTGCCAGGGAGAATTCTGTCATTCCTCTCAAAACCACCGCTTTTTTCCCTGAGGAGGTTGACAGTTGGATGCTGAAAAGGCTTCTACAAGTACCTGACCTGCGGGGCCGGTTTTGCGGGGCTGCCTGAGCAAAGGGAAGTGCGTGCCCTTCCCCTTTCCCCTTCCAGCCGGTGTATCCTGAACCTGCGGCAGTGAACCGAGGGGCGGACACGCAAATGTCCTTCCCAAGCGCCCGGAGCGGTGACACCGAGGAGCAGTCTGTGGTCGGTAGGGGTAGGTCAGGCTGCGTTTGATTCCGTGTGCTTGTTTCTCACTGCCCTGGAGTCGCTCAGGGAAGAGCTGGTGACTGTGTGTGCAGTGCTACTCGTTGTGGACCTTGACGCTTGGGCTAGTGCATATTTTGTCTTGAATAACGTTTTTTCAGCGGCAGTGTAGTTGCCGTCTCGCAGTTCCTGTCTCCTCGGTGAATTCAGCTCCAGGCTTCTTGTTTTCACAGTGCCTGAGTCAATCCCGGTGTTTCTCTATCCTGCTGCATTAATTTCCATAGTCACTCTCTTTGGGTGGAAGAGTCAGGACGGTTCCACTGTAAAAATGTGCAGATGGGGTCAGAGTTGGGCTTTGCTGAGGTTTGCACAGAAAAGGGGTTGTATTGCACTTCCTCTTAGCTCATTTGTATGGTTGAAGCATAATTCTTCATCGCAGCTGAAGCAGGAGATTGCTTTGAATGTTTCTGATGCCAGCAGATCTTTGATCAACAAACCAAGAATCAGCAGCTTGTATCGATGTTAAAACCCGTCACAGGTGTGTTGGGTCTGGGGTGGGGGGGTCGGTAGCAGGGAAGGGGTTCCTGTGAGTGACTCTCTGTCAGGGAGTGTAGGGATAGGATGAGGGGTGAGAGTTTTAACCTGAAAGAGAGCAGATTTAGGTTAAATTTAAGAAAGAAATTCTTCCCTGTGAGGGTGGTGAGGCCCTGGCCCAGGTTGCCCAGAGCAGCTGTGGCTGCCCCCTCCCTGGCAGGGTTCAAGGCCAGGTTGGACGGGGCTTTGGGCAACCTGGGCTAGTGGAAGGTGGCCCTGCCTGGGGCAGGGTGTGGGACTGGATGGGCTTTAAGGTCCATTCCAGGTCAAACCATTCTATGATTCTGTGACTGACCCATCTAATATTTGAGGCTGGCTGGCTGTGAAGTAGAAAAAGAGCCAGTTGAATAAAGGCATCATTAATCCCTTTAGCCTTAGGGTCTGGATGTAGAATCTGACAACTGTGATGAGTTGTACAGACCTTTTAGTGCGTCTTCCCCCTTTTGCTACTGGTGTTTACTCTGTAGAGAGCCTTGATCCGTTCAGTACAGTGCTTCCCTCCTGACCTGCTCCTTTCTCTCTCCTGGTTTCAGCTGGTGATGCAAAGCAGGGTTTTCTTCTCCATTTTTCCCTTTCTAAAGCAAGGTTCTGTGGTGTAAAAAAAATGGGAATGCTGCCTTTAATTTAATGTTGTCCTGTCATGTCAGTCCTGTGCTGCTTCTGACTGCAAAGAAGTCTAAACACGCAGGGCAAGCAGAGGGTTGGAGGCACAAATTATGCCTTGCTGTAATTGGAGTTCCGGGGGCTCCAAACCCAGGTGCCTGGTGTCCTGCTCAGCCTAAGCAGGCAGTGAGCTAGCTAAGCCAGGTTAGAGCACCCTCTGCATACGGAGCTTAATTCATGCTGCTTCATATGCTGACGTGCTGCTTCCTATGCTGACGTACCTCTCTTGGTTTAGATCAAACAGGTGTATGTACAGCTAAGCCTCTGAATGATAAAAGTTGAACACTGTGTTAAGTGCATGAGGCTCTCCTAGCAAAATTAGGTGCAGACTGGTTGATATTTTCATTCATACTCTTCCATAAACAAAAACAAGGCAATGCTGAACTTACTGCATGAGCTCTTTAACAGACCACTTGGTTCTATGTCCTTCCTCTACAGTTAACTGCAATGCCCTTCCAGAATCAGAAGCACAGCAAATACATTTAACTAAAAGAAGCCAGTGTTAAATGGTCTTATTTAATGTTAGCAGGAAGCTGATGGGAATATCCTTAAATCAAAACTGATACAAAACTGAAATGTGTCCAAAACTGCTGTGTGTAGTGTCACCCTTAGTGGATTTCAAACCTCTTCATTTCCTGGTGATCAGTTCTAACTGTCTAGAGCAATGCAAGTAAGTTGGTAGCAACTTAGATCTTTTCTTACATCCACAGATGTTTTTGAAAAAGTAGTTGTGACTTCTAAGTTAGGTCAAGTGATTCACAGAAAAAAGACTCTACAACTCGAACAGAGTTATACAGCAGGGATGTTTACTCCGGCGCTGGGGTGCAGGGGGATTTCTCCACAAAGCTTGCACACCCACGGCACATTTTACCAAAAACTTATAGAGTGTGGATATCCATATTCACTGGATTACGTAACACAAACATACATATGCATGAGTAAGGCTGGGTTAGTTAGAAAGGCTGATGTCAACAGTTTATGTCATCTTTGCACCTGCCCATTGCCTCCTGGCTGGCATCTTTGGGAGGAAGGCTCGTAGTCTTTCTCACCTTGTTTTTTCCCTGGAGCATGCGCAGATTCCCTTGGCCAATTTCTTGAATAACAAGAGTGTTTTTCAGAAGGTTTATTCCTTCTATTTTATCTAAGAGAACCAATAGAACTTCTACCGTTTGTATATGGCTATCTTTACTCCTGACTAAGATTCCAACTAGTTAGAGCCACCTCTTCCTCAAGGCCAAAAGTATAATATTTTGCTGAACATTGTAGTCCTTGACAGATTTTCACAGTGAACTGCTTTGTTTTGATGAACACAGCAGTCCTTGGTAAAATTCCACAGAACAGTCTGGGCAAGCAGGATTCTTAGCAATATTGAAAAAATACTAAAAGTAATACTACAGCTTGCTATAAGTAAGTAAATAAGTTGCTAAGCGGTTTTCTAGAAGTAAATACATCTCAAAACAAGTAATCATTTCTCTGTATCACAAGTTGTCTAAAGATCATAAACAGGACAATTGTTTTCTCATTTATATTAATGCTGGAACAGATGTTGATTTGGAAACCTGTAAGCTGAAGGATGTTTTCCACTAAGGTTGGTTTGGGTTTTTTTGGTTTTTTTTCTTCTATGAAGTCTTCAGTATTTTATTTTTTTCCCACAGTAGTTCTAAGCTGCAGAAGCAGCCTCAGAGGCACTATGGAATTACTTCTCTTGATTAGCTTGGCTCCTCCTAAGGCTAGAAACTGCATCCATATTCAGAAGCTAGTTGAAGCAATGAAGCCATCTGGGGTATTGAAAGATGGAGAACTGAATCACAGGTATAACAAGGCTGTCACATTTCTTAACCTCTTGGGTTTTTAGGGCAAGCTTAACATGAGTTTTCTTTACAAGCTGGTGGTTCTTGGTAAACTGAATAATTTAGTCAATGAATAGATTTCAGAAACTTGGTGAGAGCAAGGTAAGGGTTTCTTTTTATATGTTCTTATCAAACAGCTGAAGCCTTTTTATTTCTTTCAAAGGCAATACGACTAGGATTGATATTGAAGTCCAACTTTTAACTTCTTAAGTATTGAGTGGGGCTGTAGTAACTGCCATTGAAATAGGGTATAAAAGATACTTCAACTCAAGATCTTGAAATCTTCGGGGCACTGGATAGATGTGTGAAGTGGCTCTATCCGCTGACTTGTAGCAGTTAACAAAGCTGAAACAGCGTATTGTGGGGTGAGACAGATGGTCAGTGGCACTAATCTTGCCCCAAACAGCCTGCAGCACCCAGTCTAGTTTGAAGTGATTACCCTAGATTTGCCCTTTGTATAGCTCTTTGATTGTGTTAATTTATGTGTGTCTGCTGTGGGGAAGACTAATAATGGGTCTTCATTTCTGTGAATTAATGAAAGGACTGCTACGTTAGTCTTTTTTTTTTTTTTTTTTTTGAGTGGCAGGCACTCATTTCAGAAAAACAGTAGCAGTCTATTAGACTAACAGTTCAGCAGGGAGTGAGAATACATTGTTTATGGAGGCGGTTGTAGTCTTTTAAAAAACTTGTATGCTGCCTGAACTTGCACATAGATCAATGTGTATCTTACCTTCTAAAGTAAACTCTTTCTCTTCTACCCACAGAGTCTCCCCCCTTCAGCAGTAGCAAAAGTTGGCGGCAAAATATTTACATTTGGATCTTACTGGCTCGGAGTACACACTAAAGGTGGAACTTTCATTGTCTGGTGATAGTTCTAATGTTTGAAAGTGACTTCCAGCAATAACAGAAGAAATGGAATCTCTTTGCAGGTGCTGACAAAGATGCTGTTTCTGTTGCTCCTAGGCATGTAGAAAGATCAGATTCTTTTTAGTCATTCTTTGAAAAACTAAAACATCAGGAGGAAATAAAAAATCTTAAGAGCGACTGAGCTCTCTCATTGACAATTGTGCAACTTCTACAAAAAGAATATTCATGTTAAAGACTCATACTGGTAGTGGCTGTCTTACAAGCCAAAATTTAGAAGCCATTGTTTCTGAGCACCTTCTAAAATAGTGTTTCCTGCAGTGTGAGAAGTCAAGCTTTTGGTTCCTTTCCCCAGTGACTGTATGTCACATAAGGATCTTTGTGGTACACTTCTTCCCTGCCCATGGTTTGAGAATGAGTCAACTGTATCAGAAAGCAAGGTTGTCCCTAGGAGCCTTGCTTTAATCTTAGGTCTAGTAAGGGGCAGGAAGAGGAAGGGGCAGCCTGAAAACTAAGGAAGCTGAAGGTGATGTGGAAGGGCTTCTGTCAGCGCCTTTGCCATGGTGTCCCCTCTGGATGTTCTTTAGAACCTCTAATTCCTTCTCCCCTGGTCACGTTCCTCTGGCCGCTCAGCCCAAGACGTTGCGGAAGGGCCGCACGCTGTCAGCTTGACATCGAGTGAGTAGGGGCTGCGCTGTGAACGTACAAACTGCTTTGTAAAATCACCCTCAGGTGCATCTGTTGCACACCTTGTGTGTGAAACTGAACTCCCGAGAAGTGTTTCTCTTAGCCTGGTCTTCCTTGTGCTGGCACTTTGAAAGACTTCATGTGCACAGCAAATGAGCCTTTGCTGAAATGACTTGTCACCTGAGAACAGGCTCTCAGCGGGCTGCGGCACAGTTCTGACAAGGGTCTGCAGCACTGAAAACTGTCCCATAAGGTACCTGACAGCACCTCAGGCACAGTAGAAAATCAAAATAAGGAAGGCTAGGGCATGCTGTCAAATGTGGACAGAACTTTTTAGATTTCTCTGGATGTTAACCAGCAGTAAGATAGCTACAGCAATCTCTTTTCTCCCTCACTGCCAAGGGAAGTACCTTACCAGCACTGGCACTGGTGGCTCATTGTGCACTGCTGGTTCATTACAGCACAGGATCAGCCTCGGAATCTCTTGGCTAAGTCACTTTTTAAAGCCAGTATTAGACTGGCCATACTGCTTGCAGCTTACTAACATTTTTTTTGGTTCAGAAGCAGCTCGGTGTTGATACTGAGTAGTTTAGCAGTGTAAATTCTGTAGTTTATCACAGTTTAGGAAGAACATGAAAGTAGCAAAAAATGTTTTCTTACACAGTTATTTGTTCCTTTACAGCCAGTTGAAGATGCATATGTACCAGTTGTCAAGTTTGATGGTGTTGAGGTAAGTGTTTTGCTTTTTTTTCTTTAAGTGTGAAATATTTTTTTTCTTCCTTTGGAATAGGATAACTTCTCCAGGGAGCTGTGACCATGCTATTTCACGAGGTTATTTGTACCTTAGAGTGTATTTAGGAAACTGTGATTGAACGGCCTGACCACAGCCTGTCCCAGGAGAAGACGCTGCAGTAAAATGGGAGCTTATAGGAAAATAAGCCCCCAGGAAGCCTGGCAGGCGTGGGACCATCCGGGACACCCCTTTCTAAACCTGCGATGTAGAGCAGGGTAGCTTGCTTGAACAGCACTTACCTCACAAGGACTGTTCAGAGTGGGAGCAAAGGCAGTGTCCTTGCTAACTCCTCCCAGCTCTGACAAGCTGGATTTCTACAGAGGGATGAGTGTGGTGTAGTTCACTGTGTGAATCATGTCAGCAGACTAAATGCTTTGCTGCAAATCAAAAATGAAGTGGCCGTGAGACAAGCAATCTGGAAAATGAAAATACTCATTTGACTCCTGCCTGGGTTTGTCAGCTGCAGGAATCCTTGTTTCTTGAACACATCTTGTACAGTGAATGGAGACCTGCGTGTTGTAGTACCTAAGCAAGTTACTGCTTGGTATCACTCTCATGAAGACACTTATTCTGTGACTTTCTTCTGGCCTTTGTCTGGTGCAGACATTCACAGAATAACTTTCTTGCCTCAAGAAGCAGATGCTTCAGGATCAAAAGGGCTTGCTGCACTGAGAAAATGCTCTCTCCTTTGCTGAAGTACAGCTGAGGTGATTGAACTTACGTCTTTATTCTATGATTAATTTTAAGTTCCCTTTTAATGGAAATTCTAAGTTTAGAGTAATCTTCAATATAAAAAACCCCTTCTTTTACCTAGCTTAAAAAGAAAGGGGGGATACAATGAAGGTTTTGTAAATAAATTATGGGACTTCTAGCAATTTTCTTGAGGTTTTTTGGCAAATAAATCTCTTGGGAGATGTATCTATAGTCGTATAGTTCTAAATACAAATGTTAACCACTTTTTTTAGACTTGACTAACTGTTCCCCACTAGCGTGCTGTTCACAAAGAGTGCAGCATTCTAACTCACGGTTGACACTTTTTTTCCTCTTAAGATTGATCGGGTGCTTGCAAGACCGTCTGTGCAAACTGTTTCTGATTAATCTTGATCTCAGAGATGACTGGCATCTGAGAAGCCTGGATATGAGATGTGTACGGACCTTAAATGGTGAACGTATTTACACGTCTTTAAAAAGAAAGCGTTACTGAAATTGGTCTAGAATGCGCATTCCACATCTCAAGTTTCTGTACAAGGTGCATAAACTGATCTCCTGTGTACTTGAGATCTGAGGAGGTGGTGAGTGGTCTTAAATTTAGATGTTTCAAGGAGTTGTCTGTTGAGATAGACCTGTATTTCACGTTTCCTTGATCGGCGTGCGTGCATTGTTTCAGCTTGCCACAGAAGCTGCTTCAGATGAATAGGTAGAGCACTTGATAGAGAAGAATGTGTGATACTTCATAAAAAAACCCAAAAAGATATTTAAACTACCTGAAGCCTAACTTGTTCACTGTTTAATAGTGACTGGTTTAATTGTTCCTGGCTGTTGAAAGAAACCTGGCTTTCAGAATCCTCTAGAAAGGCCTTATTAAAAATGGTTG